>NC_060142.1:224925225-225525225 GCF_021461385.2 Schistocerca piceifrons
CTTTTCGCCTCATACCGCTATAAAGAGTGGTACCAGGTGTTTTTGTGAGTTCACTGATTGCAGCTCTGGGACTGATATTGTAGTCATAGGGTACTACCTATTTAGGGTTCCGTATCTCACTCGGTAGAAACGGCCACTTAAAGGATCACTTCATTGTCCATCTGTATGTCTGTCTGTTTTTGTGTCTGTTCGAAACCCTTTTCCTCAGTAACGGGTGGATATTTTAAGAGTTGAAATTTATGTCTCATACTAAAGTCTACGGTCTCTTGGTGATACAATAAACATTAGCTCCTATGCCAACGAAGTCAAAAGATACGGCCATTTATGTCACATATCTTGATAATCTCAAACTTAGTCAAAGAATCTACGGGATATGTCACACATTTTGATATTCGCAAGCACTTATCAAAATGTACAGGATATTTCGTCTACCTACAATTATGAAATTTCACAATAACAAAGCTTTCACACTACAAGTACAGGAAAATAAGCAGAAAATTGTTAGCTTATGATTACATCACATGAAGAAATCTTTCATTTGTCGTTCGTTATCCCATCTTAAATTTGAAATTAAAAGATTCTAGCAGGTTTTGAAATACGTGGGATTGGTATCTAGCTAGTATCAATGTCGACAACAGGAAAAAATATTCTATATACTCCGTCCCGGGATGGAATGAACTGTCTACGCACTTTATTTAGTACGTAACCCTTAGAGTGCGAGTCCTACTCTCGACTGTTCAGTTTTTTTTGGTAGATACAGATGACGACAAATCCATAGTTCACTAACGACTAGTATATCTGATTCCTTCTGCGTAATCGCAACAGGCCGACAAGTAACAGTGATGCAGTGTCTTTCTGATGGGCTCTTGTAGACGGCATTGTTGCAATGGCAGCTCAGAGTGGGACAAACCGGGAACAGAGGTTAAGTGACATCATCGGTAAGTAGAAAATTCTTTTAGGGATAAGGTGAGTATTGCAAACAATGACACTGATTATATGGAATAGGGACATGAGTAACTTAAGTCCCTCATAAAAATAGACTGACGAAAAAAGAATCGGAACATCAAAAAGAAGTTAATCTAGAGTAATGAAGTTTCAGAGATGCAATTGCCTAGGTAGTAGCTGCAAGTGGTCGTGCAAGCATTGTGTTGTACAGGTGATGGAGGTCAGTTTGTGGGCTGGAGCTCCATGCCTATTGCACTTGGTCCGTCAATACAGAGGCGTTTATGCTGTTTGTGGATGACGCTGGAGTTGTCGCCAGATGATGTCCCACATGTGCCTGATTGGAGACAGATCTGGTGATCGAGCGGGCCAAGCCAACATGTCGATACATTGTAAAGCAAGTAGGGATACAACAGTGGTACGTGGGAGAACGTTATCCTGTAGGAAAATACAACCTGGAATGCTGATAATGAATGGCAGCACACACAGGTCGAATCACCAGACTAACGTGCAAATTTGCAGTGAGCGAGTGTTGGATAAGCATGAGAGTACTCCTGCTGCTATATGCAGTTGTCCCCCAAACTATAACTCCAAGTGTAGATCCAATGCTTCTATCACGCAGACAGTTATGCTGCAGTCACTCAACTGGCTTCCTCATAATCAAGACGCAGCTATCACTGGCACCGATGCAGAACCAGCTTTCATCAGAAAACACGATAGCCCTCCTCCCAGCCTTCTAATGAACTCTCGTTCGACACCAGTAAAGTCGCAAATAACGGCGGTTTTGGGCAAGTGGAAGCACGCTACAGGGCGACTGGCTCGTACCTCTCCTTGAAGTAGCAGCTGCAGATGCAGTACGATGCGCCAGTCATACGCCGTACACGATGGCCTTCCCTCTCGGTAGTGCTACGTGGCCGTCAGCAACCCGGGCTTCTTGTTACCGTACATTCTCGTCGCCACAGCTACCAGTAGTCATGCACAGTGGCTGTATTACTGCCAAGCCTTTTTGCAAAATCACAGAAGGAGCATGGAGCTACTCGTAGCCATAGTACACGACCTTGTCCAAACTCAACGAGGTGTTGATAATCGCCTTAAGGCATTTCCACTAACATCGACTCAACACGTGCACTACTAGCGTCACTCTTATGCGAATGGCGCAAATTCTCAATAGAGATCGTCTTTCAGATATACACTACTAGTCATTAAAATTGCTACACCACGAAGATGACGTGCTACAGACGCGAAATTTTACCTACAGAAAGAAGATGCTGTGATATGTAAGTGATTACCTTTTCAGAGCGTTCATAGAAGGTTGGCGACAGTGGCGACCCCTACAACGTGCTGACATGAGGAATGTTTCCAACCGATTTCTCATACACAAGCAGCAGTTCACCGGCATTGTCTGGTGAAACGTTGTTGTGATGCCTCGTGTTAGGAGAGGAGAAATGCGTACCATCACGTTTCCGACTTTGATAAAGGTCGGATTGTGGCCTATCGCGATTGCTGTTTATCGTATTGCGACGTTGCTGCTCTTGTTGGTCAAGATCCAACGACTGTTAGCAGAATATGGAATCGGTGGGTTCAGGAGGGTAATACGGAATGCCGTACTGGATCCCTACGGCCTCGTATCACTAGCAGTCGAGATGAATGGCATCTTATCCGCATGGCTGTAACGGATCGTGCAGTCACGTCTCGATTCATGAGTCAACAGATGGGGACGTCTGCAAGACAACAACCATCTACACGAAGAGATCGACGACGTTTGCAGCAGCATGGGCTATCAGGTCGGAGACCATGGCTGCGGTTACCCTTGACGCTGCATCACAGACAGGAGCGCCTGCGATGGTGTACTCAACGACGAACCTGGGTGCACTAATGGTAAAACGTCATTATTCGGATGAATGCAGGTTCTATTTACAGCATCATGATGGTCGCATCCGCGTTTGGCGACATCGCGGTGAACGCACATTGGAAGCGTGTATTCGTCATCGCCATACTGGTGTATCACCCGGCGTGATGGTATGGGGTGCCATTGGTTACACGCCTCTGTCACCTCTTGTTCGCATTGACGGCACTTTGAACAGTGAACGTTACATTTCAGATCTGTTACGACCCGTGGCTCTACCCTTTGGCTGTCTCAAAAAATGTTTCAAATGGCTCTGAGCACAATGGGACTCAACATCTTAGGTCATAAGTCCCATAGAACTTAGAACTACTTAAACCTAACTAACCTAAGGACATCACACACACCCATGCCCGTGGCAGGATTCGAACCTGCGACCGTAGCAGTCCCCCGGGTCCGGACTGCAGCGCCAGAACCGCACGGCCACCGCTGCCGGCGCTCTACTCTTTATTCGATCCCTATGAAACCCTACATTTCAGCAGGATAATGTACGACCGCATGTTGCAGGTCCGGTACAGGCCTTTCTGGATACAGAAAATGTTCCACTGCTGCCTTGGCCGGCACAGTCTCCAGATCTCTCACCAATTGAAAACGTCTGGTCAATGGTGGCCGAGCAACTAGCTCGTCACAATACGCCGGTCACTTCTCTTGATAAACTGTGGTATCGTGTTGAAGCTGCATGGGCAGGTGTACCTGTACACGCCATCCAAGCTCTGTTTGAATCAATGCCCAGGCGTATCAAGGCCGTTACTACGGCCAGAGGCGGTTGTTCTGAGTACTGATTTCGCAGGATCTATGCGTCCAAATTCCGTGAATATGTGATTACATTTCGTTTCTAGTATAATATATTTGTCTAATGAATACCCGCTTATCATTTGCATTTCTTCTTGGTGTAGCAATTTTAATGACCAGTATTGTAGAAACACTCTTACCAACTTTCGTTCACGTCGCATAGCTCCTTCTTTGAGCTGGACGTTTTTCCGCCGGTGTAGATAGGCTTTACTCGGCCGCAACTTGTACGACGGAGAGCTCGGTGGTCATCGAATGCGGGCCCAGAACTCGCACTTTTTTCCAGCGTCAGCGGAGCTGCTGGAGATGAGATGGGAGAGAGAGACCAGAGCGGCCGCTATCTGCGTGAGTGACACGGCCGCAGGTAATTGAGTGCTGGCTGGCGGCGCGACTGATACGGCCGCAATTACACGCGCATTGATCCGGCCGACAGCGGCGGTCGCGGCTGCCTGCGCACCTCCGCTCTGGCCGCGGCGCGGGCCGCGGGAGAGCGAGCCGAGGCGGTCGCGCCAGCCAGCGGACACCAGTGGACCGCCAACCGCTCTCAGCAGAGTACACTACTTCACGGAATTACCTAAGGTGTAAAGCTTTGCTTCCACCCAAGTGCGGTACCCGGGTCCAGTTTTTTAATATCGCTTCCCACCCCCACCGATATAAATCAACTGCCTGAAAAAAAAGCGAAGCACTCAGAAGGGGAGGAGGAAACGAAAAGAAACTTCACAGGTTGAAGGTATATGTCATTATTTCCGTGTTCGCAAAATCGAGTCAGATCTAGCACTAACTTGGCAGTATAACACTACACTTTCTCTGGCCTGGATGCATGCGCTGACTTAGCTAGGAAGCGTGTCACGAATCATTAGTATTCCCTTCTGACACAAGGTGCCTCTCAACGGTTGTAACTGGTTCTTGACGTCCTTGATAGTCGCACTGGGACGGAGCTGACATTCTATTTTGTACGACAGTTCTATCGGGATTAGATCTGGGACCTCGATGGCCACAGGAGTACTTCAACATCTGACAGACAGTTCATAGAGACGAGTGCAGTGTGCGGATGAGCACTGTCGTAATGAAATTGAAAGTTTTTCGGAGGTTTCCAATCTTTGTTACGTTTGGTATAATTTATCCCTGTTACATCGACCACCATATTTCTCTCCTGGCTGTCGTATACCATGTCCAAACATCAAGCCTCGCGATTCCCTTTAAATTTAAGTTTGGCCCACTACTCTTTCACGAGAGTTTGGACGCCATTGTAGTTGAATTTAACAATTATGCAGTACAGTAAGTAAAACTTAGCTGCTTTAAATACTTCCCTTTCTACGATACGATAACGTTATGCGCATATCGCGTTACTTACTATGTTACCTGTGGAAGAATATTCCCGTCAAAGTTACATTGACCTATGTCGGTCAATAGCACATAAGCGTGATGACGGAGATGATGTACCCTCCACGACACACTAATGAATATGCGTGACCTATGTCGGCCATTAGCATAGATGAATTTAATAATTATGCAGCAAAGTAAAGTAGAACTTAGCTGCTCTAAATATTTCCCTTCTAATGATAACGATGTCACACGTGTACCGCGTTACTCGCAATGTTACCTATAGAAAATATTTCCCATCGAAAGTACATCATAGACTATATTTTAGTGTACTTGACCTATGTCAGTCAATAGCACGTAACCGTGTTGACGAAGCCTTCTGTATCCTCCGTCACACTTTGAGTAATACGCTTGACCTTGAAACACCCCCTTGGAAAAATTTATGAATTACTGTGCTGGTAAACCCCTTGCGTTATTTGATTTTCAAACAGCTGAACAAAACTGAGCGTACTCAGACATTTCTCTCTTTACTTATTCTGATCAACACTAAACTGACACGCAATATTTTTAGCGCAACGCAATCTGACTTTCAATAATCCTACAAAAGAATGGCCCTGACTAAGAATAACCTACACTTTTCATGAATCATTTACCTCACAAAAATCTTCGTTACTCGAACTACTGCAATACAGCGAGCGCCAATACCGCCAGCTAAATAAAAGATTTTAACTACTGAAGGCACTAACTACTGATAGGCATAGTTAGATTTAGATTTTGATAGAGAACAAACAATTTATTTTCCTTAGTAGTATTCAAACGTCATAAAGTATATATCAGATCATAACATCCAGTCTTACAAATTTACTGTCTCTGATGGACAGTCGTCCAGATCATCCGCTCTCAAAACTCCGCCATCTCTCTCCCCACATCCACCACAGCTGGCGGCTCACCCCCAACTGCGCAACGCTACGCGCTGTTCACATCCAACTGCCCAACACTACAATAGCGAATGTTACAACAATGCCAACCAGCCACAGACTACACACAGCACAGCTAGTGATTTTCGTACAGAGCGCTACGTGGCGTTACCAATATAAAAAACTAAACAGCCTACTTACGACCTATGTCGGTAAGTACTAGTTAAATGTGATGATAGAGGCGTTGTACGCCCATTTACACCCTAGTTAAATTATAGATAATGACTAAGGTGAGACAAGTAAGGTGTTCGCAATTTGCCATGTTCGGTGGGGATACTTTACATGATGACCATATGTACTTCAAGTCGTAAAGGTTATCCTTAACCTTTATATACCCAACTAAATAAATTTCCTAGCATTTAATACAATTTGCGTGTAGCTAATACACGTAAGGACTTAATCTACATAATGCTTAGTTTGCTTAGCATTACGGTTCAAATGGTTCAAATGGCTCTGAGCGCTATCGGACTTAACTTCTATGGTCATCAGTCCCCTAGAAATTAGAACTACTTAAACCTAACTAACCTAAGGACATCACACAACACCCAGTCATCACGAGGCAGAGAAAATCCCCGACCCCGCCGGGAATCGAACCCGGGAACTCGGGCGCGGGAAGCGAGAAAACTATCGCACGACTACGAGCTGCGGGCCTCTTAGCATTACGGTTATCAACTTCCAACACGTGATATACAGACCGCCAATAATATACAGCCTTGACTCTCCGTATGCGCTCAGTGCAATTCCGCGTGCAACGGTCAGTGCCAACGTAGTTGCCGCTGCCAACCGACAGCGTGGTGAAGAGATGCCGGGGCCTGACTTCAGCTGAGTAGTTTTATTCGACATGGTACCACGGTACTATAGGTTTTAATTTTAATGTTGACTGTCCCTTTCTCTGGCATGTTATACTGATTTTATGTTTCTGAATGAGGCTAGATTAATGTAGCTCAAACCTGCTAATGACCAGAAAATTTGTGCAACCGAGGCTGATTCCTCAAAATATCAGTCTATCACAGTTGCTGAGGCGGCTTCAATATGCTAAAATTCCTTAGATCACGACACTTTCCCACGAGCAGTAATACATGAGGATTTAGGATGTTTGTGACGTACTGCTGCTCTCTTAGACAACCTTGTGTCTCTACTTGCCATGACCTGAAAACCGAAATGCCCATTCAGGAGAAGAACAGAAACATGACAAGCAATATGTGAAGCTTCATTTGTCTGAGGAAACTGATAACAAACCACGAAGCTAACAATTGTAAGGAGCGATTGTGGAATGGATGCGGAAGAGACTCGTCTAACTTCAAACTTTATCAAAGATTAACCACGGTGCAGAATTATTTATTCATACTGCCTTGTCTTCTTTGGGTACACCTGAACACGCCGAAAGGTCCGTTGCACAACACGATCTCCTGGCAGGCTTCCGTTAAAACATGTAACGTAAGATCTCGAGGTTGGTTGGTTGGTTGGTTTGGGGAAGGAGACCAGACAGCGAGATCATCGGTCTCATCGGATTAGGGAAGGACGGGGAAGGAAGTCGGCCGTGCCCTTTGAAAGGAACCATCCCGGCATTTGCCTGAAGCGATTTAGGGAAATCACGGAAAACCTAAATCAGGATGGCCGGACGCGGGATTGAACCGTCGTCCTCCCGAATGCGAGTCCAGTGTCTAACCACTGCGCTACCTCGCTCGGTAGATCTCGAGGATCTCTCGGTTATTTGGTGTCTAGCAGCATTAAAAGCAGACTCTCCTCTGCTGCCTCTGCATTAAGCAAAGATATTAGGCAGTGGTGTTGATATTTACGTGAAGTGGAGAGGAGGAAATGCAAGGACGATTGTAATACGACTCGCTCCCATTCCTTTAGTTCATTTCTCTGATCATGTTAGCATTGTCTTAGACCAATTACGTCCTTAGGATGTGATTTCATGTGAACACAGCACAGGACACCAGTCCTTCGTATCCTGAAAGGCCTGGAGAAAGTAGGAGCCTTCTTATATGGTTTACTATCGACTACGCTCAGGCGCTGTTCCGAAGAGTCCATGCTATGGCTACTATGTCGGAATCTTCATAAATTAATCTCATCATCAATTATAGTTCATTTACTCTCCTGGTTCCGTCGTCACGAGCTTTAGGCGTAAGTCTCTAGCCTTGTGGCTAGTCGAAGCTTTTTCCATGACTTACTTCACTTGCTCAGTGTACGTTTTCTTCCATCCCTAATGACTATTCAGTATTTATGGGTGCAGTATTTCCTACACAGGGTGGTCAGAAACTGTCTGAAAAGCTCGTAAAGTGGTTGCAGCGTACGCTGTGTTGAGAAATGTGTGTTCAGAAAAAAATTCGTTACGTTGTGCCGCTTCTGAGTGAATTAGCTTTGAAATTAACAAATCAGACCGTTTCGCGCCCAAGTTCAATGTGGCAAACACACACGTTGTCCTCATACATGTTCTTCGCTTGGTTTCCGAAAACTGAACAAAAGAGCGATACTGAAACTGGACGTGGGACGACAGTAAGGATCAACCGAACAGTGTCGCGAGCTAGCATCTACGCTATGAGAACACCTGACACTAATTGCACCTGGCGGACAGCTTGAATTTGTGCGCATCAAATCCCTGAATTATTATTTCTCGGCACAACCTATCCCGCAACATCCTGACAATATTTAGAGACTGTTTCTATTCACCCCGTACAAGCTATCGTTTCGAAGTGAGAGCTAGTAGCTGAACCGTGTTTTCCAACCTTTTTTATACTAGCGAGAAAATTTTGCTTCTAAACCAACAAATGGGTGGATACCATAGCTTTATTGTAGAGGTATTGTTTTGCCGTTGTGATTAATTTACTAGGCATCAACCTATATTTTCTCACGAACAAAATTCCCTATTCACTGGTAGAATTAATCTGATAACCTCCCTCTCTCTGCCATTAAAAATGGATCTAAGGGTGATCAGCCAGGTTCCCTCACTCTGGCGAACCACGAAACTTCAAAACTGGAATCCACACACCCGCAAGTACATCAACGTGCTCATGACGCTTGGCTTTCAGTATCCGTGAAACCACCTGTCCCAGTGATGCCACCATCTTCCTAAGATGTCTCACTCGACTCGATGTCTGCTGTTTCAGCCACGGATGGTAATCCATTTTCTCGTTAATTAAATAGCTTGTTTCTAATACTCATCATACACACACACACAGACACACACACACACACACACACACACACACACACACACACACACACACACACACACACGCACGCACGCATGCACACACACGCGCACTTGTTTGAAGTGACATGCGTCTTTCCTCTTCTCCGCGCGACCCCTACGGTCGCAGGTTCGAATCCTGCCCCGGGCATGGATGTGTGTGATGTTCTTAGGTTAGTTAGGTTTAAGTAGTTCTAGGTTCTAGGGGACTGATGACCTCACCAGTTAAGTCCCATAGTGCTCAGAGCCATTTGAACCATTTTTTTCTTCTTCTCCTTCTTCTTATGTCATTAAACCAGAAGAAAATGGCACAGCAGCAACAGTAGCCATTCCATCTTGTCTAACAGTTACCATTTAGGCTTGCATCATCATGATGCCAGATTCGATTCCCGGTAATTCCTCGTATTTCTGTGGTGGACAGCCTTTCTAGTACCAATTTCTAGCTGCCGGATTGCCACTTTTTTTAACAGCAAAAACATCAGTAGTTTTTTCTTTCGGCCACGATAGCGAGATGCTTCATGTATTACGACTGCAGATCTTATGCTTTGAAAGCGTTAAGACAAATTTTACAGAATTTACATCTTGATGGTATCGAACCAGTAGTAGGAGAACCATTTTCCTGCATTACTATGTGAGTCGAGTAAATAGAAAACCAGTGTTCCTTGAATGATACCAAAAGTTCAGTTTTCATTATCTCTACGTATTTCCTTTTTTAATCTCTCCTTCCTTTATGACAGTCCTACGTTTTGCTCCTATAATCATATACGGTATGTGAATACAAAAAAAAAAAAAAAAAAAAAAAAAAAAAAAAAAAAAAAAAAAACACGTTTCAGTGGATGCATGTACAATAATGAAACATTGACCAGCAACTCTCTTTGAAAATACATCTCACCCAATGTTATTTTGCCAACTTGTACTCGCATTGTAAGTGTACGAATCCAAGCGTCGTCTGAATAATTCTGATACCTTATTTTTTTCCTAAAAATCTTACGAAATGTCCCCGTTTTGCAAGTAAAAACTTTTGAAACCAAGTCACTTACACGGAAAAGTTTTCTGCAAAGGGTCCTTGTTAGTCTGGAAGTTCAGTTAAGTGCGACAGAGATGTAAAGTTATTTTAGATATGGTATTTCCTGACATTGTTCATCATCTCACAGAAATCACTATTTAATGACCTATTTATCTGTACCATTAATTAAATTTATATTGCATGTACTTTTTCTTCTTCTTCGGGGTAGATATCTGCATTGTGCATTTTCGCTTGGCTTCGTGTCCACTCTCACATAATTTGTTCGCTGTCGAAATATTATATTTTATCTGTCAACAGTTGCTTGCATTTCCAGTCGCCTAATCTGACGGTACCATTGCATCTTTCAACCCGTCACCATCAGTACAACCAACGACTTTGCCAGCAGCAGTGGGTAACTGCCGCATCTGATGCAGTATATAGTGTTGCCAGATTTCTGTTAACGTCACCCAGTGACGTCAAGCGGGTTCTCAGAATTCCCTCAATCCTCCAACCACTCCTCTGATATCAATACTGTGGACCTAGAGCACTTGTCGTAAGTGTAAAATGGGGGAAAATTAAGAAATTGGTGGAAAATACCTCAAATACAACTTTCCTAAGTGTAAAAATGGAAATTAAAAAATCCAAGATAGAGAATGTAGACAACTTGTACTAAATTTGGAACTGTGGGTAGTTAAAATATAGAAGAAGAGTTCTTGTCCTAAGTGTAAAATGGTGGAAGCCCAATTGTCCTAAGCTGAAAATACATGACATCACAGGTCAGTGGCACATCACGCATGTTTATAGAATTTCTCACACCCTACTTGCGCTAAGTATAAAACCATGTAAACTGTTGTTTATACTGCTGTGTATGTAAGTTCGGAATGTAAGGAAGCATCCCGTTTTATTACACCGGGTGATAAAAAATTCAGTATAAATTTGAAAACTTAATAAACCACGGAATAATGTAGATAAAGAGGTAGAAATCGACACACGTGCTTGGAATGACATGGGGTTTTATTACAACAAAAAAAAGTTCATAAAATGTCCGACAGATGGCGCTGGACAGCAAAACGTCAGTGACTGCGCATAACAATCCTGTATAAAAGGAGCTGTAATGAGAGAGAGAATCAGATGCGCCAGCAGTCACAGCATGTTGACGTTACCTGAAAAGGCGCTTTTAGTGAAGCTGTATTATCAGAATGGGGAATGTGCTAGTTCAGCGTTACGATCCTATCGCCATAGGAAGGGGATTCGAACGGGTAAAGGTCCGTTGACAAAGACAGCTGTGGCGAGAATAATTTTGAAGTTCGAAGCCACGGGTTGTTTAGACGATAGACCCCGTAGTGGCCGACCGAGCACAAGGAGTAACGCTACTGAGACAGTTCAGGAAGAAATGGAGACTGTAGCGGGTTTGTCTATGCACGGGGAAGTCAGCGCTCATGCAGTCGCACGTCGCACCGGCATTCCATACACTACTGTTTGGTTGGCACTTAGGCGTACCCTCCGAAGCATCATGAACTGTTACCTGGCGATTTAGTGAAGTGGAGGGCATTTAAGTTGTGGGCGTTTCAAAAGATGGTGGAAGATAACGATTGGTTTAGTAGCGTGTTGTGGACCGACGAAGCTCATTTCACGCTCCGAGGGTCTGTCAACGCCCACAACTGCAGAATTTGGGCTACCGAAAATCCTAGAACTATCGTGGAAACTCCACTGCACGACGAGAAAGTCACGGTATGGGTTGGATTTACCACATCTACCGTTACCGGGCCTTGTTTTTTCTTCAAGGAAATGCGTGATTCTGGTTTTGTAACTGCTACCGTGTCGGGTGAGAGGTACGCCGATATGTTACAGAACCGCATCATCCCCAGCCTGGCTGATAAACACCGGCTGGAACGTACGATGTTAATGCAGGATGGCGCTCCACACCATATTGCTAGATGCGTGAAAGATCTCTTGCGCGCGTCGTTTGGTGATTATCGTGTGCTCAGTCGCCACTTTCATCATGCTTGGCCTCCAAGGTCCTCAGACCACAGTCCGTGCCATTATTGGCTTTGGGGTTAACTGAAGTCGCAAGCGTATCGTGAACGACCGACATCTCTAGGGATGCTGAAAGACAACATCCGACGTCAATGCTTCACCATCACTCCGGACAGTGCTGTTCACAACATTATTCCTCGACTTCAGCTATTGTTGAGGAATGACTGTGGACATATTGAGCATTTCCTGTAAACATCATCATCTTTGCTTGGTCTTACTTTGTTATGCTAATTATTGCTATTCTGATCAGATGAAGCGCCATCTGTCGGACATTTTTTAAACTTTTGTATTTTTTTGGTTGTAATAAACCCGCATGTCATTCCAAGCATGTGTGTCAATTTGTACCTCTCTATCTACATTATTCTGTAATTTATTCAGTTTTAAAATTTATACTGACTTCTTGATCACCCGGTACTTAAACCTAACTAACCTAAAGACATCACACACATCCATGCCTGAGGCAGGATTCGAACCTGACTGAAGAGCCTAGAACCGCTTTATTTTATTTTATTTTATTCATTTCGTTCGGTAGTTCGTTACGTATGGTCTGGGCGGACGTCACAAGACATACGTTCACGTTGATCGTTGATTCCTTGGCTCAGTGTTTTTATTACAGAGGCCATATGACCGAACACGCTGAGCTACCAATGCTGGCATGGTATAGATAAAATGTAAGGTCTGTGGCAGAAGTCCATGAGTGGACTATTCGACTGACTGGTGGCACAATGCAGACCTTTCCTCCACTGCAGTAGGGGGTTGGGGGAGGGGGATGCTTGAGAGATGTCCGCTCTGTTACTGCAGACACCGTTCATAACAGAGCAAATCCACGGCTGTCCAGGAGGAAATGGAACAAGAAAAATAACCTCCTTCTAGTGGGTTAGAATCTGATAGGACCAGAGTCTACTGCTTTTCCTCCTAGATCATCATGGCCCGAGGTAGGTTAGAGAATATCTTTTTTTTTTTGTTATGTGGTTTTGCAATGCTTCGTCGTAGAACTGGTAAAAAAGTTGTTCAGGAATTTCCAATATTGCACGTCTTTTTACTCATTTAAAACTCTGTCTGACTGATCTTTTAGATGGATGTGAATTTCAGTTTCTCGCATTAGATGGATAATTTTTTCTGTTTGTAACTGATTTAATATTTGAAGTGATCTATCTATATTATGTATTTTGTATGTGGTGTCTTAAGTGTGCAGCAAATGCGGATGAACTATTGTAGTTTATTGTTATGGATTCTTTAAATCATGTTCTGACGTTTCTTCCTGTTTGTCCAGTACAAATTATGTGCATTCTTCAGTTAATTTTGTAGATACACGATTGTGAAAACGGTTCTAATTTTTGTGGTATGTGTCTCAATTGTCCTTGTAGATTGTAAGTTGTTCTGTAGCTGATGTTTAATTTTATATTCTTGAAACATCAAGTAATTTCGTCGGAAATAATGCCTAGGTAAGGCCATACAAGAACTTCATTTTTCTTTGGTTCGCTTTTGCCTCTGTTTAAAGTTATTTCATCTATGGCATTGGCATGTGTTTGATTGGTTTTCTTTTTGAATAATGTGTCTACTAAGATTTTAGGATACCCATAACAAGTTCTAACAGCTACATTTCGGAGTAGGTCTAGATCTTTATCAAATTTTTCTTTTTTACAGTTGTCATTTCGTCTATGTAACATAGAATGAAAATAGGCGACTTTGAGTGCTGTCGACTAGCATGAGTGGTTGTGGATAACTATGTCTGTTGTCACTGGTTTACAAATAGTTTCGAATATGTGTTCCCATTTTTCGTTCGAAATTTTTAAATCCAAAGAGTTTATACTTCGACTTTTTCCGTTTCAACAGTGCAATTAATTTTCGGACGCAAACTGTTGAAATGTGAATGCATGACATTACTCCCACGCATGGAAAAATGTGCATTTGAACATACGTAACTGCCAGTAGTCTAACACAAAACTGTCAGATTCGGAATGGTATGTGAGCGTGTGTTTTAGCTCGTCATTGCCCTGTACGGAACTTTGCTGACTGCAAGGATGTAAATTTAATTTAGCTGCGGGAATGTAAACTGTCAATAACTTCAGACCTAACCAAAACTGTAGGAATTTACGTAATACGAAAACTGAATCTGATGCCACGCTATTGATTTGAAATTGGCTCTGGCAATAATACGAAACGTGATCTATTTGAAAACAGTCTTTCCTGGCGTATTGAATGCTGTCCCTGAAAAAATAAAATTTCTTACCTCTCTCTGCGCAATGGTAAGGCGCTTCGCACTACTCACTGTGAGTACTTTCAAAATGGTTCAAATGGCTCTGAGTACTACGGGACTTAACATGAGAGGTCATCAGCCCCTAGAACTTAGAACTACTTAAACCTAACTAACCTAAGGACAGCACACACACATCCGTGCCCTTGGCAGGATTCGAACCTGCGACAGTAGCGGTAACGCGGTTCCAGACTGAAGGGCCTAGAACCGCTCGGCCACAGCGGTCGGCTGTGTGTACTTTAAATTGTATGGTTAGCAAACAGCTATAATGCAAGGCTGTTGCTCCGCATAATTTAATTATATCGAATACGACTCACACAATAACTTCGTTTGGAAAATAGGTAATGAAGTTGACATGGATGGATCTGGGGAATGGTATTGATTTGGTGTAACTAACAGTATGGCACTAACTTTAAAACTTGTATTTTGACTCTCAGATAATGGTGCTCACAGTTGACATACTCAAACTGATTACACATTACTAATCAGCTATTCAAAATCATTGAATGTGAGTGCTATACATTGTCTCTACCATAAATTATGAATACGCGCACTGCATTATTAACCAATCAACTTTCGTTACTTCCATTATTTTCAACTTATGTTGAGATTTCTTTCATAGTTAGCGAACATCATAGTATCTTGCAAATAAAAAAATCGTTACTGCCCGTAGTGAGTAACCGAGCACACATAAGATACAAGTGTCTCTACACTTGAGAGTCCTCCATACATCACTCGATCTGAAGTTTTTCTGACAGATTACCCGCAACACCTGGAATCAACGATCGTTGTTAAGCAGTGACACACTGCACAATCGATACTACATTTGACCATCTCTGGTGGAATATAATATTTTCTTTAGAAACTTGAATTAACGTACCCTGTGTATATACTTTTCACTATTGCGCCATCGGATTAAATGTCATCGACATATCTGTGGTAATAAAGGATTGTTTTGGCTGTTTGAATGAACTTGTTAAAAACTTTCTCTTGTATAGAGGAAACGAAAATATGAGCTCATTGCTACCCCATCTTTTTTTAGAGAAATTTTGGCTGTAACGAGCAGTTACTGTAGGAACTATTATTTCGCAAATTTATTCTTGTGTGACTTTCTATTATTCCAAAAAGTTGTGTTTTAGTGATTTCTATAGTTCCTGTTACTGGAATGTTTGTGTACATGTTAGACATATCGAGTGATAAGTGTATTCCATTTCTGGTATGTTTATACTTTTAATTTAATTGAGAAAATTATATTAACCCTAGAATGCATGGTGCCGAAAACACACATGAATGCATATGCAGGGCCCCCAAGGCCCTGCCCTGATTAAAAATTTTCCACTTTTCGTATAATCATTCTTTGGAGTTAAATTAATTTCTGTTAAATTTATTGTCATATTAGAAGATTCCTAAGATACCGTAACAGGATCTGGTGGGCCTGATTAACATTTTATTAATTTTTGAAAAAACTCTTAAGAGTGAATTTTTATTAGTTACATCCATTTACATTCAACATATACAATAATTTTATTAATTCACTTATAAGATGCAGCTTACATTTTATAACATTTATTACAACCAATTTCGTCAATTAAAACTTACTCATTTTTCACAATATTATGTATATAGGCAATATTTTGACAAAAAGTTATTATTCATTGTTCACATAAATTTGCATTTTCCTTAGTTTTCAACATGTGACAAACAAGAAGCACAAAGAACGCCACTATGTTCCTTACAAATGTTGGTTTTACACTTAATCCATGTCATTGCACCTTTTCTGTGTTTATTATATGGACAATAATTGTATCTTCTTCTCTTTCCTGAAACATGCAGTTGGTTCGCCAATATGACATCTTTTGAACACCACATCTTTGCATGGCATCAACGATTTTCTTTGGAAGATTCATTTCTGGAAACCCAGAATCTACTATGTAGGAATCAACATGGATTCCGGAAACAGCGATCGTGTGAGACCCAACTCGCCTTATTTGTTCATGAGACCCTGAAAATATTAGATACAGGCTCCCAGGTAGATGCTATTTTTCTTGACTTCCGGAAGGCGTTCGATACAGTTCCGCACTGTCGCCTGATCAACAAAGTAAGAGCCTACGGAATATCAGACCAGCTGTGTGGCTGGATTGAAGAGTTTTTAGCAAACAGAACACAGTATGTTGTTATCAATGGAGAGACGTCTACAGACGTTAAAGTAACCTCTGGCGTGCCACAGGGGAGTGTTATGGGACCATTGCTTTTCACAATATATATAAATGACTTAGTAGATAGTGTCGGAAGTTCCATGCGGCTTTTAGCGGATGATGCTGTAGTATACAGAGAAGTTGCTGCATTAGAAAATTGTAGCGAAATACAGGAAGATCTGCAGCGGATAGGCACTTGGTGCAGGGAGTGGCAACTGACCCTTAACATAGACAAATGTAATGTATTGCGAATACATAGAAAGAAGGATCCTTTATTGTATGATTATATGATAGCGGAACAAACACTGGTAGCAGTTACTTCTGTAAAATATCTGGGAGTATGCGTACGGAACGATTTGAAGTGGAATGATCATATAAAACTAATTGTTGGTAAGGCGGGTACGAGGTTGAGATTCATTGGGAGAGTGCTTAGAAAATGTAGTCCATCAACAAAGGAGGTGGCTTACAAAACACTCGTTCGACCTATACTTGAGTATTGCTCATCAGTGTGGGATCCGTACCAGGTCGGGTTGACGGAGGAGATAGAGAAGATCCAAAGAAGAGCGGCGCGTTTCGTCACTGGGTTATTTGGTAACCGTGATAGCGTTACGGAGATGTTTAATAAACTCAAGTGGCAGACTCTGCAAGAGAGGCGCTCTGCATCGCGGTGTAGCTTGCTCGCCAGGTTTCGAGAGGGTGCGTTTCTGGATGAGGTATCGAATATATTGCTTCCCCCTACTTATACTTCCCGAGGAGATCACGAATGTAAAATTAGAGAGATTAGAGCGCACACGGAGGCTTTCAGACAGTCGTTCTTCCCGCGAACCATACGCGACTGGAACAGGAAAGGGAGGTAATGACAGTGGCACGTAAAGTGCCCTCCGCCACACACCGTTGGGTGGCTTGCGGAGTATCAATGTAGATGTAGATGTAGATGTAGACTTAGTTCCATTAGTGGTCTTACCATTTCCTCTGCTAAATCTCTTAGGAACAAACGCCTTTTATCACTTCTTCCACTATGGTATGTCAGAAGTTGGGCGAAAAATAAAATTTCACTGTTCATTGCTGCTACGTCCATCATATTCATCCATAACGCAAATGACCATCTTCTTGTTTGTCTCTTGCAAGTGTAATAATGAATTTTCTGGACCATTTGATCTACTCCACCCTTCGTGGAGTTATAGAACTTTATTATATCTGGTTTCTTTTTTGCATGAGTTTCATCAATGTTTCTGTCGTGACGCATTGTGCTAATGAGAACTACATGAGAACTACATACTTTTTCTTTTTGGAAACATAACACCATTGTAATGTCACCTCTAAATGCAAACAAAGAGGAATGAATCGCTCTTGAGGCAAATGGTTTCATCTCGTTAGGAATTTCTGGTTTATTTTGTTTGATTATCCCCACCAATGTAATTTGCTTCTGAAGCATCCCTTCTGCCAGCTGCACACTAGTAAAGAAGTTGTCAACAGTAATATTTTTTGATGATCCTTCAATGCTTTTAGCAAGATCTTTCACCACTTCTAACCAAGATTTTTATGAATAGGTTCATGGGGCTTCCTTCCCGTGTAAACAATTCCGTCTAAAGCATATGCAGATGTAGCATCTCACAAACAAAATATTTTTATGCCATACTTGGCTGGTTTAGAGGGCATATACTGGGTGAAGCTGCATCTTCCACGGAATGGAACTAGCTGTTTGTCAACTGTGAGTGAATCATTGGGAATCATTCCATTTCTACACTTGTCAAGAAATAGTTCCCATACGTAGCGAACAGCTGCAAGTTTGCCATCTGCAGATCGAGCTTCACGGGTATGCCTGTCATCAAATCTAATCATTCTCCTTATATCCTCGACTCTATTTACTGATATGGTGGCCTTATATGTAGGATTTGCCTTTCCATCCAAGAATAATTCTCTAATAAGGACATCCCAACTCTTCTCAACACCAGAAAGCAGTAAAAGACCAAGAAAACCCTCCATTTCAGAAAACGAAATGATTTTCCATGTTTTACCACGTAAAGCAGTCACTCTTCTGCCTTAAATATTTGTGCAGTTGGTGATTTCCTCTAGTATTTCCTTGGAGATGAAATAGTCCCAGGCATCCTTATGTTTACAGGTTTTCAAACCACAGGCAGGACCAGGTACCTTCTTTACGATATTATGGACAGGCGCACGAAAAGTTGCAGGAGGATCTAATTTTCAAATCGTTCCATTCCGACTAATGTATGTGTGGTCTTCTATACTTTTTTGTAGTGGCTCTTCATTTTCAGACTCTGATGAAGTAATATTATCGGAAGGACTGTCATCTGCCTCAGTATTCACATCTGCACGTTCATTGGCTGATTCTTCACTACTTGCATCTTCAAAAATATTTCCTTCCTCGTAAGAATCATCTTCAAACCACTGAGCCACAACACTTTCAAAATTAGCTGCATTTGCACGTACTGACTTTCTTCCTTTGCGTGTCGAAGCCATAGCAAAAGGCGTGTCTCTCGAACAGCAGCTTGTGCAGCACTAAACGAGTCATACTCTTAACAATATGGGCCTTGCAGCAACAAACAAACTACAGTAACAATGAGGCTGAGAAGAGCAGCACAGGATATTGATACTATGCGATAATAAAACATTTGATAGCAAAAACATCAATAATACACCGACGTCGCCAATATGTGAAAGTAGTGTGTATTATTTTTTAGTTATACTATTATTACTACAGCTACTTCTGCTGTTGGCACTCCTGTTGCTGGAAGTACCACTACAGTTATTGTTGAGTTAATAACTGCTTCCAAACAAATGTTGAAGACAATATAGGCTAAAGAACACTTATAAATGTCTGAGGGCTTCTGAAGCCCTGCTTATGCATTCACGGTGTGTGGGTAAACGTATTGAATTATACAAAAAACTTAAAAAGATTTCTCGTTCAGACTTGATAGGAGGAATGTCACAGTGTTAGTGAAAGAGGACTGGAAAGCAGTTTGAAATCAAACAATAAATTACAGAATTTTTTTAAAAATGAAGACATACAAGGGCCTCGGAGGCCCTGTATATGCATCCTAGGGTTAACTTCTTGTAGAGTATTCTTTCTAGTACTCGTAATATTGTTTAAGGAGTATGTTGAGTTTTTTTACTGACAGCTGTGCTGGGCTGTTAACCATGTTAACAATTCGACGAATCGGGATTTATTCTTTGTATATCTTGGGCTGAGCACGTAATAATGGTCTTGTTGGATTCATTATAAAGGTGCCTTTTCTATCATTGTCTGTGAATGCAAAGTTACACATCTTTAAGGCTTTCTTTAGTTGTGCATTGAATTAATTAGCTGGATAGTGGCCGGTAAATTTAATATTATTTTGAACGAAAAATTCTAGTCCTTTTCTGTTGTAATTTTCTCCTGACATAATCGTCAATGTATTTCCCTTGCCTGTTTTTACTCTAATTGCATTATGTTCTTGAGGCTAATTATTTATCCGACGTATAATACTATTCTCCTTCACTCTTACATTGGTCCTACTTTCTCGTTTTACTCGTGATTATATTGTTTTTGGAATTTTACAAGTAATTTTGTTTCACTCATGGGGTAGCTACTTCTTTCGTGTTTGCGTTAATGTTTTTTAACTTACTGTTTCGAAGTGTGGTTCTATGTTAAATTTCTGTGGGGCTGAACCTAATATTGGTCAGTTTTTCAACCTTGTAGAAGGATATGAAGTTACTCTGCATGTGATGTTTATTTTGATTATGTTTAAATCTTTTTCTTATATGAGCCTATGTATCTTCTTTTTATGCCTCAGTCAAATGTTTGAACCCGTATCACTAAAAATTTATCAGTTGCTGATAAAATGTGATTTATTTGTAAGGGTTATAGGACACTAGCAACATCTAAATGAGTTACATATAGTTTAAAATTTAAAGATAGTTTAAGATTTAAATTATTCTTACGTTTAAAATTATCACGGATTTCACAGGTCATCCAATTGCTTTCGCACTGTTTTATATACGTTGTGCCACTCTAGATTTGTTTTTTTATTTTGATTCTGGCATATTTAGGTGTGATAAAGTCTCGTATTCACTGTTTGTTAAACTTGATGGCTTCTGTAGGGGTCACTGCCTTCACTTAGATCCGTTGATACTGTATTACTTTACAATGTTCCTGGCTGGGTAGTGATTCTATAATTTTCAATGCGATAGGTAGTGCAGCTGCGATGAATTTTTTGAAAGATATTGGGATGCCTTTAGCTGCCATTCCCTTTATTTCAAATACAATATGTACAATTTCGACCTTAGGCCATTTTTAAGTATCTAAAACGGTAGCATTATACATTGGATACACTAGTGACACTTGTGATTTTGATGTAGGAAAAAGTCATATATGTAGGTATACTAGGCGCGTTGTTATATGTAATACAGGTGGATCACTTCAAATATTATATAAGTTACAGAAAGGAAAAATGATGGATATAAAGGAAGAAACTGAGATTTACACCGATCTAAAAGATCAGTAAGACAATGTTTAAATGAGAAAACACACCTGCGAAATGGTAAATACCTAGACATCTTTTTATGAGTTCACAACGTAGCATTACAGAACCACAGAATGTAAAATTATCGCTACACTTATTAATAAATTTGACTGTAATGCGAAACCTCACTCAGAATAAAGCGGTTTTTACTCGACACTAATAGTTTTCCGTACTGTTTCATTAGAGTACTGTGGTAGATTCTAAATGTACACTACTGGCCATTAAAATTGCTACACCAAGAAAAAATGCAGATGATAAATGGGTATTCATTTAACAAATATATTATACTAGAACTGACATGTCATTACATTTTCACGCAATTAGGGTGCATAGATCCTTAGAAATCAGTACCCAGAACATCCACCTCTGGCCGTAGGGATACGCCTGGGCATTGAGTAAACAGAGTTAGGATGGCGTGTATAGGCACAGCTGCCCGTGCAGCTTCAACACGATACCACAGTTCATCAAGAGTAGTGACTGGCGCAATGTGACGAGCCAGTTGCTCGGCCACCATTGACCAGAAGTTTTAAGTTGGTGAGAGATCTGGAGAATGTGCTGGCCAGGGCATCTGTCGAACATTTTCTGTATCCAGAAGGCCCGTACAGGACCTGCAACATGCGGTCGTGCATTATCCTGCCGAAATGTAGGGTTTCGCAGGGATCGAATGAAGAGTAGAGCCACGGGTCGTAACACATTTGAAATGAAACGTCCACTCTTCAAAGTGCCGTCAATGCGAACAAGAGGTGACCGAGACGAGTAACCAATGGCACCCCATACCATCACGCCGGGTGATACGCCAGTATGGCAATGACGAATACACGCTTCCAATGTGCGTTCACCGCGATGTCGCCAAGCACGACCATCATGATGCTGTAAACTGAACCTGCATTCATCAGAAAAAATGACGTTTTGCCATTCGTGCACCCAGGTTCGTCGTTGAGTACACCATCGCAGGCTCTCCTGTCTGTGATGCAAGGGTAACCGCAACTATGGTCTCCGAGCTGATAGTCCATGCTGCTGCAAACGTCGTCGAACAGTTCGTGCAGATGGTTGTTGTCTTGCAAACGTCCCCATGTGTTGACTCGGGGATCGAGACGTGGCTGCACGATTCCTTACAGCCATGCTGATAAGATGCCTGTCATCTCGACTGCTAGTGATACGAGGCCGTTGAGATCCAGCACAGCGTTCCGTATTACCCTCCTGAACCCACCGATTCCATATTCTGCCAACAGTCATTGTATCTCGACCAACGAGAGTAGAAATGTCGCGATACGATAAACCGCAATCGCGATAGGCTACAATCCCACCTTTATCAAAGTCGGAAACGTGATGGTACGCATTTCTCCTCCTTACACGAGGCATCACAACAACGTTTCAACAGGCAACGCCGGTCAACTGCTGTTTGTGTATGAGAAATCGGTTGGAAACTTTCCTCATGTCAGCACGTTGTAGGAGTCGCCATCGGCGTCAACCTTGTGTGAATGCTCTGAAAAGCTAATCTTTTGCATATCACACCATTTTCTTCCTGTCGGTTTAATTTCATGTCTGTAGCACGTCATCTTCGTGGTGTAGCAATTTTAACGGCCAGTAGTGTAAGATCTTTGTACCAACCATTTAAAAGCGACATGCTCCCAAATACTTACAAATTATTTAAAAGGAATTACATATAGTCTTATTTAAGCCAATAATGGAATATAGTTAAATATCACTTGGAACAAAAGCATATGCAAGTTAAACAACAAATTTCCGTAAAATAATTATAAACTTCTCAGTGTTAAGTACGTTAAAACATAGACCTTATAACGGCTCGAAAGGAATGTGCTCCTAAAATAGCGTAAAGCATTTCGGATCGATTTTGTGAGCATAATGTGGAGTCACAGGAACAACACCACATATGGCTACTAAAGAACCATACATAAAGCAATTTTAACAGCGTCTAGTATATCTACATACAAGTGTCACTAATGTATCCAATGTATAATGATTCCGTTTTAGGCACTTGAAAATGGCCTAAGCCCGAAATTGTACAATCGTACATGAACTATAGATAAAGGCAGCTGGAGGCATGACCAAATCTTTCAAGAAATTCATCGCAGTTGCAGACCCTATCGAACTGATAATAACAGAATCGCTGCCCAACCAGGCAAAGGGTTAAGTACTGCAGGATCAACAGATCAAAGTGTAGACACTGACCGCCACAGAAGACATCAAGTTTAACAAACAGTGAATACGAGACTTTATCACACCGAAATAAGCCAGAATCAAAATAAAAAACAAATCTAGAATGGCACAACATATGAAAAACAGTCCAAGAGCAATAGGGTGACCAGTGAAATTCGTGATAAATTTAAACATAAGACTAATTTAAATGTTAAACCATCTTTAAATGTTAACTATATGTAGCTAATTTAGATCTTGCTATTGTCCTATCACCTCTACGTATATGTGACATCGGTTCAAACATTCGACAAGGCATACAAAAATGATACATAGCCTCACACAAGAAAAAGATTTAAAATTGATCAAACTAAACATCACATGTAAAGTAACTTCAAATTCTCCCACAAGGTTGAAAAGCTGACCAACATTAGATTCTCTCACATAGAAATGAATGTACTAAACAAAGGCCTCATATCTAACAGCATGATTAAAAATATTATTGCAGGCACGAAAGTGGTGTGACCTAGTTCTTACCACACGAGCAAATAACATTACTTGTAAAATTGCAAAAATAAAGTAAACACAAGTAAAACGAGAAAGTAGGACCAATATGAGAGTATGGGCAATAGATAACAGATAAAAAATTAGCTCCTAAAGCATAATGCAATTAGTGTAGAATCAGATAAGGGAAATACATAGACGATTATGTCAAAAGAAGATTACAATAGAAAAATACTAGAAGTTTCAAACAAAAAATATAAAAATTGTCTAATAGGATCCAACCAACAAATTTAATGGACAACTAAAGAGAGTATTAAAAATATCTAACTTTACATCCACAGAAAGAAACATAAAAGACTCAATTATAATGAATCCAACAACACCATTATTGAGTGCCCAGACCAAGACACATAAAGAACAAATCCCGATTCGTCGAATTGTTACCCCCAGCACATTCTGCCAGTAAAAAACTCGCGACACATCTTAATCAATATAACTCATACGAGAAGGAATACACTACAAATAGTTGTTACGATATTGTCAATAAAATAAGAATATAAAAATACCAGGAAATTGAATACTCTTATCACTCGATACATCTAACACTTACACAAACCTTCCAGTAACAGAAAGTACAGAAGTCGTTGAGATTAACTTTCTCAAATATAAGGAAATCACTCAAGTGGAAATTTGTGAAATAATGGAACTTCTACAGTTAATCAGCTTCTACAATTATTTCTCATTTCTAAACAACAAAATTTATCTCCAAGAAAATGGGGTAGCAATGGGCTAGTGCCTATCAGGTATATCAGCTGATATTTTCGTTAACACTTTAGAAAAGAAAATTTTAACAGAATCACTCAAACAGCCAAATAAATTGTTTACTACTATGTGTATGTCGATGACATTTTAATCCTATTCAATGGCACAATAGATGGGAGTAACGTAATGCATTCACAATTCAACAGTTTGCGCACAACAATTAATTTAACTATGGAAAGATAAAAAAAATTTGTGCATAAATTTTTTGCATTTAAAAATTTCTAACGGAATATCTGAACACATATTCAATATTTTTCGTAAATCATTAACAGAAATAATTATCCTCAACCAGTCATGCGACCCGAGAGCTCACAAAGTCGCCTATTTTCATTCTATGTTACGTATACTAAACAACATACCACTGAAAAAAGAAAAACTTGAGATGGAACTAAATGATCTCGGAAATGTAGCTATAAGTAATAGTTATCCTACAAACATAGTAGTTACAAAGTTCAGAAAAAAAAACAATCAAACACATGCCAATCCCATGGATGAAGTAACTTTAACCAGTGACAAAAACGAACCACAAAAAGATGTAGTTCTTGTATGCCCTTCTCTAGGTATTATTTCCGACAAAATTACTAGATGTTTCCAGAATATAAAATTATGCACCAGTTACAGAAACACTAACAACCTACAACGTCTATTGGGACACATACCACGCAAATCAGAACCGTTTTCTCAATCAGGAATTTACAAAATTAACTGTGAAGAACGCCCTGAATTTTGTATTGGACAAAGAGGAAGAAAAGTTAGTGTACGATTTAAAGAACACCCGACAATAAACGACATTAACCCACAACATTTGCAGCACACTTAAGAGACACCAACCATAAAATACCTAATATAGATGTATCACTTCAAATATTTCCTAAGTTACAGAAAGAAATCATGGATGTAATGGAAGAAATTCGAATTTACGTCAGTCTACTAGATCAGTTAGACAGAGTACCAAATGAGCAAAAAGACCTGCAAAATGAGAAATTCCTAGACAATTTATTTTTTGTTTAAACATTCTCTAGACTTTGTTGCCATTATTCTACGCGCTACTTGGGCCTCTGCTGTCCGGTTTCCCAGCAGAGTTAATAGCCACTGTTGGACCCCGAATCATGCCTCTCAGCCACCCGACTGGAAAGTCGAGTGGTGTATTTGTAAGTGTAAGCTGCCTCACCTCAGTTCCCGTGTGACATCATCAGTCCCGTCTTCGTCCGATCGCGTGAAATGTTTTCACCATAGGCATGCATCAGCCGGCAGGTAACAGCCTGCAAGATACGTGTCTGGATTTTTTTATGTCATATGATATTAAGCAATTTATGCCGCATTTCAACGCAGGAAACCACTTAGCTGTTACTGACCTACTTTCACCATGCTGTTTATACGAACATGAATAATTACTAAACTTTGGCCCCTTTCTAAACCTTCAACTAACTGTAATAATATGCAACGCCACGCCAGCGCTAGAATGCATAAGCATTCTATTACGGAGCGTGGCACTCAGCCGAGAAGTATTAGACATTTTTCATAAACTGCACCAACCCAGTACCAGGATGCACAAATATCCCGTGAACATCCACTTATCTTTCCACATAAAACATTGTGCACTGCATTTATAAGTGATTTTTAAGCGATTCCTCAAGTAAATTTGTAATGATCACTTTACTTTCTGTCCAAGCTGACTGAAAATGTACTAGATATGATATAGTGAAGTTCCCATCCTTCATTCATTCCGTGTTGGACAGACTACGGTCAATAGGTAACACAACTTGATTCTTTACGTTTGCGTCGAAATCACAGAGGTTTGTATCCAAATCACAAATGTTATGTCTAAATCAGTCTATTTTGTGTCGAAATCAACAAATATTTTCGTAAAACTAGTTAACTTTTTGCCAAAAATCGGGTGAATTTTGTTTCAAAATAGTTTCGTACAAAATATTAAATTACAAATTTCATAGAATTTTTCACATTGGTCTATTTTACAAAAGTCTTTTCACCTAAACACTGCAGACAATATCCAGTGGCATCCCATTAACATATCGAGTAAAATTAGCGAGCAGGAGTGCCATGACTTTGTGTAATAGTGTCTTTACAGGGGCTACGTACACGCTCAGACCACTCTATTATGATCGAGGCCTTGTTCTAAGGCAATTATCCTGCGAGCATTCATCAAGTGTGAACGGGTGTGAACATGAAGATGGAAGTAAGACATCGCCTGTCGGAGAGACTGCAATCACTCCAAGTAAAACAATCGTACACAGTACAGCGATTTTGGTTTTTCCTTACAAAGACTTAGCAGCCGTTCTTTATTGCTCTACTGACGTCGCGATGAAATCCTCGTGCAGGTGTAATTATCCTAAGGAAAGTTGACAGCATGTAACACAAAACAGATTATTTTAAGGGTAGAGACATCTCCATTCTGTACGGACTTGTTGGCATTGATCTCATGCAGCATATTTTGAAATCATTTAATTGTGTTAGCTATGTGGTATACGTACATGATAGTTGAATTTTGTGTTTAAATCAATTTTCTGTCGAAAACTGCGAATTTTGTTTAGAAAACAGTGAAATTTGTGATGAAATCAGTTAACTTTTTGTTAAAATCAATTCGTATGAAATATTCGTTTATGATTACACATGGGGTAGCGAACAGGTATTGGATATCCTAAGGAAAATGATCATAGGCTATAGGGAAAGATTGGAATTAATAAAAAACATGTAGAAGATCCTGTAGAGAATCACGCGAATGAAAGTCCAACAGAAAAGTTCTCAGATTGAAAAGGGTTATTCAGTATTCCGTGGAGACGGTCTTCCAGAATAACCACTTCAAACGTCGGCCAAGACTACTTTGTGTGGTATGGCCGCAAGACTTTAAGGTACTTCCTTGTTGATTTTGAAGCATTCATACTGCTGTCACATCTTGTTACTCTCTCTCACGTGAAGGGTAAACTGTTGTACTTTTGCTGAGGTGGAACGATTCATGAGAGGAGTCATTGTTTCACCATGAACCCAATTCTTGTATGGAGATCTGTGTTGGAAATTTCATTTCAGAGACAAAAAGTAACCGAGTGAATTGCTTTTATTATTATTATTCTTCATTTAATTAGTCATTTGATTTATTATCATTATTACTGATTCAAGGATTATTTCTTTAGTATTCAGTCTCTGTAAGAAAGGAGGTTAGGTCTTCGAAATGAATAAATAACTAAACCGATCTCTCTAGACGACATTTATGTTCAGGGAACTGTCCATGGTAGACTAGACAGAGATCTGCTGCAGCACACTGACTGTAAGCTGTACTCGATGGCTCTGCCGATCGTCGAACTGCGTGCTGAATCTGTAGGAATCTTAGTCTACGTTAACTACGGTCCAATTCTCCTTTCTATGGAAGCCTTGTTTGTGCTGCCTAGAAAGTGGTTTACTGGCTTATTATTCTCGCACAAAATAAGAAAATGCCTTTGAATTAAAGATGGCGGTCTCGCAACAATGCCTTCTCTCTTAAGCCGTAACAGTGATTAAGACTAGAAGTTAGACTTTTTCTTTTCACAGTAGTTAAGATCGAACCAAAGCTCTCTTAGTTCAAGAAATAAAGAGAGAGTTAGTGATAAGGCTGCTTTCTCGCAGTCAGTTGCACCCGAGTACTCTTCAAATTATATCTGTGTGGCGTACTATAATCCTATTCCAGTTGGCTCTCCATGTGCCCGCATTCTCCCATCTGGGGAAGGAATGAAAGATGAAATGGTAAAAATAATTATAATTATTACGACATGACCGATATCGCTGCATTGTTCGTTAAACGGTGGTGTTGTACTGATAGTGTGTCTCACAAATGTGAAGTTGGAGAATTTTAAATGTAGACATATGATAATTATACCGCACGTTTAATTATTTAACTTGACAGACAGACATTATAATTTTTCTAGGCACACAGTTGATCGTTTATTTTAATCACTACAACACTGTCACATAACGGTTCTGTAACGGGGACACGAAAATTTCCATTCTTTGAGCTAAGGAGTATGCCCTTTTCTGTAATGTATGCCACCATTCTCAGTGTCAATATTGTTCGCATTCCCCAATAATATCCACAAGCCAGTGATCGTTAGATGGGTTCGACTTTATGGCAAGAGGATATAGGCATGTTAAACACTTTAGGGTACGAGGCTTCGAACTATGAATAGAGTTAAACTTACGCCTGAGGTAGTTAACAAGAAACTCCCCACACTTTCTGTTAAAATTTAGGGTGTATACTGGTGAATTACACAAGATGCCCGTGGAGTGGACGCAACCCAACCCCCCCCCCCCCCCCCCAAACACACACACCCCTCCTCCCCCCCCTAAAGAGTTTATGAAATATGTAACGCTATAAATGAGAAATGAAGTGTTCCAAACTTTTTCAACTTCGTTGCTTTCACACTGTTTCACAATTTCATACAGGGTTTTGTAGCCAAAATCGTTAGTCGCATGGAGTTTCACAATATTATCTTCTTTACTCTTCACATACCATGAGAAATAGTTACACAAGGCAAGTGTGTTAACCACACATGGTCAAGGAATGGGCACCATCAAAGTACTGCCAGAAGTGAGGCTAAGTCTAATCAATATTGGTTACTTTTTTCGACCTTTCTGCCTTGTTATGACAGAAGCCTTAAGTTATTGCTTTGGCTTTCATGAAGGCTTCTAAACTGAGAATTATGTTTGGGTTTAATTTTACAAATGTACGTATGGAACAGTATTCGTGAACAAAGAGACTTGCAAGATGGAAAACCCCTTCTGTACACGCTCTTGACATTTTGTACTGTAAAGTCTACCTAAACATTTTGTGTAGAAGGTCTCAAACCTTCAGAACGAAAATTATACAACTAATAGAGGATCCTCAACGGAAAAGTTTAAGAAAAACAGCATGGAGTCCGTAATAAATATTTAGTTTTGGATTTTCAGAGACAAATCTCTGTCTCATTTAAACTGTAGAAAATTGCGGACACTAATTTCCACGCTGTTCAACATAGTCCAGTGATATGCCTGACCTCTCGGTTTTAAACCATTCGTGACTGCTGGTTGCACACGTCGTTCGTGATGAAGATTGTAACTGGTGTTACTCTCCACATAGTATTCTTCGTAGTGTGAATTACACAGGTAAGCTGACGGTTGCATGTTGATTCATCTCCTCTCAAAGAACACATCACCATCTGCTACACCTCATGACGTAAAATTCCTTCTAAGATGCTCAGCTCTGTAGCTCGAATTGCGGTACGCAATGTTCTTGTAAATTTCTTTCAACGACGATAAATATCTTGAGGTTATGATGACTACTCTCTTTGCAGTCGTTCTGCGTTCCACGAGTTAAATTTTGCTCATACGATAGACTCATGCCTCCAGCTCTTGTATCGAGCTATGCTCCGTTTCAATCAAACAACAATTCTAAATAGTCGTAGACTCCATCATATACGTATCACAGACGACTGCTTATAATTTTTTAAGGTATCACCCCAGATCACGTGATCTGGGGTATCGCCACCGAAGTCGATGCAGCAGGCAGACGATTTTTAATGAAGCAGTCCACAGTCTCATGAGTCTCATGGACTGCCCGTTCAAGACGAATACAACATGAAATATTTATTTTCGACCGTTGGTTTCTTATTGATTTCCATGGGCTTGAACCACAGTCATCGAAGGACCTCTGACTAGCTATGCATAGTATTCCTAGGCTTGTACCATTCGGCTGAGAACTGTTGGGCCCTCTAAAATAGCTTAAGAGTGCACTACACAACAGATGCTGCTACCAACTTGACTGACTGTGTATGTGATGTAATTAGGGTTCTGCTTTAGATTAGACGACTTTATAAACAGTCCAAAATAACCTTCCCCCCCTCTCCTTACAGAGAAACTGTTAAGATCCTATCGACTAATACAGTACTTAATAACGGTCCGCAAGATCCGTTACGGATTGGGACATTTTTGTCACCATATCTAGTGTGCAACAATTAGTATTATGTGTCTGTGGGGGAAATGTGTGTGTGTGTGTGTGTGTGTGTGTGTGTGTGTGTGTGTGTGTGTGCGGTGGGAGGTGGGGATGCAAATGTAAGAGGGGGTGCTTTGAAATATGGAAGAGAAGGAGACAATAACCGTTATGTTAGTGAAGCGGTTCTTAACGAGGAAGCAAAGACAGTACAAGGATGACGTGGATAACTCCTGTAAGCTCAAGGTAAACATGCCGAATTATTTAGTCGCTTTCGATTTCTGGTAGTTCATTCGTAACGAAATCGGCGAATTATCGCGTAGCTCACGCAGACTACCAGAGCAACGGCAGATATGAAATAAACCGTTTTATCTGCGTGGCGAAGTTTGCAGATACCGCTTCCTGTTAACGAGCTACTGCCTCAGCTTACGTGTATGCAAATTTAAAAGGAGCCAGCATTCTGAACTCGAAAGGAGCCGGCCAAGCAGAAAACTTTAATCAGTACAGAGCAGAAATGTTTATTATGCGCCGTTAATCCTGTCTCTTTGCAGAGCGCTGAAATTTGAGCCAGGGACGTAAGATCTAGAGCAGCCCTCGTGTCTACTTAAATGAGCACTACCATTCCAAGAAGAAGCCCCGTTGCCCGTTTTTAATGAGACCGACGCCGTTCACAGGAGATGACCTGACTTCTTTTATGTACGAAATTGGTCCGATACTGTTAGCACTGCCTAGAGTTCATGGGAGGCATACACATCAGGATTGCTTTCTTTCATGGCACGTGGCCCCTGTAGCTCTCTCCATGACAGTGCTGTTGATTTTTCAATGGAAAGTTGTGAGAGCAGTGGAAATGATTACAAGTTATTCCCATTAACGTTAGCGACTCTGGAAACTTCCTGAAAAATTTGGAAAGTAGGCGAGATGAAATCCTGATCATAATGAGCACCACAGCTAACACCAACTTTAAACTTTAATGTGAACCGAATCACCTGTATTATTACACGTTTATTGCGCTATAGTTGTTTCGTTCTCGGATCTTCTTCATACTGCCTACAGTGAAATGAACAAGAAATTAAACTGAAGCTAGGGTATTCTAAATAATGAAACAAACAGCTCAAACTGACATCAGTTTTGTACCGAATCCTCACTTAGTTGTGCTACAGTCATAATATAAATGGTCTGGTTGCCGTATGTAACGTTAAATGTCAAATACAGAAACAATGATCTGAAATATTTAGCCTACCGCTTGGCAGAAGCATGATGAGCAGGCACAGTACGCTGGAAAAGTAAACTATCCAACTATAGTCGCTCCACGAAATAGGTAAACATGTAACAGTAGTACCTGCACTCTGTAAAGGGCGATAATCGACAGCGCGATCATAACTGAAACACTAACTACAGAACTGATATCAAAGAGTCAGAAACCACTACACAATGACTCAAAAAAATTGAGAAATAGATAGGAACAAATAATTATGCTTAATAACAAAGGAACAAGTGGCTATTTCCAAAAAACTGCGTCTTCATTTGACAGGTACGACAATAAGTGGATAATTGTAAAATATATGAGGAACGGTAAACACGACCTCATAGAACAATTATAAGTCATGAATAACGTATTTACGAAAGACGCAATGTAAATGATAACGTAAAAGAGCTAACACAACCAAACTGGCGGTTATCGTCGAAAGTTGTTAGTAAACTTACGAACGAGCTGACTTACTTGTTACAATTATTTGCTGTGGAAGAGAACAAATGTCACCTGCTACCCGAAACTTTATCGTCATTAGGTTGATAAAACTATTCGACTTATTATAATATGGGTTCTGAAGTAATTACATAGAATATAACTCAAACTGTAGTTGTGATTATATTAAATTACAGAATAGAAGCAGTTACAACCAACAACGTGTTGTGATTGAACTAATAAAAGGACAAAACATAAACGAACTGGATAGTTCTTGTCACGTGTTCCTAATGCATTACAAGCGAGCTGTATTGAATTTTCTACGTACTTATCTGTACATCAAAAGAACATGTGCCAAAGGTTACACAAGGTTGTACCGACGTTAGATTACACAAACGATTATGAAGTAATTGTATACAAATAGCCAAAAACGGCAGTAAATGTGCCCATACAGAATGACCGTGAGCTATGAACGTAAACGATTACGAAAAATTGTGCTGTCACTGAACAGATGGAAAGACAAAATAACGAAGCTGAATAATTTCAGTTGTGCGGTTACAATTAAAACAGAGCGGTACAAAACTTGCTACTATTATGTACGATAAAAGAGAAAATCGCAGTGGTTGCACAAAGCTATATCACATTAAACAGATATGTCAGGGAGTGAAAGAATAAACAAATAATGCCGAGGTAAAGGAAGAAAACGTAAGATTTTAACTAATGAAAATAAACATCTTTGCACGTTATGCAGCATTTCATTAATAATTTGGCCACCGCGCACAATGGTACCGCCACCTCAGTGAAACAACACGTTAGCGTATTCCTAGCTACGTTTGTCAAATAAGTGTTTCCCAGTCATGGGAGAAGTAGTAAGAAGTAGGGTTCAAAAATGAAAGTCTATATTACAATGTCAAACATTTATTCAGAGTCAAAACCGACACGGAATCTTACTGCAGTTTGACTCTTGAAAACCAAAAATCTGGAAAACAAACAAGGAGTGAATTTAATTTGGTGGGACTTTAATTGGGATCGTTAGCAAGTCTTAAAAGAGGAATTAAGTCAGAGATACTCATCTGCTTACATTTCCCAATATAAAAAGAAAGATAACCAAATGAACTCGACAACCAAGATGTACAAGCTAAAAGGGAGTTGCTCAGAGTTGCGAATTCTGGGATTTGAAAATAACACCTCATCCTACGGCAAAACGAGACATGTCTTCAAACTGCGCAGTCAGCACAGGACAGTTATATTAGCGTGCAACGCCCCGTCGACTACAAGGTCATTAGAGACAGAGCACAATCTAGGATTAACTGGAGACGCCCCTGAATGCGCTGGTTTTTTAGCATTACTTTCATCCTTATAGTGCAAATGATCTATAAGTGGGAGACAGCTCAAAATTCTTACACACAATTTGAGTCATTACTCAAAGCATTTCCGAAAAAATTATTGAGATATTTATTATATTTTGGTATTGACAACAATATTTATAACAGTATAAAAAACGGAACACTATTTCACTGCGGTACCATTTTCTTGGGAATCACTGACTGCACAGCTTGGAAAAAGCGTCAGAGTACAGAAAACATTCCCATAAATGTTTCATGCCTCCAATTTCCTTCCCTGATGCTGATATGTAACAAATATAGGTAATTAATTTTACTACACCAGAAATGCTTAAAATTGTAGCTCAAGTATCACCGACATCATCATCATGTTATGGCAAGGGAGGGCGTCAGTCTAAATATCTGTACCATATTTTGTGAGTTTATCTTCAGTCATTTAGGAGAAAAGTGTACCTGAACGACGAAAATTCAAGGTTTCGGTAAATCAGTAAAGAAGATTTACAGATTAATTAACTTACTACTGTTATCGTTTAGAACATTGCAGCTGGATACTCCAGTTGTTCTCCGGTTTCCTTATCTTCCATACTCTTTCTTTTCATTCTCTTCTTTATCCCTGACTCCTTGGTAGCAGCTTCTGCAGCTGTCTCTGCTTCGGTTACCCGCCCCTTATCAATAGCAGTTAGAGCTGAAGCCATATTCCTTCCTGTCTGGATGTTCGGTTTCTTCATAACACTGATCCTTGAAATTGCACCGTCATTGAATGTTATTATTGCGTTCCTTACACCAATATTCAGCACTGTCAGCCCAACAAATAGAGTTTTGGATATCCTCTCCCATATACAGCTGTTGAAGCTTTCATTTGCTTTCTGAGAGAGACCATGTGTACATTTCCTAAGTAGATTTTTATTTGCCAGATCCCTATATATAGGCCTAATTGCCTCCATTACAGTAAATGGTAAGAAATGCCTGTGGGTATATTGTATGCCTGTAGCATTGCTCAACCAGTACTTGAACCGTAAATCATCCCCTTTTGGTCACAAACCATGTTTGGGGTTTAAACTGTTGACACTATATGAAACCATGTTGCCCAAATAGCTCGTCCCTTGTTCTCCAAAACATTTCTCCTTATTGTTAGTCCATTGAGTCAAAGAATCAAGTTCACTTTTTGTAAGACGACCTGGACCACCTATGTGTTATCTGTCTGACAGTTACTTTTCCACTGAAGTCTTTCCGTAATTTTCTCAGTCAAGCTCCCCTTTTCTTTTCTTTTTTTTTTTTTTTTTGTACATGCCAAACACATTCAGGCTTTTCTATAAGAGTGTCCCTATATGATCTGTCAATAACAACAGTAGTGTGCCCATTACAGTCTCCTTCCCTAAGATAGCCTACATACCTCACACCATGCCAGACGTCTGATGTTCTAAACATTTTTTGGAACTCCTTCTGTTTCCATGTTTCCACTGCGCCATCAAAGTTCTTTACACAAACACGTGGGCCAATAAATGTGGCAGTTACAATCCCATTCAGAGAAGTATGACCTCTCCTCTGCCAAGCTCCATCAAATGTTGCTAAAATGTCGGTATTCTCGGACAAGGCTACTGCTTCTTCTGCTGCTCTTTTCATTGAATGTTCACTTACACCGCATGGAGCATTATGTATTAATGTACTGTGTCTGTCAAACTTCAGTAGAGATGGAGGCAACTTCGTCACTGGACAAAAAGCCTGAGCAGCTCTCCTTCCCCTTCCAATACATCGCATTGCATAAGCAAGCTGAATATTTACACTCTAATGTCGACTATCAGTTACTGGTGATGTCATAGTATCACTGTGCATCTTACACGAGTTACAGTCAATCACTAACCCACATGAAAGACCCTTCCTTGCTGAAATGTCCTCAGAAACGTTAATACTATCTTCACAATAGCAGTACATACATTTCACAGCACTCTTCAAAAGTCTTGACAGCATATTTAGTCTCACAGTAACATTTCCGTCGTTATTGCTGCTCACAGTACTACTGTTCGTGTTCTTATCACATTCAGAAAGCGAAAGTTTACGTCTAGAAACACTGCCTGTAGACACAGTTTCTGCGGGCGACTTTTGAAGCAACTCATGTGTATTATTCGGTAGTGTTTGGAACTGGTTGCTACGAAACTTTCCTTTGGGGCTAAATTTCTTTACTGTCGCCATTTGAAGCACAGGATACACAAACAGACACAAAACAACACACAATAATTACAAAACCACACGCATTTGAAATTCTGAAATCATATATTCTCAGAGCTTTGTTCACATTCGAACCATAGCCTTCTAGACATGCCTGTACTTTGGTTCTGGGAGTCAGTGCCTTCTAGAATACACCTTTGTTAACAATCCGTAACTAACGACGTAGAAAACGGAAGAACAAAATAATGAATCACCTATTTTGACACACTTCAGATTGAAAGGTGGGCGTGGCTCCAGTGCAACATTACGTTCAACCTCAATTTTAGAACAAACGGAAAATAATAATGCCCATAAGCTATACATTTTTGAAATCAACATGCAATGCTCTTTTCTATACACCAAGATAATGTTTTTCAGATTTTTGGTCATTTTCAACAGCATGGTGCTTTAAGGAATGTCTGGGAAGGAAATCGGCCGTGCGCTTTTATATGATGGATTGCAGGATCTGTTGTTCTCCCGAATGCGAGTATGGTGTGCTAACCACTGCACCACATCACTCGGTCAGCATGGGACGGCAATGGATGATACTACAAGACAACTGCTTGGAAGCTAATGAAAAGAATGCCAAGTACTTTGTAGCCAGAACCAACTCTCTTTGGAGAGCGTCAACGAATTTGAAGCCAATATGGAGGAATCCTTGAGATACTAAAAGGTATCAGATAGATTATATAATGGTAAGACAGAGATTTAGGAACCAGGTTTTAAATTGTAGGACATTTCCAGAGGCAGATGTGGACTCTGACCACAATCTATTGGCTATGAACTGTGGATTAAAACTGAAGAAATTGCAAAAAGGTGGGAATTTAAGGAGATGGGACCTGGATAAACTGACTACACCAGAGGTTATACAGAGTTTCACGGAGAGCATAAGGGAACAATTGACAGGAATGGGGGAAAGAAATACGGTAGAAAACGAATGGGTAGCTCTGAGGGATGAAGTAGTGAAGGTAGCAGAGGATCAAGTAGGTAAAAAGACGAGGGCTAGTAGAAATCCTTGGGTAACAGAAGAAATATTGAATTTAATTGATGAAAGGAGAAAATATAAAAATGCAGTAAATGAAGCAGGCAAAAAGGAATAAAAACGTCTCAAAAATGAGATAGATACGAAGTGCAAAATGGCTAAGCAGGCATGGCTAGAGGACAAATTTAAGGATGTAGAGGCTTATCTCACTAGGGGTAAGATAGATACAGCCTACAGGAAAATTAAAGAGACCTTTGGAGAAAGGAGAGCCACTTGTATGAATATCAAGAGCTCAGATGGAAACCAAGTTCTAAGCAGAGAGGGGAAAGCAGAAATGTAGAAGGAGTATATAGAGGGTCTATACAAGGGCGATGTACTTGAGGACGATATTATGGAAATGGAAGAGGATGTAGATGAAGATGAAATGGGAGATACGATACTGCGTGAAGGGTTTGACAGAGCACTGAAAGACCTGAGTCGAAACAAGGCCCCTGGAGTAGACAACAACATTCCATTAGAACTACTGACAGCCTTGGGAGAGCCAGTCCTGACAAAACTCTACCATCTGGTGAGCAAGATGTACGAGACAGGTGAAATACCCTCAGACTTCAAGAAGTATATAATAATTCCAATCCCAAAGAAAGCAGGTGTTGAAAGATGTGAAAATTACCGAACTATCAGTTTAATAAGTCACAGCTGCAAAATACTAACGCGAATTATTTACAGACGAATGAAAAAACTTGTAGAAGCCGACCTCGGGGAAGATCAGTTTGGGTTCCATGGAAATGTTGGAACACGTGAGGCAATACTGACCTTACGACTTATCTTAGAAGGAAGATTAAGGAAAGGCCAACCTACGTTTCTAGCATTTGTAGAATTACAGAAAGCTTTTGACAATGTTGACTGGAATACTCTCTTTCAATTTCTAAAGGTGGCAGGGGTAAAATACAGGGAGCGAAAGGCTATTTACAATTTGTACAGAAACCAGATGGCAGATATAAGAGTCGCGGGGCATGAAAGGGGAGCAGTGGTTGGGAAGCGAGTGAGACAGGGTTGTAGCCTCTCTCCGATGCTATTCAATCTGTACATTGAGCAAGCAGTAAAGGAAACAAAAGAAAAATTTGGAGTAAGTATTAAAATCCAGGGAGAAGAAATAAAAACTTTGAGGTTCGCCGATGACATTGTAATTCTGTCAGAGACAGCAAAGGACTTGGAAGAGCAGTTGAACGGAATAGACAGTGTCTTGAAAGGAGGACATAAGATGAACATCAACAAAAGCAAAACGAGGATAATGGAATGTAGTCGAATTAAGTCGGGTGATGCTGAGGGAATTAGATTAGGAAATGAGGCACTTAAAGTAGTAAAGGAGTTTTGCTATTTGGGGAGCAAAATAACTGATGATGGTCGAAGTAGAGAGGATATAAAATGTAGACTGGCAATGGCAAGGAAAGCGTTTATGAAGAAGAGAAATTTGTTAACATCGGGTATAGATTTAAGTGTCAGGAAGTCGTTTCTGAAAGTATTTGTATGGAGTGTAGCCATGTATGGAAGTGAAACATGGACAATAAATTGTTTGGACAAGATGAGAATAGAAGCTTTTGAAATGTGGTGCTACAGAAGAATGCTGAAGATTAGATGGGTAGATCACATAACTAATGAGGAGGTATTGAACAGGGTTAGGGAGAAGTGGAGTTTGTGGCACAATTTGAATAAAAGAAGGGATCGATTTGTAGGACATATTCTGAGGCATAAAGGGATCACCAATTTAGTATTTGAGGGCAGCGTGGAGGGTAAAAATCGTAGAGGGAGACCAAGAGATGAATACACCGAGCAGATTCAGAAGGATGTAGGTTGCAGTAGGTACTGGGAGATGAAGAACCTTGCTCAGGATTGAGTAGCATGGAGAGCTGCATCAAACCAGTCTCAGGACTGAAGACCATAACAACAACAATAACAACAACGAATTCATTCGAAAGCAAATGTGTCTCGAAGCATGGAAACAAGGGGGGAAGGCTTTCCCTGATACAGTATACAAATATTATAACCTACTGCTATACACACAGCATTTAAGTTGTTTATTTTTATTTCCAGATGACAGGTTTCGGTTTTGTAAGAGATCATCATCAGATCTTACATTCTGTGTAGAGGAATAAAGCATAATGCTGCAGTTATAATCGAAAATTGCACTAGAATGAGATACGCAGTAAGAAAGCGCAGCCTGATGACCGTAGAAACCACTGGCATGGAGAAGGCCACCTGTACAGGCGTGGAGAACACTGCTAAATAGGACTTGGCTGCCGGTAGCTAAATAGCGGAAGCCCGTTACTCTAGCGTAACGTCATTGGCAACCAATGACCGTGAGAACATGTACTAAAGTATAATTTGTAGGTATTTGGTCCTTGAGAAAACAAGGAATGATATTGTGATTATATAAATAAGAACATAAGTTATCAAAACAGTCACTACTCAGTCACAGGGTTGGTTTGAACATGGGCTGCTCCCAGCAGAGCCTTTCTGTTAATAAGGTAGCAAAGGTGGTCCGTAGGACGCCACCTTCGTAACCAGGCATATGATATACGTACCAGCTTCAGTCAAATATGTTATGCATTCATAAACAATTTGTAAGGCTGGTACCGAGCTTGAACAGCCATTTGCTTTTGACTGAATAAACATAGTTGTGGCTGGTCAGACAAAATACTGTTGAGGCGGTGCGATGTTTCTCGTGTTTCCTGAGAATAAAAAGGCAGAATTTTTCCTTGAGATATATGTCAAATAGATACTTGCTGCACCTGTACTGGACGGTTGGGGGCTAAGGCACCATTGCAACCACAAGTCAGGGATTAACTCTCGAAAACCACAAATTCAGTATACGCCAAGCAAGCCCTGCGAACAGCCCCAGGAAGCCACATAGCTTGCAAGCAAGCGTTTTCTATCGTGGACGGCACTGATCACTGACAGTCCCAGGTTCCGCTTTCTTCCGTGACAACTTCCTTGCCACCACCCAACAGTCTGCACCATCCTCCTTAATTAAGGAATTAAATGTAACTGTACTGATACAGAATCTAGAAGCGATCTGTACCAGTCTTGTTACAAACGTTACCAAATTTCATGATCGCCGCTTCAGTTTTTGAATGTGATAACTGCATCCTTATGACCACCCTTGTAGCTGGAAAAATATTTATCCTTGTTGGTGGTATATATCTCCGTCGGCTCGCGTTTTAACCAGAGCACGCAATCAGAGGCGTGGCTGCATCGGTCACGTGATTCCTCTCGCCCGGCCAATCAGGCGCGACGGCCGCCGCCGAGCCGGCGTGCGCGGATCGCTTGTCACCGGCCACCGGGAATCCCCTCCGGAGCGCATCATCGCCGCCTGCCGCGGCCGTCTGTGGGTGTGGCGCTAATTAGCAGCGACGCTAATGGCTGATTACCCGCCGCTATAACCCGCGCACACACGTTCCGCCGCTGTAGCCGCTGTTGCCTGCTGTTGCTGGCCGCTTCTTATGCGCGGTTGCCTGCTGGGCGGATCTGCCCGCGCGCATTGCCGGTTCGCTGACCAATTGGAGGGTAAGCGTACAGAGGTTTGGGACCGGTTGCGCTGTTACAACCCATATTTCGTGTCGGATTGTAGATTTCTGGCTGCCAAAGCGTCGAGATACAGACAAAGAGATGTAGTGAGTCTCTTTTGCTCTATAATTTTAATCTGTTGAACTCTTTCCAACTACACTACTGGTCATTGAAATTGCTACACCAAGAAGAAATGCAGATGATAAACGGGTATTCATTGGACAAATATATTATACTAGAGCTGACATGTGATTACATTTGGGTGCATAGATCCTGAGAAATCAGTACCCAGAAAAACCACCTCTGGCTGTAATAACGGAGTTTGGATGGCGTGTACAGGCACAGCTGCCCGTGCAGCTTCAACACGATACCACAGTTCATCAAGAGCAGTGACTGGCGTATTGTGACCCTTGTTCACAGTACGAGCAGCCCTTAGCGGCTCGCTATCTCACAACTATTCATGACGTCACCTTTCCGGCTTAGATCTTTTTTAATATGTGACTTGTAAGTACTGCATCTTTTCCAGTCAGTACAGACTTTAATTTTATTAATGTATTATGTACCTAATGTGTTTTAGAACAGTTGGTCTAATTCTGAAGACGACGCTCATAGTAGCGTCGAAACCTGGTCAATTTTGACTTAATATATGTGACCGAGGGCTTATTTGTTCTAATATAAATTAAATAAACATGTGTCAAAGGAACAGAACAAAAGGTAGGCTAGTAGCCTAATGTGTCTGATTTCTAAAACACAGTAAATATTTAACCAATTTCTTCATGATTAGTATATATCGGATATAAACAAACACACAGATGAATAAATATATTTATAAGCATGCTGCTACCGATTTTTGGTGTAACTATCGAGTACTTAAGGCCTGACGCGATTGATAGTAACCTTCCACTTTGACCTCCAATAACTCAAGTACTATTCAAGTTACATGCCTGTCATTCATACCAATTTAGGTTCACACTAATAGGTTTCTAAAGACATGGCGATCGACAAAATCGGATGAAGCGTTTATATTTTGGAAATTTGTTGCTGAGTGTTACTTGTATAATTTACCATCATGTACTCAACTTTAAACTAATAAACATATTGAAAAGATTACACCATCAGAATCGTCGTGCAAATAATTGTAAAGTACATGTTTCATTTTGAAGTATCATGATTCATCTGGCTCCTATTAATTTCTATACGAACTGTGAAATGTCTGCTATTAAGGTTTCACAAAGTCGGGCATCTTCCGCCCTCCCTGCGAACAGCGTCACCAAGGAATTCCTAGCCACGTGCTCTATGGATCTCGCGCTGGGGCTACCCTCATGGTCAGCTAACGTTCGGCACCACGTGTTTCCTGCTGCCCGTTACTTCACAATACACAGACTGGAAATAGAAAACGAAATTTAAATTAATGCCTTACTACTTATTGTGTAACGCATGCATCTCATCGAAATTCATACAGGTGCTAAGTTTGTTTCATTTGTTTATTATACAATGATTACTATACATTCGCATAAATGTGGTTTTGGTAAGTGTTGTTCTCATGATGATTTGCATCAAATTTGGCAGCATAAAACTTTGAAAAATTTTAGATAAATTCTTTTCAGAAACTGTAAGTCTTTTATCCATAAATATAAGTACATTCGGACAGAAGAGTTAACAGCATTACATTCTTGTGGTTACAACTTCATACTAAATTCAGCTAGGACCAGAATTACAATAAAAAGCTGCAACAGAATAACAAATAGTTATGATCAGTACGAATTTTATCAGTCAAAACTAACAATAAAATTGTAATACTTCCATTCCACAATGTCATTCGATGACAAACGGCAAAGTAGTTCGTACAGTGTAATTTCAAAAAATATAACACGAATTAAATGTCAATTCAAGAACGTATTGTGGAGTTATTCAAAGAATATGTTCTGTAGTTTTTCTCAGAACAGTTAATACATTCGTGAAATAATGAATGTATAACAATATATGTTCTCCCCAAACCATAACTCAGTGCTCAGATTTAACGTTGTAGGTGAAAAACTGCCAGAGCATGTTTACTTTAGGGGAAGAAAGTGTCTGTTCAATGTCGGATAATATAATATAACGCAATATAACAGATACAGTGTAAAATATCGGGGAGATTCGTTAGCGCTATCTGAATCCAATCCTTAAAGACGATTCCTAGAAAAAGCTAAATGCTGCATTCTTTAACTACAGTATCACGTACTCTGATTTGTATGTAATAGTAGATTTCAGCACGTTAGGAATACATTGAAATAGAAAGTGTAAGTAAATATCGCTGGCATGTTGACATTTACTACAATTTCAGGAAGTTTTCTACGCACATTGTTATGTAATAAATGTTTTACCTTGGCTTTTTTCTTCAATATTATTCCACTTAAGTAACGTAGAACATTCCCCTTAAAATTCCTTTGGTTTGTACACCTCCTCATATTTCAGTCACTATTGCGCGTGTATGTAGTATTACTGAAGTCGCTTGTGCTCCTATTTCATTGAACGGAGCATAAATAAACTCTACCACTTGACTCGATGTTGAGAACAAGGAATCCATATTGATTGTAAATTAAGATGGTAGTTTCATTGCCCACACTAGACAGTGACTGGAATTAATTTTCCATCATGCAGCCTCACATATTAACTAAAAAACGAACAGCTGATCCATCTGGAGACCAAAATGCAATTACCTGTAAAGGAATCAGAATGATTCATTGCAACTGTGCGGCAGTAGTCCGTGCCGCACTCCGTACAGTACTACGCGAGATTAAGAAAGAAAGTTGCTCTTGACAGATGTGTCAAAGGAAGAGACGGTTAACATTATACATGAGCGAGTTACCAGCGAGATAAATACTGTTCTCTTGCTTGAGCACAGTCTGGTCCAAAACATCATCCACCCAACCTAATCACGGCATCCTTTATTCTCTCTTCTAATCGCTAATCCCGTTACCCTGCATTACCATTGCTTTGCGACCTCATGCATTGGCTGAGAATTCCCACCGGAATTACAACATTCATAGCAACATATGATGTTACAACGAGATACAGTCTACCATAACCCACCATAGACAATCCTAAAGCATCTCCCCCACCCCCCCTCTTTCACCCATACCCGACAAAAGCCAGTCCGTAGCCTTTCATGTTTCATGGTAGTTTCATGCCTAATGATTATAACAAAAGTAACATCGTATCGGTCGGGAACACGATAGTTTTCGCACATCACCAGCTTAGTTTCAAAGCTGCATTAACTTTATAATCACTATAGATTAATACTACTGTAGAGAGTAATCTGCCTCTTAATTTTTTAAAATTAGTTACATCTTTCTCAAAATAAGGTATAACATTCTCGTCTAACTACAATTTTGAATTCATAATTATCACTGTATCTGTATAGTAGTTTCACAGCCATATCACGTGCATGTTTGGTGGAAGACCAGAATTAGTCCGGCTGCTAACTCTAGCCCTGGTGTAAAACTGAAATAGCAATACTGGTAAAGTTGTCTGAGAGGTACGCATTTCTTCCAGTAAAGTCTCTTTTGCATCTCAATTTGCTTTAAGTTCTATGAATTATACGCTGACTTACATCTGCTTTTGATTTTCGCTGGGGTCTTGAAGCCCTTCGCAAAATGTTTCTGGTAAATTGTGTGCTGATGTTAACTCAGCACGAAATGGTCTTGAACGCTTCCCAGTTGCACTCAAATAATCCCTACACGGTATTTCTTGCTGTCCGCAGTTTCGCAGCTCCAAACGGACTTACGCTCGGCAACTGCTTATTACGAACTCAGTGATCTTGTCTATTCAGCACGACAGAGCACTGACAGTTACTCTGTCTGTGAACCGAGAAATAAGGTCCTTTCCACACTCCATGGTGACTAGCATATGAGACAGTAAGGGGTGTGAAAAGACTTGAACGCTCAAACGTTACTCCCTGCAATGATTCATTAACTTGATTTGTTAGTTTCATATTCGGTGCACGAGTTATTAAAATGATGTTGGACGAGTTGTTTATTTTCGTATTAGACTTACCATATTACAACATTACGACCATTTACGGTTTCTCTTTGCAGATGTAAAATAATAATTATGCCTGAATGCTTACTATGTACAATTTTTCACGGTTGTAAATTAGTAATTCCTACCCACGATTTATACATTTTAGGTAAATGGAAATTCTTCTGCAAAATAGGAGATATGAGAGAGGAACTTTCTAAGTTTGTTTTAAAATTCATCTTTACTGTCTGTCAGACGTTTTATGTAATTGGATTGGTGATCAAAAATTTTTGTGGCACCCAAGGGCGCCATAATTTGTGTCATATTTTTGTTTGGTGTTGTAATATGTACATAATTGTTCTTGTTGAACTGTACTATGTTATTTACTACAAACGTCATGAAGATTTACACATAATGCGGAGCAGCAGTGAAAATGCCTGACTCCGTAAACAATTGCCTGCAAGACGTTCGTGGGCGAGCACCAGATGCTAGTCTCACAATACATTTTCAATGTGATATAAAAAGATACAGTAAGAGACGAAACTAAATTGGATGTTTATTTAGTCGGAACTGGTTTTAGGCTCTGCCCATTCTCAAGCCAACCAATGTTTTCCCAAGTGAAATGTACGTCCAGTATAACAGTAAAGGATATGGATACATATGTGTATGGTCTGCTGAGAGCAGCATACACGTATGTACCCATTACATTTACTGCTATTTTGGACAGACATTTTAGTTGGCAAAGATTGGGACCACAGACATATTACCTCACTTAATTTACTATTTTGGATGTACATTTTACTTGGCAAAAATTGGTAGGTTTGAGAACGGTCACAGCCCGAAAGCGGTCACCGACTAAATAAACATCCATTCTAATTGCAACTCTGGGTGTCTCTTTTTGCATCACAGTTGAAAATGAGTTACTGTCCCATGATACGCAGCACGGTGGATCTAAGCACGTATTTTAGTTATGACATATTCCTGTTTTAAGTTCGTCTCCCCAGAATATTCTTCCATGGGGCAATGTTGAATAGAAATACACGAAACATGTTAACTGATTTGTCTGTACCAAAGATTTGGAGCGATAAACCTCGCTGAACGGGGTTTATGAATGTACGTCCTTTTTTCAGTCTACTTTCCCATCAATATGGGAACCCAAAAATTTTTAAGTTTGCAACCTAGATATTGTTTCCTCTCTATGTGTCACCTATATTATTGTTGTCGTGCCTCTAAATGGACAGAAAAGAATAAGTTTTGTCTTTATTAAATTAAAGTGAGGCATTTGCAGTAAACTATTCAACAGTGCTTTAATGACTATTATTTATTCTTTCTTCTGTATATATGTGTTTGGGTTGACTACAGTACCAGGGTCGTCTGCAGAAGGAACAAATTCTTCTATCAGTAAATTAGGTAGAAGTTTATTTATATGCATGTGAGAAACAATAGTGGAGCTAAGATTGAGCCTTGGGGACCCCCCATAAGTTAAATTTCCTCCTTCAGCAGAAACACTCTTGTTTACATCGATTGAATTATTAAGAATAACTCTGTGTATTCTAGTGGACAGATAAGACATTATAAGTCCACAGTTGATGTACGAGTGTACTGTGACTGAGAAAATAAAATGCCTAAGATGGGTAATGAAAAATACCAAACGCGACTATTTTGCTACATGTTGGTTATAAACTTGGTTGAGTGAATGTCCAAGTCATTCTCTGTTTAGCGACAGTTGTGAAATCCTAACTGAACAAAAATAGCCTTCCAGGAGCTGTCGTTCATCTTACCTTAAGTACAGAAAATTCTGAGTGAAAAAAAATTTAGATTTCTCGTCCTGTTGGCAAGAACGCCAGTGACCTGGAGAAGAACACCTTGCCAACGTCCTTATCCGCCGCCATCGACTGCAGTCAGCGAGGCAACGTCTCGGTAATGAGTCTCCCTTTGAAGAGTCGCACATTTTATAACTGTGGTGGTAGCGGACGCCTCCCACAATGGCGTGTACTCGGCTCTAATCGCTGCAGCCGCCGACGCCACCACCACCACCGTAAGCGGCATTCCTTTCTCGCGAAAGTCGATTTCCCCGCGATTGCTTGATTTGAATACCGCGGCGCTCGAGAGGGCACTTACCCGACAAAAGACTGGCAGGGCTCTCTGCGGCGCGCGACGCATCTTAGGCGGCGCCGCCACCGGCAACGGCGCACAAATCCTCGCGAAATTGGCGGCCCGGGACCCGCAATATCGTCCGGTAGTCCCATGTAGTCGCCCGACCCCTGAATAGCGATCACCGCTTCTGGGGCAGCCTGTACCGCTGAGGAAACGGGGAGCCGCGGGAGACGTCGCAGGAGGAGAAGGAGGAGGAGGAGGAGGAGTGGAAGTGGAAGAAGGGGAAAGTGAGTAGTAGTGTAAGGAGGAGGAGGTGGAGGAGCTAGTGGTGGGAAGAATGGGAAACAGCGGAGAGAGATGCCAGAGTCGTGATAGAGGGCAAAACAAATAATGGTTAGCATTTTAAGGGGAGGATATAAGCGAAATTTTGATGGAGTGCGCCATTTTCAATAAAAAGATGTGGCTAAAACCCATCATTTGGAGGATATTAGTCAGGCCTCTCGCCGCTGCATATTACCGGCACGCCGTATTTATGGCGCCGACGCCGCCATAAATTACGCGGCTTCCGGGCGAGCGTTCGTTTCTTCTGCAACTGGTTGGAGCCGCTCCCGGGGAGCGAGTGTCCCACGGCGGCGGGCGACGCGAGCGCCGGAGACTGCAGCGGGTAAAGCCGCAACTTCGTCTCAAGGAGCCTAGTGTTCAGCCAAGATTTATATTACTGTGTAGGGCTTTGGACGTCAGCGGAAAATATTTTCTGTAAACTATGCTACACAGCTTCAACGTACAGAAATCAAAATAAATGCTGCGTATTGGCGAGATATTGAGCATTGTGCCCCAGAAACACGTTATGATACCAATACAATGGTTTTGTTTGTAATGTAATTCTAGAGGAAATATTCAATGTTTCCACTGTGAGGGCGCTGTATGTGCAGTCTTTGGCACTCATGTCAACTGTAAACTTTGATGCAGTACTTATGTTTAGTGTTACTACGTGTGTCGTGTTTGTTCAGAATGGTTTACACAACAATAATTTACGACCACAGGCTCCATGTAGCAACTCTAATGGAGCAGGGACTGTGACATGTGGATACCGCAGCGAATGTTCTGTCGTCACAAACGTACTTGTGGAAGGAAAACAAAAATGTGCAGGACCAGTATCTGCTTGGAACGTAGAAACGCTCAGCACAATGCTACACGTCTATGGCGGAAGTCCCAAACAACTGCAGGAGTGCAGGGGTCAACACAAACGATACGAAATATGCTTCGTGAGCAGAGATTACGAAGCAGAAGACCTTTCAAAGCTCTCCCTCCAGGTTGATTCCGGAAAGGGGCTCGTGTCTTATGGGCACAAAAACCCTCGTTTTAGAACAGTCAGCCGTGGGTCACATCGCTGTTTTCTTATGAGACCCGTATCAATCTCCAGCCTCACAAAACTGATACTCGTGTGTGGAGACAAAGAGAACAAGGGTTGACATCCCAAATGCATCGCAGACTACCCCCTTCTTAATTCGGTTCAGTCATGTCTTGGGGAGGAGACATGTATGGCCAGAGATATCCCTTGTACCAATACACAGAAGGACGACTGGTGTGAAGCATCGGGACATCCTTGCCCATTTCTGGCTTCATTTGGTGAGTATACTGGAGCGGTATGCACCCTGATGGACGATAATGTACGGCTCTCATCGTCTCAATATTGTGAACACCTTTCTAGTGTGGCGCAGAATCTTCTGATGGGATGGCCTCCATATTCGCCAGATCACATCTGTCTAGCGAACGCATGGGACACGCTAACACGAGCGTTTTGCAATATTCCTATCCCACCAAAGAACACTGTGGAGGAATGGGACAATATTCGACAAGCCTGTCTTGACGTTTTGGTGAGGTGAATACCTACCTGCATTCAACTGTGTACAATTACGAGGAGGTCTAACTGGCTGATAAACAATGTGTTATGCAAGATGCCAGGGAGAAAATCTTTTACACTGGAGTCTTTTTTAAGGATTTGCTTTTCTTTTGTTTGTGTTTATCAAGTGGAAGTGTATTTATCTTCTTTATTTTTGTTTTCTTATGATTGTAACTGACAGCACAAATAGCAGTAGTGGACATGGGAAGATCCTGAAGAAGATCCCACTAGAGGAGTCGAAACGTGTATTATTTTAGAAGAATTATGAAGCTGCATAGCAACAAAGAAGATTTTAACTTCAGAACAAAATCAGTTTTGTTTCTCATTATGTGCACCCAGTGTTGACAATTAAGCAATATGCAACATTTATTATGAATAGTGTATTAAAGAACGATATCATGAATCCATCACAAGCAGCTGTAATGTATACATCTTTAAGGATGACCAGTATCGGTCACGCGAGGATATTCCAGTCACAGATTAACTTTACCTGAAGAAAATGGGATGTCCCTTAGCTCAAATACATAACTGTTCTTAGTCCAGAATATGTCATGTATATCCAACACATCACTTGGTGAGTGGGGCAGCCACAAATGTAGAAATCCATCTAGATAAATAAATAACTGTAAACGCTGCAGTAAGAAACTTTATTAATCTCCTATGGTTCACACCCAGTTTCATGACTATAATGTTACATCGTCAAGTTCCAAACAACTAACCTAAGGAAAATGCAAGAAACCTTCCGTTAACCTACATAAGATAAACTATGCGCCAAAATTATTTAATTACCTTACAAATACAAAAAAAAGCACATTGAACTGTTTAGTCATGGAAGACGCACCCCAATAAAACATAAATGGCTCCCGTCCTCATACTGACAACAGTCAAAAACTTGACAGTGGTTTGCATTCAATATGTAACCTAGAACCATCAGGGTTATTAAGAACCCATTCAAACAATAAAATAATCTCGTTGACAAGGAATGATAACCACGGGAAATCGAAAACTCATTCTAAGATCCCAAAAAACAAATAGTACTTACACAATAGCGATGAGAGGAAATGTGCGGAGTGGCCGGCACACTCCAAAGCAGGTACTGGCTGCTTGGGAGTAATGCACGCAAATTCCGCCCAGTCGAACATGAGCGAAAATAAAAAGGTCCGTTTGAGCCAAGTCGTAGCCTCGATAGTCGTAAGACATAGTACAACGCCAATTTAAACTAAATTAAAATTGAAATACCTGCCAGCAAGGAATGTAGGACATTTGTACAATGGTACGTTGACAGAGAGAACTTTTGATAAAAAAAAACCTTATAAATTCTCCTAACACTATTGACATACTGTGCAGACAAACTAATATTTATAGAGATGCACCTATAGGACGAAAGATAAATAGAAGGGTAAATAATTAACGATAAAGACGTATTACTGCACCAAGTTATCTCGTAATAAAATGAAAATAAAATAACAGGACTATTTCCAGATCAAGTATCCACAAAAGACAAAACTGCAGTCGAATTAACCCTCAGGTATTATAATAAAATGTATAGGAATGAAATACGTTCTGTCTTAATAGTCCAACCTAGTGCGGTGACGTAATGCTCTTAGAAGTCGGCTTAGAATTGCCCTTCGGTCATGTAGATTTAGTTTTCCCTGATTCCTATAAACAAAGTGACATGGATGCGGGAATAGCATTTCTGGAAAAGGAGACGGCAGCTTTCTATCTACATTGTGAGCTTACTGTCACTGAAACGTAGCCTTATCTTTGAATATCTGAAGTTACGTAGCCACCCTACTAGCCGGCCAGGGTGGCCGAGCGGTTCTAGGCGCTACAGTGTGGAACCGCGCGACCGCTACGGTCGCAGGTTCGAATCGTGCCTCGGGCATGGATGTGTGTGATGTCCTTAGGTTAGTTAGGTTTAAGTAGTTCTAAGTTGTAGGGGACTGATGACCTCAGCTGTTAAGTCCCATAGTGCTCAGAGCCATTTGAACCATTTGAACCACCCTACTAAGTGAAATGTCTTATGTCCGCGTATTATAGCACTTCTGGAGACTGAAACTCTCCATTGTGAAACGTCCCCTTAGAAAAATTTATACATGACTGTGCTTAAACTGACAAACAATGTTTTTTAGCGCAACACAAATCAGACTTTCAATAATCCCCACAAAAGAATGGCCCTGACTAACATTAAACTATACCTTTCACAAATCACTTACCTCACAAAAATCTTCCTTACTCAAGCTACTGCAATACAGCGAGCGCCACTACTGCCAGCTAAATAAATGATTCGAACTACTGAAGGCACTAACTGCTGATAGGCATAGTCAGCAAATGAAAGATTTTGATAGAGAACAAACAATGTATTTACCTTAAAAGTGTTCAAATTTACTCTGTCTGATGGACACACGCCCAGATCGTCCGTTCTCAAAATTCCGCCATCTCTCTCCCCACATCCACCACTGCTGGCGGCTCACCTCCAACTGCGCAAAGTTACGCGCTGTTAACAGCCAACTGCCCAACGCTTCAATGGCAGACAACATTGCAAACTAGCCACAGACTGTACACAGCACAGCCAGTGATTTTCATACAGATCACTACGTGGCATTACCAATAAGAAAACCTAAACAGCCTACTTACAATTGTTGGAATCAACATGGGTCCCCGATACAACGATCGTGTGAATTTTGGTCTGTTTGTCTGTTGCACCAAAAACAGTGGTACCGGTGCCCAGACCCCTCGCTCCCACCTCCCCCGCCCCCCATCCACCTGCCCAAAAAAATAACTGAGTACGAGACCTGTTACGTAACTTGAAGTTTCTACAAAGTATGCCATTCTCTACGTAAAGAAATTGAGACATAAAATTAGCTAGAGAGTACCATAAGGGAGTGTTAAAAGACCATTACGTTTCACAGAATATTAAAATAACATAGTGTGTAACGTTGGGGGTTTCGTGAGACTATCGACAGATGACGCTGTTATAGGCAGAGACATCGCAACGCTAGAAAATTTTAGACTAATGTGGGAAAGAATGCACAAGTCGACTCTAGGGGTGCAGGAATTGCAAATGGACCCTTAAATTTAACATATTAGACACAATGAGGCAGAAAGTCCCATTAATGTATGATTATCCTGTTTTGCAAATCACTGGAAGAATCCATATCAATTAAACATCTAAGAACATGTGCATGCAGTGACTTAAAGTAACAACGACCATGTAAAAGACAGCAGGAAAGAGCTGCAAGAGCCTCGCCTATGGCATCCGTAGCCCATCCCCCATGTGGATCCTATACAACTTGATTCCCTTCCTGCAACTTCTCCTTTTCCTCGAACAGATACAGACCCTTTACACCTCCCGCAAGCTCGATTCCCCACACCCGCTAGCCTCTCCCATCCTCCCCTGTTCCAGCCCGTTGTTGCACCTGTATTCTTGCATCCCACCTGATCTCCATCTTCACACCCTCCATACCCTTTCCCAAGGCGACCTCTGTCATCTCCCCCTCCCTGAAGATGTCCTTTTTCCCTCCATCTGTCCCTCCTACCAGATCTGACTCTCCCACCCCCCATTTCCCCCTTTTCCCCCAGGGCTCCCTCTCTCCCTCCTCATCTTTTCTCCCCCCTCCTCTCTCCCACATCTCCCCCTTCCCCCTCCCCGGGCTTCCAACTACTCCCCTCTCCCCCATCACCCCAACTCTCCCTTCCCCCCTCTGGCTCCATCACCCCCCTCCTTCCCACCCTCCTACCTCTCCCTTCCACCTGGAGGCAGGCCACCTCCCTTCATCAGTGTGTTTCTGAGTGCTTCGCAATGATCGTACCCAGTGTCTCCGTGCATCAGGGTTTCTCCGTTTTGTGCAACAGTGTTTTCCTCGGTGTCCTATGTTAGTGTCTCCAAGTGGGTGTCTTCGTCTGTTCTGCTGGTGACCACGTTTGTGTACCGTGCCTTCTGTCGAACGGCATCTAATCTATCATGTAATGTTCATCATGCATTACCACGCTTTTTTATGTTCTGTGCCATCTATGTATATCTGTTATATCTTCTGGGCGAAGAGGGACGTATGTAGGCCGCTGCGGGCTTCCCTCGTATGAGGCATGAAATTGCAATAAAGGAAAAAAAAAGTAATCTACCAGACTGAGACTTAAGTAAAGAATCTTCACGAAATGTAGTCCACACACATACGACATAACGTACAAACCTATTGTTCTGCCAATGCTTGAATATTGCGTTTTAGGACGGGATCCGTACCAGATTCCAATGAAGGAGGAAATAGAGAAAACTGAAATAAGAGCTGCGTGTTTCGATAAAGCTCATTTAGCAAGCGCGAATTGATCAGTTACCTCCACTGTCATGTGCAGCAAGAGAAACGTTCTACATCACGATGTCCTTCACTGTTAAACGTTGCGAGGGCGTACGTTCCAGGACTAGTCAAGCAAAATATTCCTCTCTCGAAAAGGTCATCAACGTAAAATTATAGAGATTAGAGATTACGCAGAGGATTAGCAGAAATAGTTCTTCCCGCGAACAATTCGTGAATGGAACATGAAAAATGGGTATGTGACAACGATACACAAAGTACCCTCCGCTACTCACCATAAGGTACCTTGCTGAGTTTAGACGTAGACATAGACGGAGTTGTACATCTTGGGATTGTTGCCGAGTTTTTACCCTGCTGCCGATTCCGCCCATTCATTATGGATCAGATTAATCGATTTACATGTCGTGTAGACAGACAACCGCAGCATTCAAGTACTGTGGAATTGCTGTTAAGCGCAAAAAATAATTTTAATGCGGTGTTAATAGCATGAAAACGTGTGACTTATTTTTGTAAAGTGCACTCTAATAAGATCTGGTAGAGACAAACTGATTGACTGTAGCCGAAATGTGCACGCACAGACGAAGCAATGCCAGACCAACAATAGCACAGGCTCTGAAATATTACTGTATTATGCCCAGATAAAAATACTGTATTCAACTACGTACGGACTTAATTACAGACAGTGGGATTTCGGTGAGCATAGCTGGAAGTTCGCGTAACAACGCGGAAAATCAATAACGTTCTGCCAATAGACGGCGCTCGGAGCTAGTAAATTAATGCATATAAAATTGTATTTAGTGTAACTGAGAAGTATGAGTGAAACACTTTCGGAATACCCGTAACCAGTGAAACGTTATTAAGCACGCATTTCTCCTGTGCAGTGTAATGAAACTGCAGGTACTCTACTGAAGTGGAATGGCGGATTAATGAACTATGAATCAGTGCGTATGTGACTGACTTTGATGAACTGTTATCGAGTTACTTTCTCACTTCAGTTGAAATTGCACACAGCCAAGCATTTTAAGTACCTCATCGTCGGCGGTACGTTAATCCCTAATCTTCTTTTCTTCCCTATAAGCTACATCCCTTCCATATGAGCCACAGGATAAGTATTCTGTTACAATTATGTTCCATTTTAGAACGAATTGGAATATACGAAATGGCTGTATCCATTTTCTGTACCATAGTTGTCATCAATAACTGTCATTACCGGAATCAGCAATACAGCACATAAAGCTGTGCGTGCTGCCGTTAATAATACAATCTATGAGCTCCACCACAGTCTGGTACGACGGTGGTTGTTTTGTCTGCACAACGCTTGAGGGGTACGGCAACGACATAGAGTTAAAAAAATATTATTCTGTGAAGTGAATGTACAGTGCAGTCCCGGTCGTCAGAGGAGTGCCGCTAGAATAATATTATACTGATCTACAATGTAAATAAGAATTTATTAAATATTTTACTAATACCAGCACATTTGCATGATAGTGGTTCAATGGCTCTGAGCACTATGGGACTCAACTGCTGTGGTCATAAGTCCCCTAGAACTTAGAACTACTTAAACCTAAGTAACCTAAGGACATCACACACATCCATGCCCGAGGCAGGATTCGAACCTGCGACCGTAGCGGTCGAGCGGTTCCAGACTGTAGCGCCTTTAACCGCTCGGCCAATCCGGCCGGCTGCATGATAGTGTGTCAAAAACAAAACAACCAGAACGTCGCAGCATTATCAACACACGTAACAGTTTTCGTAAAACTATGTACTATTGTAAGCAATCTAAAGCATTTACAACAAAATTCTAAATGTAGCTTTTTAGGTAAACAACTGCGTTTTCGGACTGGATCGAGAACGTACGTTTACTGCAGAACGCTCCAAGCACATGACAGCCAGGGAATTTTAGACATGTTTAATCAATAACCTATAAATAAAAGAAATTGCGATTCCAAACTTAATCAAGTATTCGAGTGAAGCAAGAATCTATTCTCATCTGTCACGATATAGTTTCAAATGCGTATTATTGAATGCGTTGCGATGGAGCAATCACTTCTCCAGAGGCATGTCGTACATGACTTTTGTACAATGGATACTGCCATTTCGCGCATTCTAGCGAATTTTCGTGCCCCCTTGACTACGAGAGGGCCCTTTTCGCCTAACGGACGGAAAAAAATCTAGTTTCGGAGAAATGACTACAGCCTCGGCCGCACTCTAGCCTCATAAGCAAACTGTTAGTCGAATGTAAAAAAGGCAAACTTGCACATAAGAGGTACCTCGCAAAAGGAATTCTGTTACTCTTACAAAGCTGCAATCTGTGCGAAGAGGTACGTATCAGGGACGTTTTTGTACTCAGAGAGACAGACATCTGGGTAAGTCTTGTTACTTTAGCTTGTTATGCTCTACCCACAGGCCGTGTCTGCCACCTATCTACATACACACATTTCCATGCTGCTTCAACTATACGTGTTGCGTTGTCTTGTTGAAATAAAACGCCAAGGAGGCCTCGAAAATACCGCACAGCGATCGTCCTTAACAAATCCGAAATGTAATGACTGCTGCCCTCTGTCATAGTATTGTAGTGCAGTAAATTAAGTTCTGACGCTATTCGACAAAAAAAAGAAAATAGTTCAAATGGCTCTGAGAACTATGGGACTTAACTTCTGAGGTCATCAGTTCCCTATAACTTAGAACTACTTGAACCTAACTAACATAAGGACATCACACACATCCATGTCAGAGGCAGGATTCGAACCTGCGACCGTAGCGGTCACGCGGTTCCAGATTGAAGCGCCTAGAGCCGCTCGGCCACACTTGCCGGTGGAAGTAGGATTAAGTTTACTACTATTGTGCAGTACTAGGAGCTATTACCGGCGAACACAGATCCACTTACGATACTGCAGTGGATGGCGTCGGATCATTGTGCAACTGTTTTGTTGTTGTTGTTGTCGTCATTTTCCTATCACACACAGCATATCTTTTTTTTGTTTTGAACGGCCAGTGTCGGTTGGTCACAGCCAGTGTGCTCCCTGCCGCCGTTGGATAAGCAGCTGCCAGCAGCAAGTCGTATACTCCTAGCTCACTTAGATTAGATTAGATTAGATTAATACTAGTTCCAAGGATCATGAATACGATATTTCGCAATGATGTGGAACGAGTCGAATTTTCTAATACATGACATAATTAGGTTAATTTACCAACATACTTAAGTTAATATAACAACTTAATTTTTTCGTGTTTTTTGTTTTTCTTTATTTTTTATTTTTATTTTATTTTTTTATTTTTTAAATATTTTTTCTTTTTTTTCTTAATTTATATCTAAAAATTCCTCTATGGAGTAGAAGGAGTTGTCATTCAGAAATTCTTTTAATTTCTTCTTAAATACTTGTTGGTTATCTGTTAGACTTTTTTTATTGGTAACGCCACCTCTGTATGAAAATCACTGGCTGTGCTGTGTGCAGTCTGTGGCTGCTTTGCATTGTTGTAATACTCGCCATTGTAGTGTTAGGCAGCTGGCTGTGAACAGCGCGTAGCGTTGCGCAGTTGGAGGTGAGCCGCCAGCAGTGGTGGATGTGGGGAGAGAGATGGCGGAGTTTTGAAATTTGTCATGAACTGCTATATTTATATATGATGATATCAAGGTAAATACATTGTTTGTTCTCTATTAATATCTTTCATTTGCTAACTATCCCTATCAGTAGTTAGTGCCTTCCATAGTTTGAATCTTTTATTTAGCTGGCAGTAGTGGCGCTAGCTGTATTGCAGTAGCTTGAGTAAGGAAGATTTTTGTGAGGTAAGTGATTTGTGAAAGGTATAGTTTAATGTTAGCCAGGGCCATTCTTTTGTAGGGAATTCTGAAAGTCAGATTGCGTTGCGCTAACAAAATATTGTGTGTCAGGTTAAGCACAGTTTTGTATAAATTGTTCAAAGGGGACGTTACAACTTTAATTCATCAATGCAATTACCTAGGACTGAGATACAACTTGGTGGAGATAAAATTTCTGGTGATTTGTGAAAATTTATAATTGATAGCTGTGATTGGTGATCAAATGTGCTAGAATTGTGCTGTTTAATTTCTTTCCTAAACTGAAGATTTGTTTCAATCCTGACCTCTCGTAGAACTTGACATCTTTCTGTCTTACCTATCCTAAAAAAGGTGCTGCTCCTACACCTGTAACCACTGGTATTTTACCATTCATGGCAGTGCCTCCCCCCCTTAAATTTCCTGCTATTACCCCAGCCAGTTTCCCCTTCCCTTTCCTGTTGAGATGTAGGCCGTGCCTGGTATAGTCCCACCTACTGAGATAATCAACAGGAACCACACCAATATGAGCCCCCGCACCCGACCCAAACAGCTGATCCAACTCCAAATTATCTCTCCCAACAGAAGAGTTCAAATGAGGCCGGTCATGGCGTCTCAGGACAGATACAAATTCAACATTGGTGTGTCTCGATGCCGACGCAATCTTTACCAGGTCACACTCAATACTGTACCCAGGATCTCTGTCGATGCTGTTCCCTGGCCCTCCCACAATAACCACGGTGTCTTCCCTGGTAAATCCTTTACAGAGTGAACCTAAATCCTCTGTCACCTGATCCAGACTAGCACTTGGTTTGAAAAAATTTGTGACCTGGTATTCTGGTCCTAATTCCTCCTGCAGAAGTTGGCCTACACCTCTGGCATGAGAACTGCCTAACAACAAAACTTTCTTCCTTTTCGATGACTTTCCTACATTCTTTTTCAATTTCCTATTGAAAGTTTGTTGTGTCCTGTCTACACCTACCTCTGCTTGAGGCTCATCAGTTTCTAACTGAAGCAACAGGTCAAACTTATTTTTGACATTCACCACAAAACTGTCAGACTTAGTTCTAGGTCTGTTCCTTCTGCTACCTGTTGCCACTTCCCACCTCTCTTTGCCCTTCTCCCTCCTTAACCTGTCCAGATCTTCCCTAGCCTGATCTAGCTCAGCCTGAAGGGCAGCAATTTTCCCCTCCTGTTCCACTATCTTCCTATCTCTGCTGCAAATCCCACATAACCACTGATGAGCCCGATCCACTTTCCCAACACCCACGCCACTGCAGTCTCCCCAGTGAAAAAACTACTACATCCATCACACCAAACCCCGGAACTAACAATTCTACGGCAAGTCAGGCACTTCTCACTCATGGCAAAAATAATACTTTAGCTAGAATAAATCAATTAAATTACCGAAAATCAAAAAAGACGGTACAAGAATTAAGCCTATTCACAAATGTATATAAGCAAGTTTCTGATTTAAAAATCCGCTGTTTTTCTGAGATCTGTATTAAAACAATGAAGGTATACGCTATTTATTATATATTTCACTCGATGGAATGAAAAAGAAGGACAATTAAACGAGATACATTAACTTTGATTCTCCAAAAACGTTACGAGAATTAGGCCTATAAACAAATGTATATAGGCAAGTTTCTGATATAAAGTTACGCTGTTGTTCTGAAATCTGTATTACAACAATGAAGTTATACGCTATTTACGGTAGTTTACTTATTTGTTACCGAGAAACTAGTTAAATTACCGTGAAACAAGAAACAAACACGTTTACAAAATTTAAGTCTAAGCGCGACTTCGCGAAGTTACGATCTTTTCGTGTTTTCTGAAAAAATACGCAAAGAAAAGTCAAATCTTTAATGGCAAGACTAAACGATACACTAATGCACGTATTTAATTTGTTGTCGGCGTTAAACTAAATTATATTCCTGTCTAAATCACTTAACTTTCAGGAAATGGTTTCTGGCGTCACTTACTCGGCGGCCATCTTGGCTTTGACCTATTGTTACATAGTTTAATTCTTAATTTCTTTGCATGTTTTTGGGTACTTGCATTGTTTAATTCATAAATTTGAGACTTGTCGCATCGCGGTTTAGTACCTGAATAGCGTAAATTCGCGTAGTCGTCTGTCTTCTGTTTTTGTGTTTACTTCGTAGATTCTTACTTACAATGCGTGTGAGTTTCGTATAGGAGGTGTAATTTCGAGTTTTAGTTACTGTAATCGTAAATTCAGGCAGACTGTAGCCCAGTTGTTAGGCATTTGTACAGGTTAGTTCATACACTCTTTGCGTGTTTCGCTTGTGTTATCTAGGCACGGACTCGTTTTTCAGTAACTGTTGTTCAACATCGATTAGAATGGACAGGACTGTGATTGCTGTTTTCTGATGAGGGCTGAGTTGGCATCCATTCGCTCACAGCTGCAGGTGGCGCTGACTTCGGCCGCGCAGCTTGAGGCTGTTGCCAATGGGCACCACTCTGGGGAGCCGGACTTTGGTATCACGGGGATGTCAACCTCGTCCCGTCTGTCCCCAGATCGGTCTGCCGCTGTGGTTGCCCCGGTTGCTGCCCGCAGTCGGGCTGAGCCCTCGCCTGTGGTTGATTGGGAGGTCGTCCCAAGGCGTGGCAGGCAGCGACAGACGTCCCCGGACGCTGGTCAGAAAGCCTCCCCGGTGCGTCTGACAAACGGGTATCAGGCACTGTCTCTGGCTGAGCCAAATGCAGCTGCCTGCCCTGTTTCATAGGTTGATTCTCAGCCTTCCTTCAAGGTCCGGGCAGTCGCAAAGGGTGGGCTTATTGGTAGCTGGGAGCTCTAATGTTAAGCGCGTAATGGGGCCCCTTAGGGATATGGTGGCTAAGGAGGAGAAGACATCCAGTGTGCACTCCGTGTGCATTCCGGGTGGAGTCATTCCTGATGTCGAAACGGTCCTTCCGGATGCCATGAAGAGCACAGGGTGCAGCCAGCTGCAGGTGGTGGCACATGTCGGCACTAATGACGGGTGTCGCTTTGGATCTGAGGAAATTCTCTCTGGATTCCATCGGCTATATGATTAGGTGAAGTCTGCCAGTCTTGCTTACGAGATGAAGGCAGAGCTCACCATCTGCAGCATCATTGACAGAACCGACTGCGGACCTTTGGTGCAGAGCCAGGTGGAGGATCTGAATCAGAGGCTCAGACGGCTTTGCGACCGTGTTGGCTGCAGATTCCTTGACATGCGCCATAGGGTGGTGGGGTTTCGGGTTCCGCTGAATAGGTCAGGAGTTCACTACACTCAGCAGGCGGCTACACGGGTAGCGGAGGCTATGTGGCGTGGACTAGGCGGTTTTTTAGGTTAGAAGGCCTCGGGAAAGTACGGGTTGGGCTGCAAATCTCAAAGGGTGCATGGCAAATACAGGACGTGCTCGGATCTAGGAACAGTCGGCATTGTAGCTGTAAATTGTTGTAGTTTTGATGGGAAAGTCCCTGAGCTTCAAGCGCTAATAGAAAGCACAGAAGCTGAAATCGTTATAGGTACAGAAAGCTGGCTAAAGCCTGAAATAAGTTCTGCAGAAATTTTTACGAAGTCACAGACGGTGGTCAGCAAAGACAGATTAGGCAGAATTGGTGGTGGAGTGTTCGTGTCTGTCAGTAGTGGTTTATCTTGTAGTGAAGTCGAAGCAGATACTCCGTGCGAATTGGTCTGGGTAAAGGTTATACTAAAAAGCCGAAGTAAGTTAATAATTGGCTCCTTCTACCGACCCCCAGACTCCGATGATATAGTTGCTGAACAGTTCAGAGAAAATTTGGGTCTCGTAACAAATAAATCATACGGTTATAGTTGGTGGGGACTTCAACTTTCCCTCGATATGTTGGCAAAAATACTTGTTCAAAACCGATGGTAGGCAGAAAACATCTTCCGAGATTGTCCTAAATGCTTGCTCCGAATATTATTTCGAGCAGTTAGTCCACGAACCCATGCGAATTGTAAATGGTTGCGAAAACACACTTGACCTTTTAGCCAGAAACAATCCAGAGCTAATAGAGAGCATCATGACTGATACAGGGATTAGTGATGACAAGGTCGTTGTAGCTAGGCTCAATACCGTTTCTTCCAAATTCACCAGAAACAAAGGCAAAATAATTTTATTTAAAAAAGCGGACGAAGTGTCACTAGAAGCCTTCCTAAGGGACAATCTCCATTCCTTCCGAACAAACTATGCAAATGTCGACGAGATGTGGCTCAAATTCAAAGATATAGTAGCAACAGCAGTTGAGAGATTCATACCTCATAAATTGGTAAGACATGGAACTGATCCCCCATGGTACACAAAACAGGTCCAAACGCTGTTGCAGAGGCAACGGAAAAAGCATGCGAAGTTCAGAAGAACGCGAAATCCCGAAGATTGGCTAAAACTTACAGACGCGCAAAATTTGGCCTGGACTTCAATGCGAGATGGCTTTAATAGGTTCCACAAGGGTCTCGAAATTTGGTAGAAAATCCGAAGAAATTCTAGTAGTATGTAAAGTATACAAGCGGCAAGACGCATTCAATACCTTCGCTGCGCAGTGTCGATGGTACTGTTACCGACGACTGTACCACTAAAGCGGTGTTATTGAACGCAGTTTTCCGAAATTCCTTCACCAGGGAAGACGAATGGAATATTCCAGAATATGAAACACGAACAGCTGCTAGCATGAGTTTCTTAGAAGTAGATGCCTCAGGGGTTGCGAAGCAACTCAAATCGCTTGACACGGGCAAGTCTTCAGATTGTATACCGATTAGGTACCTTTCAGATTACGCTGATACAATAGGTCCCTACTTAGCAATCGTATACAACCGCTCGCTCACCGATAGATCTGTACCTACAGATTGGAAAATTCCGCAGGTCGCACCAATGTTTAAGAAGGGTAGTAGGAGTAATCCATCGAACTACAGACCTATATCCTTGACGTCGGTTTGCTGTAGGGTTATGGAGCATATACTGTATTCAAACATTAGTGAATCACCACGAAGGGAACGATCAGTTGATACGTAATAAGCATGGTTTCAGAAAACATCGTTCTCGTGCAACGCAGCTCTTTATTCGCACGAAGTAATGGCCGCTATCGACAGATCATCTCAAGTTGATTCCGTATTTCCAGATTTCCGGAAAGCTTCTGACACCGTTCCTCACAAGCGACTTCTAATCAAGCTGCGGGCCTATGGGGTATCGTCTCAGTTGTGCGACTGGATTCATGATTTCCTGTCAGGAAGGTCGCTTTTCGTAGTAAGAGACGGTAAATTATCGAGTAAAACTGAAGTGATATCAGGTGTTCCCCAGGGAAGCGTCCTGGGACCTCTGCTGTTCCTGATCTATATAAATGACCTGGGTGACAATCTGAGCAGTTCTCTTAGACTGTTCGTAGAAGATACTGTAATTTACTGTCAAGTAAGGTCATCCGAAAACCAGTATCAGTTGCCAAGCGATTTAGAAAAGATTGCTGTATGGTGTGGCAGGTGGCAGTTGACGCTAAATAACGAAAAGTGTGAGGTGATCCACAAGAGTTCCAAAAGAAATCCGTTGGAATTCGATTACTCGATAAATATTACAATTCTGAAGGCTGTCAGTTCAACTAAGTACCTGGGTGTTAAAATTACGAACAACTTCAGTTGGAAAGACCACAGATAATATTGTGGGGAAGGCGAGCCAAAGGTTGTGTTTCATTGGCATGACACTTAGAAGATGCAACAAGTCCACTAAAGAGTCAGCTTACACTACACTCGTTCGTCCTCTGTTAGAATATTGCTGCGCGGTGTGGGATCCATACCAGGTGGGATTGACGGAGGACATCGAAAGGGTGCAAAAAGGGCAGCTCGTTTTGTATTATCACGTAATAGGGGAGAGAGTGTGGCAGATATGATACTCAAGTTGGGATGGAAGTCATTAAGGCAAAGACGTTTTTCGTCGCGGCGAGATCTATTAACGAAATTTCAGTCACCAACTTTCTCTTCCGAATGCGAAAATATTTTGTTGAGCCCAACTTACATTGGTAGGAATGATCATCAAAATAAAATAAGAGAAATCAGAGCTCGAAGAGAAAGGTTTGTGTGTTCGTTTTTCCCGCGCGCTGTTCGGGAGTGGAATGGTAGAGAGATAGTATGATTGTGGTTCGATGAACCCTCTGCCAAGCACTTAAATGTGAATTGCTGAATAGTAATGTAGATGTAGATCCCAACAGACTAGCTCGGATGTCAACTCCTTCCCGTTGCCATTAACCACACTCTCGAAGATGAGTTACCAAAGTTGTGCACCATCTTGTCTCGGAGAAGATCAACGGGGGTTTAAAACATTCAGTGAAAGTATAATCTGCAATCTACAGTATGCTGCAAACTAGAAGCTGTACTCTGAAGTTAACCTCTAGGTTGTGGCTAAGCCATTATTTTTCGTACATGAAATGTATTCGCTGTTGCGAATACGAACATCCATTAGTTGAGTAAGGGTATGACAACAATGAAAGCGTCACAACCTGTACTCATACACACATAATTTAATTTCCTTACAGGGGGAGGACATTTTAACTGAAAGTCGCTGCCTGGTATCGGCGAATAATTGCGATATTCCAATGTTGCCAAGAAGAACGAAGGGATGCTCCTTTGGACGTGCACGAATGCCTGGAATTTGATCCCACAGAACAGCTTCAAGCTCTCTTTATAGTGTAGACACAAGTATCTTCCCTCCAAATGTTTTGATCATATTCGTTTTCGGTTGCATTACATCTACATGTGGCTCAGGGGACTGATACAGACAGTTTTATCGTAAGACAATGGAATGTTCCAGCGGTCATGCATACATATCAAAAGGAGCATTGCATAGTTGTACAGAAGAACTCAGGCACTCCAGTATTTTATTTATCCACCGATACCAGGCAGCGACTTTCAATTAAAATGTCATTCTCCGTACGGGAATTACGTAATTTCTGTAGCAATATAGGTTGTGACGCAGGAACGACGACGTATTTAAGTGTAATTACGGCCCTGAGTCGTGCATGGTTAACCATAGGGAATGCTCGCGTAAACTGGGGAATTCGGGTACGAGCCCCGGCGCTGCACAAATTTTCATTGTCTCCATTTCCCTATACAGCTGATGATTGTTCGTATTCACAACTGCGAATACATTTCATGTTTTGGCAACAACATGTCCAAGGGACATTGCATTGCTCTTTTTGACAACACAAACACTGCAGTATTGTAAACTTTGGCACAGCCTTTCATTTTTGGCTAAATGTCCAGCACCGTAAGAGAAAATACAGGGGATTTCGAGGAAGTTTAAGCTTCAACTCAATCTGTGAGACATATTTGGTCATTGCAGTTGTTATTGCATATCTCTCAAGTTATGGATGTTATTCATAAAAGCCTACAAATCCAGAAAACACATGAGGGTCTAAATACTGCTCGTAACTGCTCAAAAATATCGACAGAGAACTATCTGGAAACAAAATTCTGAAAGTAAAAAACAGTCAGTGGAAACTCAGCAGTAGTTCTGTATGAATACTAATATATCAATAAAATAAAAAACATGGACTACAGAAAGACACACACCCAAATTTCAAGCACACAAAGGGTGCTACTCAAATTACCTGTTTTTCTGTTAGCTGACTCTGATTTCCCCAAACGCTTTGTCATGAAACTATCAGTGTCGTATTCACTTAGCAGACTGAGATGTCTATGAAAATTTGTCATGAACGTTTCAGGGAAAAATTACTGTCAGAAACAAAAATTTACAATCAGGCAGTCCTATATGAGCGATAGTCAAATCAAAATAAAATCTTTCTTATATATCACCCGGAAGCTTAAAGATATTCTCAACAATTTCTATAAACACGAGCAGAATTTCTCAGTTAAAATAGCTATGATCTTATAGAAGATGTGAAAGGCATGTCAACAACATATGGTGGCAAATTAGCTTCAGTGGATGTAGCAAGCCGTTATACAAACATACCTATTCATTACACAGTTCAGATTATTAAAACAATTTATGGCAGTCAAAAAATTTTGCAAGGCTGAGTTATATGAACTCATGAACTGGCGAAGAGTTCTCGGGCTTCCAGCCGGGTGGTGGTGTCTTCAAACTGCGACGTTTCGACGAGTGACATACTCATCATCTTCTGGCGAAGAGGATGATGAGTATGTCACTCGTCGAAACGTCGCAGTTTGAAGACACCGCCACCCGGCTGGAAGCCCGAGAACTCTTCGCCAGCTGTATACGCCGGGAAAGCATACATTCACATTAACTCATGAACTGCTACCACAATCATTCACTTTTAGCAACAAAATCTGTATGCAAGAAGTCGGTATAGCGATGGGCAGCTGTTTGGTAGGAAATTTCGCAGATAATTACATTAATCACACAAAGAAACAGAAATTCTATTCAGCTGGTTTGTTTACAGAGAGAATAATTTATTAAAAAAGGAATACAGTTCATACCGTAATCCTGTAAGTTGGGACCGCTATTGAGATTGAAAATCTTCCATATGCTCTCAGTGAAATCCACAGTAACGTTAACTTCACTGTAGAACCTAAAGTGGATGAAGGAATTAATTTTACCGTTCTTCCAGTGTCCAACATAAATAAAATACTTTTCCAGTTTATCAGAAACCAACTACCAGTGATGGCTAAATAGCACATGCTGTCACCTCATGCTTCATAAAATGGCATTCTCCATTTCTAGCTTAACCATATGAACAGCGACAGGCTCCTTGATGGACAGAAAGAATTGCAAAACGATTTAGGTAAGATATCTGTATGGTGATTAAAAAGGCCATTGATCCTGAATAGCTGGCCGCTGTGGCCGAGCGGTTCTAGGCACTTCAGTCCGGAACCGCGCTGATCCTACGGTCGCAGGTTCGAATCCTGCCTCGGGCATGGATGTGTGTGATGTCCTTAGGCTAGTTAGGTTTAAGTAGTTCTAAGTCTAGGGGACTGATGACCTCAAATGTTATGTCCCATAGTGCTTGGAGACATTTTTTTATGCTGAATAAAGAAAATTGTTAAGTTATTCATATGAGTACTAAAAGAAATCCGCTTAATTTCGGTTACACGATAGTCACACACATCTTAAGGCTGTAAATTCAAATAAATAATTACAGATTACCATTACAGATAACCTAAATTGGAACAATCACATAGATAATGTTGCGGGCAGAGAAAACCAAAGACTGCAATTCATTGGCAGAAGACTTAGAAGGTGCAACAGGTCTACTAAAGCGACTGCTTACACAACGCTTGTCCGCCCTATTCCAGTGAGACAGGATGACATCGAATAAGTTCAAAGAAGGGCGGTTTTGTACAATCGCGAAATAGGGGAGATAGGGCCACAGACATGATGCGTGAATTGGACTGGCAATCCTTAAAACAAATTCGATTTCATTGCGACGACATTTTCTCATAAAATTTCAATCACCAGTTTTCTCCTCCGATTGCAAAAAACATTCTGTTGGCACCCACCTACAGATGGAGACTTGATCATCACGATGAAATAAGAGAAATCAGGGCTCGCACATAAAAATTTAAGTGCTCATTTTTCCCGTTCGCCTTTCGACAGTGGAGCGGTAGAGAGACAGCTTCAAGGTGGTTCACTGAACCCTCTGCCGGCACTTCGTTGTGAATAGCAAAGTATTCACGTAGATGTAGATGACACTACGGACTGATGCGAAATTCTGTCTTGTGTAATTGCCCTAAGGTAACGTTGACATAACACCAGCATACTAAACGTTACAACTTGTCGTAGTGATGTAACAAATATATCCTCTCGAGAGTTGCGGCCTCAGAATCTTAAGTTACGGATTGCTTGGAATATTTGCTACGTCCATGGGTTTCCGTATTCTAAGTGTGCCGTCAGGGTGGTGGGAACTGCAAGTTACTGACGAAGTTTGGTCAGAAATGAAATGAAATGATCTTATGGCATTGTTGGCCGGGAGACCCCATGCGGGGAAGTTCGGCCGCCGTATTGCAAGTCCTTCTTAGTTGACGCCACTTCGGCGACATGCGGGTCAATGATGATGAAATGATGATGACGGACACACAACACTCAGTCATCACGAGGCAGGGAAAATCCCTGACCCCGCCGGGAATCGAACCCGGGACCCCGTGAGCGGTAAGCGATAACGCTATCTCAAGACCACGAGCTGCGGAAGGTCAGAAATAAAAGACGAATGTGTTACTGATACGTGGAAAAAAAAATGAAGTGCGTGCATGCTAGGTTCAAAGAAACACACGCAGTTCTCCAGCTCCACGTTGAGGCTGCCTTGGTTCTTTTTAATACACCAAATCCATTGTGACTCTCTACAACTACTGGCGTTTTCAGTTTATCCAGGTCCCATCTCCTTAAATTCACACCTTTTTGCTGTTTCTTCACTTTTAATCCAGAGTTCATGACCATTAGAGATTGTGGTCAGAGCCAACATCTGCCCTTAGGAATGTTTTACCGTTAAAACTTGGTTCCTAAATCTCTGTCTTGCCGTGATATAATTTATCTGAAACTTTCCAGTGTATCCAGACCTGTTCCACGTATACAACCTTCTTTTATGATTCTTAAACCAACTGTTAGCTATGAGTAACTTACGCTCTTTGCAAAATTCTATCAGTTGGCTTCCTCTTTCATTTCTTACCACCATTTCATATTCACCTACTACTTTTCCTTCTTTTCCTTTTCCTACTATCGAATTCCAGTCACCCAAGACTTAAATTTTCGTCTTCCTCCACTATCTGAATAATTTCTATTATCTCATCATACATTTCTTCAGTCTCTTCGTCATCTGCGGAGCTAGTTGGCATATAAACTTTTACTACTGTGGTAGGCGTGGGTTTCGTGTCTACAATAATACGTTCATTATGCTGCTCGTAGTAGCTTACCAGCGTTCCTGTCTTTATTTATCATTAAACCTACTCCCGCATTACTCCTGACCAATAGTCATGTTCCTTCTGCCACCGAACACCACTAATTCCCACTATATCTTACTTTAATCTATCAATTTCCCTTTTTAAATGTACTAACCGACCTATCTGATTAAGGGATATGATATTGGCCGCGCGGGATTAGCCGAGCAGTCTAAGGCGCTGCAGTCATAGACTGTGCGGCTGGTCCCGGTGGAGGTTCGAGTCCTCCCTCGGTCATGGGTGTGTGTGTTCGTCCTTAGGATAATTTCGGTTAAGAAGTGTGTAAGCTTAGGGACTGATGACCTTAGCAGATAAGTCCCGTAAGATTTCACACACATTTGAACATTTTTGATCTGATATTCCACGCTCCGATCCGTAGTTTTGTTCTCCTGATAACGACGTCGTCCTGAGTAGTCCCCGCCCGGAGATCCGAATGGGAAACTATTTTACATCCGGAATATTTTACCCAATAGGACGCGATTATCATTTAACCATACAGTAGAGCTGCGTGTCCTCGGCTGTAGTTTCACCTTGCTTTCAGCCGTTTGCAGTACCAGCATGGCAAGGACGATTTGGTTAATGTTTACAAGTCAGATCATCCTATCATTCAAACTGTTGCCCCTGCAACTACTGAAAAGGCTGCTGCCCCTCTTCAGGAACCACACGTTTGTCTGGCCTCTCAACAGATACCCCTCCTTTATGGTTGCACCTATGTTACGGCTATCTATATCGGTGAGGCACGCAAACCTCCACACCAACGACAAGGTCCATGGTTGATATGGGGAAGCTAAACGAGGTATAAATTCGTCTCTGCCATCAAGGGGTAACTGCTCCCATAAATACTGACTTTAGTGTAGGGAGCGTCTGTTGCTAAAAGAAAGGAATAAATACCAAAAAAATAGTTGCTTAATGGTTTTGAGGGAAACACTCACTTGATATCATGTTGTTTGACTTAACTGTTCCAAGACTGCACTAAAAAATAGCAAAAATCAATAACGAACCAGAACGTAGGATTTTCGCCGCCGTTCCCGAAGAAGTTAAGTTCTTGAGATTTTCTATCTCAACATTCTTTCCTGACTCTTTGGATATGACATTGTGGCCATCTTTCTGAAGCCGCCTTCTTGGAAGTGGCAGCACACTGAGCTGTTCCCAGAAGAAAGTCATAAGCCGTCGTCTCATAGACTGTGCTGACTTCCTAACGTCATAGCGTGGATAAAGCACGCTGGGGAGTCTTTTCGAACGTGCAGAGCAGTATGAAGCATGTCAGATCTCCTGAACGCCCATCTGAACCTAGAGTTATCTCTTTTCAGAAGAGAGCCTGGAGAAGCCATATTAGCATTCAGTTTAAGCCCGTATTTGATGGGTTTTATAGTAAAATTGAGTGAAGCACCAGGAAATTTTGTGTGTCTAGAAATTTAATTAGCTGATACGATTTGCTGTAATAAAACGACCGGGTCCGTCATATTGGTGGGTACTCCTAACTAATGTGTCGGATTTTCGGCACACTGTAAACTCACGCTTCACTACGCGGCCAGCGCCATGTTGCTCCGTCGCCTGGTATCGCTGAGACAAATCGAAAATAAGGACAGTACGCGACGGGGAGTCTGTATTCGGTGGCAGAGCGCTCAGCATCAACCAGCAGCGAGAAGTGTAGCTCAAGGCTGATGGCTACGGTTGAGAATTTGGCCAGAAAACAAACGACTGAAAGTGATGAAATTGAGGTTACTAGACGGGCCGGTATAGAATCCTCCGGTGCTCATGCAACAGGTTTCCTCCGACAACGCTATCATCCGGTCGCGAACTGCACAACCCACTGCTGTAGTCTTATTAGTAAGCATGTGGCAGGTACAAAATGTAATGCAGCCTCGCTTTAGGGCCTCGACTCACAGCTGCTGCTTTGTTTGCAGCTCGCTTATTTCCTCACCTTAAGGCGTTGTACAGAATTCCAGCCTTCGTACGTAGTGGTCCACGCCAGAAATTGTTTAAAACGTCGTCCTGAACGTGCAATCTGCCTAGCTACTTATTATTGCCGGCCGTGGTGGCCGAGCGGCTCTAGGCGCTACAGTCTGGAACCGCGCGACCGCTACGGTCGCAGGTTCGAATCCTGACTCGGGCATGGATGTGTGTGCTGTCCTTAGGTTAGTTAGGTTTAAGTAGTTCTAAGTTCTAGGGGACTGATGACGTCAGATGTTAAGTCCCATAGTGCTCAGAGCCATTTGAACCATTTGAACTTATTATTGATTTTACTACCTGCTATTCGAAGCTGCGTTCGTGTATAAATATTTTTGTTATGGTCAGTGACTGTAAGCAAGTAATTTATAAATATCTGTGTATATAGTAGCTTAAAGACGTTTGTATAAAAAATTTATGCAGTGCTGGTATGTAGGTACATATTGAATGTGTTTCCCTTATTTATCTCTATTTTTATTCTGAAATCACGCATTACTTTTCGTAAGTGTGTAACAGATGTCTATTTACTACATTCGAACAGAAGTAGAGATTTTAGAGATTCCACTGGTCTACGCTGTATCGGATTTTGCTATCAGGGCAATACATACCAACCGTTTCTTCCTTCCATTTCAATGCACTATAGTGCCTACATTTTTATCTATCCCCCTAAGATGAATAAATTTTTATTAGCATAGTCAATCAACGATCACAATAAAATGCAGCGTCATTAAAAGCCTCCCACGTTCCACTTGTAGAGGTACGATGTCTATCTGCTTATTGTACAGCCTGTAAATGACACCATCTCTTCAAGTGTCTCGGAAACTAGAAGAGACGCTTGACGATCAGCTTCTAAAATGCGACTGGCTTGTGACTGTTCTACTGACATTTTAGGTCTTTATGGCCACCTGACGTGCTGCATCCAAGTTCTGGCGGACCTTAATTTGCTCAGAGATATTTTTCTTTCGATCAACTATCCCAACTTGAGCTGTCTGATCTATGAGCAAAATAAGAGTCAAATTTTCAGTGCATATCGTAATAGTGTTTAATATGGTCCTCGGGCTAACAGTTGGATTTCATTGTTGTATGTCCACAAAATCTCTTGAGCTATGCTAGGTAGTGTAGGAACTCACCGTCACAAACAGCACAAACAGTGATACTGAATTCGCACAGTTACGGAATAATCTATAAACGCTAAGAGTTGTCGACCATCGATCCAGGGTTGTCTGCTTCCCACTCACGTGCACCATGTTGAAAAATTATTATAATATATTTAAAAGTGTTATAATGCTCAAGAAGATAGTACTCCTTTCTAAAGCAGCCTATGGTCTTCCTCAGGGCTCAGGCTATCTCCAAACCAAATTTCACTGGAATCGATTCAGCGGTAGAGGCGTGAAAACGTAGTAGTGTTACATTTGCGTTTAATAAGTTTTGTATTAACATAGAAGTATGGCAGAAAACACGTTACAAATTGCGTGAGCATCGTACTGATTCCGTTGAATCACATTACGTAGAACATATCAATCAAAAAAGGCATTTTCACAAGTATAAAGTTCAAAAGAAAAAGAATATCTTTTTCGGAGTCAAATTTTTGCCTAGTTTTCGAAATATTCTTCAAATGTATATATATTTTGCACTACACAGCTTTTAATGTAGCCTATGTTCTTCCTCCAGATTCAAGCTAACTTGTACCAAATTTCATCGAAATAGATCCAGGGGCTTAATCGTGAAAACGTAACGGACAAAAGTTACTTTGGCACTTTTAATGCTACTATGGAGGTCCGGATATGTCTGAGCTAAATACACTGAGGTTTTTATATGCATTGTGGTCTGTTAACCGCAGCTGCGTTCGCCTACTAGTAAAATGAAATGTGGTAAGATGGTTGGTGACATTAAATAAAAAATAAGTCGACGTCAACAAATGACGACAAAGCTTACTTCGTCCAATGTTTCACCAATTAGCTGTAAGGAATCTTCAAGAGGAATTATGTTAAACAGAGACAAAACATCAAAGCTAACGAGAACATCTGCGGGACGAAGACAGACTTCAAACGCGGTATAAAAACCAGAGAACTGGAAATATGGTGTTCGCCTTTTCCGACGTGGGGACTGATAATGGACGATAAATACTTGGTTAAGTTGTAAGAAGGAGCGCCCAAACTGCTAACAATAGCCCGAAGAGGAGCTCCCTAGTTCACGTGTACCTCAGGCAAACCGAATGATCTCGGCGGGACTTCGGCACCAGGTCGAAGTTTTTTTAAGAACATCGTCAGATAGTGAACTCTTCTTCAAAGGTCAAAGCTTCTTGCGTTTTATATGTTTAGTTGGATCGTTCTGTAATTTTCGGTATGTCGAGTCTGCATAAAAAAAGATCCATCTTACATAATCGTCCCGGAAAACAAGAACCGTTGCATTGCCCTAGTTCGCTGATTGGATTAATGACAAATACTTTGAACAAACTGACGGAGTGGCTATGGGAAGTCCATTAGCCCCCATAGTCGCCAATTTATTTATGGAAGATTTTGAAGACAGCGTTCTTAAAGTCAACCTGTTTCTGGAGATGCGTCGATGACACGCTTATGGTATGGCCAAATTGGAGAGACGCTCTGGATCGTTTCCTAGATCTTTTTAACTGTCTCGATCCGAATATTAAGTTCACAATATAATTGAATAGTTTGGAAAACTTTCCTTTTTAGATGTTTTCGTCTACTGGAAGGTTGATGGGACACTAGGACATAGTGTTTATGGTAAGCCCATCCATCGTACCAACGCAATGGGGCCCTACGTGCATTGGTAAAAAGAGCTTACGCCATCTCAGATGCATATAGTTTGACACAAAAACTGTATCATCTAAAGTGTTCCAGATGCGTTGTGCTCTATAGATTAGACCTTCGCGGGAACCAACGGAAGATACAAGCAAATTGGTGGCATTTCTACCTTTTACGGGGAGTATATCTTCAAAAATAGAAATGGTTTTAAAGAAATTTGATATTAAAAGTGTGATCCGTCCGCCAATTAAGACCAGAGCTCTACTGGTCTCGTTTGAGAACGCCGGGGTCTACAAGAGTCCTTCTGGTTGCAGGGAAGTCTATGTTGGACAAACGATTCGTACGTTCCAGGATCGATGCGTGCAGCATCATCGCTGTGGTGTCACAGCCAGACATCACACTTGCTGGGTGGTAGCCTTTAAATCGGCCGCGGTCCGGTAGTATACGTCGGACCCGCGTGTCGCCACTATCAGTGATTGCAGACCGAGCTCCGCAACACGGCAGGTCTAGAGAGACTTCCTAGCACTCGCCCCAGTTCTACAGCCGACTTTGCTAGCGATGGTTCACTGATAATTTACGCTCTCATTTGCCGAGGCGATAGTTAGCATAGCCTTCAGCTACGTCATTTGCTACGACCTAGCAAGGCGCCATTATCATTTGCTATTCATCTTGTGATGCATGTACCGTCAGACCGATGTTCACCAATTATGGATTAAGTTAAGTATTCCAGAAGCTACGTACCTTTTTTGCTAGTCTCAATTCCTTGTCATTTTCCAGACCTCACGCCAGCCTGCGTGAGCTTGAACGCGTGCCCTTCGGCCTCCCGTCCTAGTGGACTGGCTGTCTTGCCAGTTCACAAAATTCGCCATAACCGTTTATTTCAGCCAGAAAAATCTGCAGTGGCGGTATACTGTCTTCCCGAAGGACATTCAACGTTGTACGATGAGATACAAGTGGTTGGCCGCTACGTCGCGGTATTGGGACTGTGTAGTGAAAGAAGCCATTGAAATTCCGCTATCTGACAATATTGTAAACAGAGATAAGGGGTATCCTTTAAGTAAGAGTTGGAACCCAGTTCTGTTTTTAACGCTGAGAAAAAACGGTCCTTCTTTTGGTCATCAAACGCTGTCAGTAGCATTTGGAATCTATTTATCGTTTCCACGAGCTTCCACCGGTGCGCTGTTGTTCCTTGCGGTAGAGGGCAGTTATATTAGTGCACTCACGGTCGACCCACGGTGGGTGTAAAAAGTAGCCGCCGCGGCGAGCTTGATTTCAAAATTTTGAAAAACACAGCCCTCAGTCGGGATCACAATTAATTTGTGACCTAGGTTTCGGTGTCACAAGGGACACCTTCTTCGGACAATGTTACAGAATAACGTACCAAAAAACACAAAAGCTGCGGTCATACCTGACAGCGTCAGATAGTTAGAATTAAAATAAAATGTGACAGAGGTGCAAACCACTAGGGGCTGCCATGTGTCCTCTGCTACAGTCAACACGAAGCTGAAACATCATGCGCCACGGCAACTTCACGACAATACCGCCATCTAATTGCTAATTGGTAAAACAAGCTATTTTGTAAACATCTCTCGAAACTGCAGAGGGGAAACAAGGAAACACCTGAACGATGTACATGAAGTAATTACAATAGCGGGATACTGCATGATTTAAAATACAACTAATGATTGACTAGCTGTAGTACAAAAATTTCAGAATAAATGCGTAAAGAAGACGTATACGAAATAATCCAATAAATGACATACTGCTTGCTGTAATACGTACGTTATAAAAACCAAAACAGTTTCTTTAATTTACTTATATGAGCCGTAAAAAGTAGAAAGAAACGGTATCTCTGAATCTGCAAGAAGTAGTTGGTACATCAGAGTGTTAGATCTCGTCAAGCAGCAGCTTTAGTCCATTGAAATAACTTCTTCTGCACGACTGCACCTGCTCGTTGAGAAAAAGTCAGTCATTCGAAAGTAAATGCTTGAAAATTTCCAGCTCCTTCAAAATATCAAGTTTACGGCCTTTTTTTCCATATGCAAGATTTCCAAATTCTCAGCCCCTTCAGGGGAGTGCCCTGTGATTAACATGTGATCTGCAAAAGAAGAAAATGTTCTTTACAGCGAAGTGAAAAAGCACGTCCTGTTTGACCAATATAATAGAGCACGAAAATGTCACATGAAATTTGGAGACACCCGAATTCTGCAGAGGGCTAGTAGTTTAAATTATGGATGACAGTTTTTCTCAACTTGTTATTTGTAGAAAGGGCAATATTACATCTGTATTTAATCCGAAGCAACCATTGAATCTGGTATGACACTGGACCTAAAAATGGAATTGAGAAGAATTTTTTCTCCGATTCTTCTGGGGCACTAATGAAATAACCAAGTGTAGTACCCTTCTTGCCATTCTTCTTTCTGAGAACATCATCTACCAACCGAGCTTCGTAACCATTATTGACCGCCACGGTTTTAATAAGATTAATCTCATTATTGAAGTTTTCTTTCGAGAGGGGAATGGAAAGTGCTCTGTGAATTGTTGTTGTTGTGGTCTTCAGTCCTGAGACTGGTTTGATGCAGCTCTCCATGCTACTCTATCCTGTGCAAGCTTCTTCATCTCCCAGTACCTACTGCAACCTACATCCTTCTGAATCTGCTTAGTGTATTCATCTCCTGGTCTCCCTCTACGATTTTTACCCTCCACGGTGCCCTCCAATGCTAAATTTGTGATCCCTTGATGCCTCAAAACATGTCCTACCAACCGATCCCTTCTTCTAGTCAAGTTGTGCCACAAACTTCTCTTCTCCCCAATCCTACTCAATACCTCCTCATACCTCAATTCCTCAGCTCTGTGAATAGCTGAGAAAAAGAAAGCATTTTTGTGAGACGCTGGATGCGTAGAAGAAGCTGGAACGATTTTATCAGTTTGAGTCTCTTTACGGAAAATGTTGAAGGAAAATCTGTTTTCAATTAATGCCAACGTAAGATCGAGGAAGTTTAATTGACGATTTTCATTTTCCAGTTCACAAGTGAACTTAATATTATCATGAAGATTATTAAGCAGATTGAAAATGTGGTTGCTCCCACCAGGAGGACCTTCGTAGACTACTGATATATCGTCAACGTATCTACAGTAGGACATAATGCCCAGATCAGTAGCTGAAAACAACGTAAAGAATTTCACCTCTAACGAATTGATAAAAATGTCAACAAGAATTGCGGCTAGCGGGTTCCCCATGGCTAGGCCGTCAGTTTGTTGGAGCAGCTGCCCATTGAACAAAGTAATTGTACTTAACTACAGCGGTGATCAAATTCATGAAATCTGTAATTTCTTCATCACAGGTATCTTTCTTAAACCTATGCAGATTTTACTCGACAATTTTAAGGGTTTCTTGCACGAGAACATTGGTGTAAAAGTTTTGTTATGTCTAACGAAAAGATTCTAGTAGCCTGGTCACAGTCTATATCCTGTACTTTGCGAACTACAGCAGCACTATTTAAAACGGAATAGCAATGAATGAAGACAAAAGACCTAGTCAGCTGATCATGTAAAAATCTAGCAAGTTCATGATAATCACTGTTCTGACTGTTCGAAATCGGACGAATGGGATGGCCAAACTTATGTATCTTAAATTGCGCACTTAATTTGGGAGGTTGTGGATTCATATTAATAAGTGACTTTTTGTGAAATGGCTTAAGCAAGAAATTGGCGTTGTTAACAGCTGATCTGATTTCTTTCTGGAGGGAGGGAGTAGGATCGACTTTCAGTTCAGAAATACCATTTTCTTCGAAAAAAGACATGGTTTTCGAAATATATTCTTCATTATGTGCAATTACTTGTGAAGAGCCCTTACCAGTTTACGTTATAAGAGCATCGTTTTCTTTAAGTTTCTTATTAATATTTCTAATCAAGGCCTTGTCATTACATGAGGCATTAGAGGAAGCAGCCTAACATTTACTAAAAATATTTGTTAAATCATAAGCAATCCTAGTTTTCACAGCACTATCCATTTTTATGCAATCTAAACCAGTTTTCAGGTCTACGAGGACATTATGCACGACCTGCTTGTTAGTCAAATCTGGTTTAACATTATACTTAAGCCCTTTTTCTAACTGCCTCGGTAAAATTAATATTAGTCTTATTTAAAAATCTGTGATGAAAGACATGGTCACTTTTTTTTAAATTTTTCGGAAGTGCTCTCAGCTGTAAAAAGGCAGAAAAGCTTACTGATTTTCTTTTCATGCCTGTACAGAACACCTTGTTTATAATTCTCTAAATAGTCGTTAATTTGTGACCATACAACATCGATATTAACATTAAACAAATCATGGCACAATTTTGTAATTTCGACATACAGGTCGTAAGCCTCTGCATTAAGAGCGTCTTTTTTGGCAGAAAGTAATTTTATGTTATCAGAAATTAATTTTTTTTACAGTAGGCCTGTAGCTCAAAGGATCATTTTTACAATTTCTGAAGTTAATAAAAGCCTTTAAATAAGTGAGGACTAATTCCCTCCGTTCACATTGCTTATTGAAACAGATGGCCATGCTGGTATTTAACATTTTTTTCTTTAAGTATTTATATTTAGATGCAGCCTTAGATACCCGGGCAGGCAAAAATCTTAAGGCTTTTAACATGGCTGTCAATCAGCGACTGTTGTATAATACAAAATTTTGAAAAATACAGCCCTCAGTCGGGAACACAATAATTTGTGACCTAGGTTCCGGTGTCACAAGGGACACTTTCTTCGGACAAAATTAAAACTAAATGTTACAGCATAACGTACCAAAAGATACGAAAGCTTCGGTCATACCTGACAGCGTCAGATAGTCAGAATTAAAATAAAATGCAACAGAGGTGCAAGCCACTAGGGGCTGCCACGCGTCCTCTGCTACAGTCAACACGAAACTGATACATCATGTGACTCGTGCACCACGGCAACTTCAAGACATTACCGCCATCTAATGGCTGATTGGTAAAACAAGCTATTTTGTAAACATCTGTCGTAACTCCAAAGAGGGAAATAAGCAAACACCTGAACGGTGTACATGAAGTAATTGCAATAGCGGGATACTGCATGCTTTCAGTTCCGGTGAGCTAGTGCAACGGCCTACTCACCTGCAGGCCCGACTTGAATAAAACCAATTATTACACCTGGAAAGTTTACAGCGCCACATTGTGTTCATTACGTTGGATCGTATCATGCAGAACATATGAAACACTAAATGCTTTTTCACGGAGATGATTAAGTTCAAAAGTCCAAGAATACATAGGTTTTTCAAAGACTAATTATCTTTCCATATTTTGCGTTATATCCTGCAAATCAATAAATATGCTGTACTACCACTTTTTAAAGTAGCCTGTGCTCTTCCTCTCTATACTAACTTCATCAAAATCGGTTCACCGCTTTAGTCGTGAAAGCGTCATAACACATTTTGCCTGTTATAGCGCATTTATAATATCACCATGGAAGTATTGATTAAAACAGATTTCAATTCCTTTGTATGCATAGGATTATGTAGCGACCGTTTAAAAGAGAATCTCTGCTAGAGTACTTCTCGTCGTAAAATTATTTTTTCAAACTTGGAGCTGTAGACTTGTCTTATCTGACATTTTCGTGTTAAATTACCAAAATCATTTACTGAAATGTTTTATTATAATTTTATAAATTATGTGAATGCATAAAAAAGGGAGAACATGAAGAGGTAATGAAGATACTGGGCACAAGAGCCACATCGAACACGGAAATAAATTCGTGCTCAAATGGTTCAAATGGCTCTGAGCACAATGGGACTTAACATCTTAGGTCATCTATCCCCTAGAACTGAGAACTACTTAAACCTAACTAACCTAATGACATCACACACATCCATGCCCGAGGCAGGATTCGAACCTGCGACCGTAGCAGTCCCGCGGTTCTGGACTGCAGCGCCTAGAACCGCACGACCACCGCGGCCGGTATAAATTCGCGCATTGATAGCAAATGGGAAGAAACCTTGGAGAAGGCAGAAATTGCGAGGACGGCCTATTAGTTCCTTCTTACCATAAAAAAAGAATAAGAATGTCTTATTTCCTTCCGATAAAGGATGCTATACCCCAGCTCTTGCGACATGGTCCCCATCCCAGGTACTTACTGGAAATTGAACGACACACAAAACTTGTGAATGTGGAACAATCGGCACCCTGAACCACATAGTCTGAGACTATGCCACTAGACACAGATTACAGACCAGGAATGGAACGTCTTTGGTAATACACCAGTCTATGGCAAAATAAGAGATGAGGAGCTGTGGCAGAAGTTGAACGTGGCTGATTGCGAAAACATTGAACTGCAAGCTCACGTGACCAAGAGACAACGAATAAGGAGCCATATCATAACAACGAGAAGCACTAGACAGAACATCCACTCACAACAACCTTCTGCAAGTAGTGAGGAGATGAACCTTGGTGAGCATCAGCAAGGACTCCCTAAAACTGTGATAGCTACCTCCCAATCCCTACACGGCACGGAAACAGAGCCCCCTAATCCATGGCAATGCCACAGTACCATAGGGTAACACAGAACTGTGCAGTATAATGCTTTAAGCGGTAGTGTAGTCTGGAATTATAGATTACAAAATTTGTGATTTAGGAATATGGCATAATACAAGAGACCAGTAACATGGGCCTTCTGGATCCAGCATCAGCATGTAGCTGTTCAACTATGTCTGAGTGGAAGGACAACCAGAGCTGAGGTTCATACTGATTAGTTTGAAAATCTGCTTCAGTTGTGGACGACATATTATTGCACGACCAGTTTCGGAGACCCACAGCACCATCATCGGGTGCCACGCATCATGTAGTCTTAGGACGGGCGGGGCAGTTAACCACAAAAGATCAAAATCGCGCCTGGGCGACCTTAGCGCGCAACTAGTTTTTGCGTGAGTTTGAGCGTGTGGTTTTGTAGTCAGCCCGGAGGATAAATATACAGGCAGATGCAGTTAAAACGGGCCACACAAAATACGGGATGGAAAATTTGTGGTAAGGTCTTATAGGACCAAACTTCTGAGGTTATCGGTTCCAAAGCCTGCACACAACTTAATCTAACTTAAGCTAACTTACGCTATGAACAACACAAACACCCATGCCCGAGGGACGACTCGAACCTCCGAAGGGGGGAGAGGCACGGACCGTGACAAGGCGCCTAAGACCACGCGCCTACCCCGCGCGGCAATATACCGGATGTTTGCCTGTTATATGTACAAACGAAAGGGATGTGTGTAAAGCAGAATAAAACAAGGAAATATTACTCACAAATGTAGGTCCCCGTACTAAGTGTGCAACACTACTACTATCTAAGACTATGTTTATTGCGAAAAAACGTTTAATAAGTCATAAATGGGCTTCCACTGATTTTAAATCAAATATAAGTACTGGTAAATGGTGTTTCAATAACAGGTGTTCCAGTAGCGGACACTTTTATTATTTTTTAAGTAGTAGATTTATTTTCCTTAAACACTATAGTTTTTAGTTATACTAACAAATTTGAAATAATGTTAAAATATTACGTGTTATATACATGTATACCAATTAATTTGCCACATTTTGTTTGTTCTTGTATCTACATAATAGACTAATAGAAAAAAGGGAAATAAATACATTATAAAAAACCAAACAATTGTTCTTGTTGACAACTACTAGTTAGAAAGCTTGAGTAGGAACAACATTGATACATGAAATGTACTCGCAGTTGCGAATACGAACAACCATCAGCTATATAAGGGAATGGCGACAGTGAAAATTTGTGTCGGACAGGGTCTCGAACCGGGATTGCCCCTTCAATCGAGCGGTCGCTCTAGTGGCTTTGGCTATCTGTGCACGACTCACGGCCCAAAACAAACTTGCATATGTCGTTGTTACTGCGTCACAACCTGTACTCGCACACACATGTAATTGTGGCACATTGGAGGGCATTTCAATTGGAAGTATCGGCGGATAAATGCGATATTGAAGTGCCTGTGTTGTTAAAAACAACGATGCAGTGCTCCTTCTGACATGTATGCATATCCGAAGGGGCATGACAGCATTGCATTTTTTTCTGAAAACACAGGCACTGTAATATCGTATTAATTTTGGTACTTGTGAGACTGCTTTGCTCCTTGTAAGTAATATTCTGTTTGTTTCACTACGTTGACGTGACAATGATTTACACATCCTAGTACAGAGTATACCTTACAGCAAGCTGACTTTGTTACCACTTTAGTGGACACAAGCGAACTCGTTCGAATTAGAAAATTCGCCACTGCATCCGCTATAGCTTCACATCGGTAGAAAATTTCTTCTTTCCGAAAATACATTGTGTTTGACTATCATAGGCAAAAGTGAATGGGGCTGAGAAGAGAACCATGAAAAGAAAGAAATAATCGAAATAAACTTAGGTCCTGAAACCATACCATTTGCTACGAATGAGTACATGTAGACCTCAGAATCCCTGAAGTTTCAAACTCCAGATACGAACTTGAGGACAACACGTTACCATCAGGTTTTCAACAGGGGCACCGTCCATTTGAAAGCTTTACCCATGTCCGGAATGCATTGACAACTTGCAACAACGCGATCCCGGAGTTTGTGGGGTGGACGAAAGCTTTTAAATACACCCCCCCCCTCCCCGCACACACACACACACATCACGAAAGCACTCACGAAAATCTGCTGATTCAGGTAGGGGACCCCAAAGGTCAATGTATTGGCAAACCACGACTCAAACAATTCATGCGACAACATATTTGCGAGTACTTATTTCTCCGCGATGATGATAAAATCAAACGAGGGTGGTTTATCACTATTATTTACACTTCAATTGCGGTTTGTCAAAACTGCTGTGCTGTAACATTAAACTAGTGCATTCTTCTCGTCGGGGAAACTGTTGCTTTATGGACCATATTGGGTGTGGCCCCTCTTAAATGCGTTCGCTTGTAAAAGGTGTATTCAAGTTATAACACCTCAGATTGTTTTTAGAACATACTAATCCAACTGTGGAACTTCCGTCACTTCTCGACGTAATCATTCTGCAGACTTACACATTTTTCACAACGTGACGCCATGATTTCATGGCGGCTGCGAACGCTTCATAAGGAGTCTCGTTTGACCAGTGGGAAATAGCTGATGCAATAACGGCAAGGCTAGTGAATGTGCAACCAAGGTAAGCGTTTTTCTCGTTATAAAAAGCCAAAACTCACCAGGAGCTAGGTCAGGTCAGGTGAGTAGAGAGTATTAGAAAGCACTCCAAAGATGTTGTTCCGTAGAAACTGTAGCGCCCCGTTCGCCAGATGCGACGCTGAATAGTTCAAATGGTTCAAATGGCTCTGAGCACTATGCGACTTAACTGCTGTGGTCATCAGTCGCCTAGAACTTAGAACTAATTAAACCTAACTAACCTAAGGACATCACATACATCCATGCCCGAGGCAGGATTCGAACCTGTGACCGGAGCGGTCACGCGGTTCCAGACTGAAGCGCCTTTAACCGCACGGCCACACCGGCCGGCTCGCTGAATAGTCTTGGTAGAGGAACACAGGTTTAGTCTTCATGTGCCGTTACTCACGCAATGATGGAAGGAGCTTGCTCCTCAGGACATTTTGGTGGGATGCACTTGTCACCGAAGAAACGTTTGGAAACCAATGAGTAAAGAGTAAGCAATCGCTCTCCTAGGGCATGGCCACCATCAGTTTTTCAGCACTGGTGCTTACCCGAAACATTTGTGGTAACGGTGAGTAAGTGCGTTCCCGTTGAGCCGACAAGTGTCTTGTTTCAGGATCGAAAAACGTCATCTATCTCTCATCCATTGTCGAAATGACTGAAAATTTTATCTCAAATACGCTGTCAACACGCGTCAGTATTACCCGAAAACAAGCCACGTACGCAGTCTTGTGGTCGTCCGTTAGATATCGTAACGCCAACAGGAGGTCACTTTTCACTTTTTCAGACAATCGTACAGGATTGTGCCCACGGATACCATTAAAATGGCATCCTTGGAAGCGATGTGTCGCACACCCATTCGGCGATCCTCAAAAACAACTTTGTCCACTCGCGCGATCATCACACCGGCTGGCGTGAAGCTCAGACTGCCTTTACTTGTTGTCATACAATGTTGTGCGATGTTTTACTGTTGCATCCACCAAAAGGACGTTAGATACGTCTGTTACACCATCCCCACAAGTTTGACTCAACTGGCGATGAATTTCAATCGATGACACTAAGAAAAGGTAGAAAACGAATTATTAGACACTATTATTCTAATGTAAACATCGCTAGTTTAAGTATCAGAAATGGTCCCCAGTCGTGCCGCTGCTGCTAGAGTTCTATGTACCCCACAGTGCTGTCATATCTGTCACGCATTATCACCGAGCTCACACGTATTTTAAAACAAACTGCATGTTTCTACGTTTTCAGTGGTGAAAAAGAAAATCGGAGATGCCAATGAGTAATACAGTAAATTATTTTTCTGAAAGCAGGATTTGTTCAGGATTCCAGCACTCCAAATTATTCCCATGTCCTTCACCTAGAAAACCCTATTCATTACCACAATCTCCGTTAAATGTGATGGCCTTAAACCACATTACTAGGACGTGTATGCTCGCGTGGTTCCACTGAACTGTTCGACGTCGGAGCCAACGTCGAGTTGCATCCATCACCACCCGATCGTCCACATACTACTTCCTGTGGAGTGCATCTTTCATTGCACAGGTGGATGTTGCAAGATCCGGGCTGTAGGTTGGATGAGAAAGAAAAGTCCGACGAAGTTTTGTGAGCCCCTCTCAGGTGCGCAGGCTTGTGTGAGGCCTTATGTTGCCATGGAGAAGGAGAAGTTCGTTTGCGGATATCGTTCATTCAGTTTCCTGAGGGTAGCAGAATGCAAATCAGAGATAATCGTTGCGCCATGAGGGAGGACTTCTAATGGAATCACCCCCTCCGACTTCTCGATGACCTCTGGGTGTGGCTTTTAATTTTTACGTTGGGAGGAAAGGTGATGTGGCGGCATTCCATGGATTGCAATTTTGTTTGCGGTCGAAGTGATTAACGCATGTTTCATCGCCTGTGACGGCGTTCGACAAAATATTATCTCGATCAGCCACGCTACGAGCAAGTGATTCCTTAAAGGCGGTAATCCGTTGCTCTTCATGGTCTTCTGTTAGGCACCGAGAAATATGCGGGCACACGCTGTAATATCCACGACTATATTTTAAGCAGAACAATATTCACGACAGCATCGTGTGTGGAATTTGCGCGAACATTGTCGTGATATTAATAAAAAAGGACTTTATCGATACTAAAATAATAATAATTAATTATTGTCAGTGACAATTTTATTTTCTGGGAAAATTATATCTCAGACAATACTCGTGGAACAAAGATAATGGAAGTCTTCATCTTTTGTTATCTATGATACTTCTAGAATAATCCTTCTTCTTGTTCGAACAGTTGTCAAGATTTTAAACATGGCTGAAACAGCAACTGTTGAAATGATTAGACGCGACTGATGTCTTGTAGCACTGAGGTCAGTATTATGTTGTTATGTAATATTTTAAAATTAGAGTTTCTGTGTCATTCAAATCAATAGGTGTGTTTGAATTTTTATTTTAATATGATTCTCGTCCTATATAAATGTTAAGTTTTTTTTCAGGTACAATGGAGCGCTGGCATTAGTGCCATTGATCTACTGCGCCGATTATTGGTAAAGGGCTGAGTAATGAGTGATTAACATGGAGAAATACTTTTAAATGTTAATGCATATGGTCAAGAAACAGAAAAAATTAATATATATATATATATATATATATATATATATATATATATATATATTATTTGTTGAGCCGGCCGGTGTGGCCTTGCGGTTCTAGGCGCTTCAGTCTGGAACCGTGTGACCTTTACAGTCGCAGGTTCGAATCCTGTCTCGAGCATGGATGTGTGTGATGTCCTTAGGTTAGGCTGATGACCACAGATGTTAAGTCCCATAGTGATCAGAGCCATTTGAACCATTTTTTATTTGTTGAGAGTAAAACATCGCCTGAACCAGAATTGATAAGTGACTGTCTTAAGTTGGCCGCCATGTTAGTGAAATATTGCAGCGGCAGTTTTAAATCAATCTACTAACGACACAAAAATCTTGATGGTCAATTTTCGCGGTAATAATTGTGTATTTGTGGCCCAGAACCCACCCACAAATCATAAATTCGACTTTAAAAATGATGCAAACAGTGTCCCACGTGATGAAATTTTTGTCTGGTAATGTATGAACCCTGATTAGTTCGTAAGAACTATTAGGAAATATTTTTTGGTAGGAAAGAATACATTAGTGTTGTGCGCGTGTGGTATTGTGTGTAAAAATAGTTCATTTTGTTTAAGGAAAAATGTAGCCACCTTGAATAATAGTACACTAAATTGTGTGAGATCACTCTTGTGGAAAAATTTAGTCCCATTTACACTGCTTCATCTACACCTACATCTACGTGAATACCTTGCAAATCACATTTAAGTGCGTGGCAGTGGGTTCATCGAACCACCTTCACAATTCTCTATTATTCCAATCTCGTATAGCAGGCGGAAAGAATGAACACCGATATCTTTCCGTACGAGCTCTGATTTCCTTTATTTTATCGTGGTGATCGTTCCTCCCTATGTAGGTCGGTGTCAAAAAGATATTTTCGCCTTCGGAGGGGAAAGATTCCGTCGCTACGAAAAATGTAGATGTACATACTTGACAGACAACATTGGTACACGCTCTCAGGTGGATATTTCTTTAACAGGATATCTATCTTTAGCCAGGAGAAACATCGAATAAATGAAACCTCATGTTACGCTAATGATAAGTAATTGGTATTGCTGTAGTCCTGCGCACGATTTGTAGAATACCACAATCCTAAACGCACGCCACAACGCTTTTGTGTTCCCCGAGTGGGGAGCAAGTGTATCAGCGCTCCTAAAAGAGACGACCAGCTGTGGAGCGACATGTTTCATTGTGATCCGTCCATCAGCTCGAATGAGCGTGCTCGCATTGCAGGAGTCAGAGCTGTGTGCGAGTGACCGGCACGCGTGAGATTGGACAGGTTTCACAGACTTCGTTGACGGTGACAGACGCCTTTCCCAACGACTCAGTGTGCTTTTGTTCACTGACGGGTTCCGTAGATATTCTGCAAGCGCCTATGAATATCTGCGATGCTCTGGTTTTCCACCAAAAGGAACTCAATGACAGCTCTCTACTTGGAAATCACATCCGTTACACACGCCATCTTGAAGGCTACGTATAGTGGTGCCACCTATCTAAAACTATAGGGCATGAAGCGGGAATATTCCACGACGTCCCACAGCAAATTCTACATTTTTCTCAACCAAAATTGGGAGAGAAAGAGAATGTGTAGCATTACTTATTGAACTCCCGTCGTATATTCTTTCTCCTGATTCATTCCACGCACTCCTCCCCCCCCCCCCCCCCCGTTACACACACACACACACACACACACACACACACACACATACGCGCGCGCGCACGTGCACGCACACGTACACTCAAACTTAAGCAAAACTAGCCGCGACGTTCCCTGTAAAAGTTTTGAACCAGGAAGAACACGGAGGGGAAGAAGCGATTAGGAAATGCACTTTCTGAGCGACCGCCTGTCGCGTCAGATGCAGTCGTCGGGAGACGAGGAGTTTGGGGTCTTCTGGACAGACTGCTTGCTGCCTGCCACGACGCCCTTTGAACGGACGGTCCGGTCCGGTCGGCAAACAGCGCTCCCCCGCTTCGCCTCGGCGAGACGAGAGGGGCTCGCTTAGCTCCCCCAAGAGGCGCACGACCGAATATGTGCTTAATAATGCAGGGGACAAGCGAGTAGCAGCAAATGGGCCGCGGCAGATTGTGCACGGCGGCCGCGCCAGGCTCCAGGGATGCCGCGGAGCGCGTTCCGAATGCGTGCGCTCCCGTGATTGCCGCCCGGACGGCCTCCGACGCCGGGTGCTGCCGTGGAAGGGGGAGGGGGGGGGGGTCCTACTAAGGCCTGCCGCTACGACCAACTGCATACTTTAGCCAACGAACCCTTTCGCCTTAGGGAGCTCTCTACACAAGCACACTGTAGTCTACGAGGGTCGCTCCATAAATAATGCCCCATATACTCGTATCTTCAAGCATAGGACCTTTTTTTGTATTTGCTCTCGTCCTGTGTCATTCTTATCTTCTCCAAATTGGGTTAAATCTTCTTACCTGGAGGGGTAATAATTGTCCACTCAATCTTTTGTAAACGCCTCGTTGCTACTGCAGTGGAAGTAGAGTTGTCATTGTTCCGGTAGGCCGAGTTTGTGAGTTCGTGAAACGGCTTCTGGTGCAGTACACCGCTAAGACAATTTCTCCCTTGCCACTATTACACAGCTATGCCCTAGGGTCAGTGGTCCGAGCACGGAGTTCACAACCTGAGCTAAACGCCACTGTTAAGCACTAATGAAGGACTGGGTCCCTTACTTCGATTGCACATAATTCATTAAGGTCAATCCAACACATTTATTTCCAATAACATAAATGAAGTTACATTTGAATCTGTCTGACATTAAACAGTAATAAAAAAAAAAAAAAAAAATTCAATATCAGCTGATTTAGTGCGTGAAGCGCGAGTTAAGCCAATAACCAGATAAACTAAACAATTCTCCGTAATTCAAAAGAAAGAGGAAAACAAAATTGAATCCCACTGACAAATATCCAAAAAACCTTACAATACTACCCAAAAGAATACACTGAAGTGGGGAGCAGTCATTCACTCGACAGAACATTTCAAAATGGGTCAATAACACAGCTGCGTGCCCCAGAAAACTGCAAGACACTAAATACACTTCATTTGACGAATAACAAATACTCATTAACATTACGCCACTCCTGTTTGAACTGCAGTGTTCCAAAGAAACCGGCGCTTATTCTGAAAGAGCAATTTTTTTATATGTTTGAATTACAGCATTAAGGAATTCCAAAAGATGTCCAATCGAACCCCACCCCCCCCTCCTTTCAGTTGTGGCACAAATCTTTCCCCTTTCTAGACGTAGGCTGAGCCAGAAACACAGAATGCCACAAAAACACAGTTTTGCTGTGAAATCTTACGGGATACCCAGAAGCAGTAATGAACAAGGGGTCGGCACCCACAAATAACACAGGCTAAGAGTCAGGCTGGGAGCACATCCTACGAGAACTAGTTCACACTATGCTCACCATAGCCTGTAGACATCCCGGCCGAACATCCGCTTGTGGTGGCTGCCAGAAGGACGAAGCAACCAACAGGCCCCAGCTGTGCTTCTCACACAGGCACCTCAATTTGTACAAACATTTAGGCCAACACCAACTCCGGACTCCCCTCTCACTGCGAGGCTTGGCACAGTTTATATTAAATGCCTTCCAGGCAACCAGTAACCGCCGCAGGAGTTTCACGATTAGCAAACAGCCCCAGCGTAACAGACATCACACATGTGCTTACGCCCGAGCCACAACTCCGCCAGTCTCACCAGCCGCCCCAAACCGACTGCCTCTCGCCGTCCCACGCACCCCAGCCTAAAACGCATAGATGCTCATGATCGGGGACGCGCCAAAGATAAGAAGCCGATCGCTGATGATCGACCAGCGATCTGCCTCAGTCAGGTAACAGGATAGGTGAAAGAAGGTTCAAATGGCTCTGAGCACTATGGGACTTACTTCTGAGGTCATCAGTCCCCTGGAACTTAGAACTACTTAAACCCAACTAACCTAAGGACATCACACACATCCATGCCCGAGGCAGGACTCGAACCTGCGACTGTAGCGGTCGCGCAGTTCCAGACTGAAGGGCCTAGAACCGTTCGGCCACACCGGCCGGCGAGAAAGAAGGCTACAGAGCTCCAACGAATTTATAACGAAGTCATACAAATGAGTTAGGAGGTTTACTTATCTCTGTGACTAGTTGAATAATGAAGTCTGCTACACTGCTTGTAATATTAAAAAAAAAAAAATGCCCTCAGTGGCTAAGTGCAAATAATCGTAGGGAAACTTCACAGTACATAGCAAATATAGTTTACAACAACTGTCTGTTCATTTCTGAGAGTTCACTAACAGACGTTACCTGTTCAAGTCAGCCCTGGACGATGGTCTATAACCGTGTGGACCAGAGATGCTCTTCTCTCTTTCGATTAGGCTTCTGTCCGTTGTCGTCCAGTCACTGGCGGATTGTACTCAGCTGGCAACTGGCCAACTCGATATCTTCATCCTCAGTGCCGTTCGTGCCGCTGGTGGAACTCGCGCTAGTGGCGAGTCTCTGACGCACTGGCATCAGCTCGCGTCTTTGGGTGTCTGGTGCCTTTTGCCCTCACTGTGTCTTGTTCGGATGTCACAACGGAATCTTTCGATGATGATGGTAATGGTGATGATTAATGGGTGAGGGCGTCAAACAACAAGGTCACCAGCGTACTTGCATTAATGATGCCGGCCGGGGTAGCCGAGCGGTTCTAGGTGCTACAGTCTGCCTCGGGCATGGACGTGTGTGATGTACTTAGGTTAGTTAGGTTTATGTAGTTATAAGTTCTAGGGTACTGATGACCTCAGAAGTTACGTCCCATAGTGCTCAGATCCACTTGAACCATTTTTTGCATTAATGATATACCAACGACCATTCTGAAAATCTATAAAAAGGAAAACAATAAAACGGGGAACCAAGTTACATACTCGCACAAAAATCGAAAGGGAATCCTGATATGAAGAGCATCAGAAAAGCCCGTAATAAAATCTCAAAGAGACACATCAGAATGACTGGGCAAAATCGTGGACAGAACACCACTAAAGGCACGATTAAAAAAGGGACAGGTGATAGTGACTGTTTGACTAGTTATACAGGACGTTTCGCAATTTCTGTAACACACTTCTAGATGTTGAAGAGGGGACTTAGTAGATTCAGTTTTACATAGCAACCCCTGCCTGGATATAACGTCGTTACAGAACGTAAGAGCTATAGGCATCGACGCCTGTACGCGTATGTGAATAGCGGGTGATACCGTAGTGATGTTACAAACTTTCAAGGGCGGTGGAGACGGATAAATGCATCAATCTGAAGTGAGCGTCCCTTGTTGGAAAACGAAAGAGTCGGAATTTACAAGCGAAAATCGTTCTAATACCTCTGACAGCGAAATACATATACCGCTACTGTTGTTGCTACGAGTAAAATTGTGAGGTTTGCAGGTTGCAGAGGTGGCAGTATGGACAACAACAAGAAAAAAATGTCCAGTAAACATGGGCTCTAAAGTTCATAACTGAGCAGCTAAGAGAATTTTTCGACTTCGTTAGTGTGATTAATATCGTTTCTATTGAACAACTGCTCATAGTTCTTGAACTGTGTCCCGTGTCTGGTATTGGGGACTCCTCGGCACGGAAATATGGAGTCATGTGTCAACAGGCAATGTCCCACTCTAAGCTGTGTAAGGGTTGCTTCTTCAGACCGCGGGCGGAAGGAAGTAATCCCGGCCGCAATGAAGATTTTACAGAACGTAATCTATTATTCCTGACTTCGAGTCACGGACCCCCCCATCAACAAGTGGCCTTCCTGGTCGCAAACGAAGTGACTGACTGCAGGGGAACAGAACAGCAAGCAGGAGGAGGAAGAGAGCAAGTCTCCTTGCCAGCTGCATCTGCAAGTTCGTTTCTCTGAATCCTTACGTGCCTTGAAAACGATTTCCTTGTCTTGCTTTTGAAAAAGAAGAAGAGTGTTCTGCACTTCTTGCACCATCTGATCTGTCGGGTACATTGACCAACAGCGAGAAGGGCGTTTTGGGAACCTGAACTGAAGAATTTCTTCTCATGTCGCCTTACAGCTGCTTCACAGCTCCAAGGATGGCAGACAGTTCCGCGTAATAAACTGAAACTGCAATCTTTCGAGATTTCCGTTCCAGTTTCTCCTATTTTCTTGTATATCTAACTTCCGAATTTCGAAATTTTTCCTCTCTTATGCATCCCATTACTTCCCTGAGAAACCTCAGCTCTGCTGCTTGTATGTGACTTTATTGTTATTTATTAATAACCCATGATTGACTTCTGAAAACGAGCATCCAGTCTAAAATAGCCATAAATATCATCGTGGTTTTATTTTTAGATGCGTGCTTATATTTCCACATACATTCCCAAACTCTGCTAATTTCTTCTCCATGTATTCGTCATACTCATACGTGACGTCGCAACCTAAACAGCTGATATGTTTGACCTGTTCTGTTATCCTGTTATTAGTTTTAAATTTATTCCTAAGAGAATTTGGTGTCAATATCCTTCATCTACTTTTCTACATGGAAATGAGCGTTTGCTGACATTGGCCGGGTGGCCCCTTACGGGGCAGGTCCGGCCGCCTTGTTGCAGGTGTTGTTACATTCGACGCCACACTGGGCAACATTCGCGAAGGATAGGGGATGAAATGATGCTGAAGACAACACTACACCCCGTCCCTGAGCGGAGAAAATCCCCGACCCAGCCGCGAATCGAACCCGGGCCCGTAGGACGGCAATCCGTCACGCTGACCACTCAGCTATCGTGGCGGAAACTTCTCTACATAATCTCTATTAACTTCTAATGCCTTACGCCAGCGTTTAACATCATATTTCTCCTTTTGATAAAAGCTCTTGTTCCGTTTTCGTAGCCGTATTTTCACTGCAGAAATTAAGCTCTCATGATCTCAAATGCCTGTCCCATGTAGGGAATCCTTATGTAACAAGAACACAAGGAAGTCCAAGGGCTGCGCGTTCCGAGACTTGTGGGTGGGTTTCCCTTGTGTTGGAGCAAGATTGCTTTTATCGTGTTTTAAAGATATGTCGGAAACCTTCCTGAGTTTTTTCAAAGTCTTCATGTGTGCCTTTGACCTCACGTTTGAGCGTTTTGGCAACGCATCCACCATTATCCCGAAAGACTTTCATGCCTTTGCCAACAGAGTGAACTGCCTAGAATCTTCTTCGGTGATTCTCCATGGTGCCACTCCAGCGACTGCCCTTTTGTGCAAAGCAATACAGGCGGGTTACGTCACCTGTAATTAACCATGACAGAAAGTCTCCAACAGCCTTTATGAAGAATTACGTCTGAGCCAGCTGTACAAATCCACCTTTGCTCTCTACCGGTTTCGGTTAAATAACGAAACACGTACAGAATAAAGGTGCATCTGTACAGCTGATGGCTCAGAGATGCATTTCTTCAAATATTTGACAGCTGTAAACAGTAACCTTATAAAATTTCTAAACGATTTTTCTTTAATTCTTGTGGTCTGTTGTGAGCATTCGTAGAACCTTTCTTGAACGCACCTTTGCTTATACAAAAGACGTACCGGGTGATCAAAAAGTCAGTATAAATTTGAAAACTTAATAAACCACGGAATAATGTAGATAGAGAGGTAAAAATTGACACACATGCTTGGAATGACGTGGGGTTTTATTAGAACCAAATAAAAGTACCCCATATTGCTACACGCGTGAAGGATCACTTGCGCTCGTCGTTTGGTGATGATCGTGTGCTCCGCCGCGACTTTCGTCATGCTTGGCCTCCCAGGTCCCCAGACCTCAGTCCGTGCGGTTTGTGGCTTTGGGGTTACCTGAAGTCGAAAGTGTATGGTGATCGACCGACATCTCTAGGGATGCTGAAAGACAACATCCGACGCCTATGCCTCACCATAACTCCGGACATGCTTTACAGTACTGTCACAACAATATTCCTCGACTACAGCTATTGTTGAGGAAAGATGGTGGACATATTGAGCATTTCCTGTAAAGAACATCATCTTTGCTTTGTCTTACTTTGTTATGCTAATTATTGCTATTCTGATCAGATGAAGCGCCATCTGTCGGACATTTTTTTAACGTTTGTATTTTTTTTGGTTCTAATAAAACCCCATGTCATTCCAAGCATGTGTGTCAATTAGTACCTCTCTATCTACATTATTCCGTGATTTATTCAGTTTTCAAATTTATACTGACTTTTTGATCACCCGGTACATCAATGTATCCTCACACTCAGTGTTCATCAATAGACGTGGAGTCCATTGTTGACTTCTGGTGCGGCTGGTCTGCACGAATAATCCACAAGTGCAATTTACCGAGTCGTGTGCAGTGGCTGTGACAGGGCACCCAAACGTGTTCGAACAGTGAGGTTAGTTTCTAGATATCCTTGTGCTTCAACTCTCCTTACCCAACGCCCCATTGTACTACCGGTTGCATAATTACCACACACTGCAGACAAATATTATAGATGTTCATTGTAGTTCCTTTTTCCACAAACAAAAATTCAATTAAAGCACGTTGGTTGAAATATGCGTCTTTCGTACACGCCATTATTATTTTCACTACGAACCCACCATCAGTTGGAATTGTTCGAAACTTCATACAGCACACATCAAGTGAGTAGCACCTAAGAGGACCTTCTCCTATACATAGTGACGGTTGTATAAATGAGTAATTATTTACCGAACGACCCTGGTACGCATACTATGTTTCTCCCCTTCCCTGTCCCATGGCGGGATGGAATAACACTTATCAGATGGTTCAAATGGCTCTGAACTTAGAACTACTTAAACCAAACTAACCTAAGAACATCACACACATCCATGCCCTAGGCAGGATTCGAACGTGCGACCGTAGCAGTCCCGCGGTTCCTGACTGCAGCGCCTAGAACCGCACGGCCACCACGGCCGGCTACCCTTATCAGTCAGTCTCCACATGAGTTCCGAATTCTCTGATTTTATCATCATAGACATTTCGGAAGATGTCTCTGGGAGGCACTGATATGTTACCCAACTCTTCTTGCAACGCTACAGACCTGTTATGGTATACGAGGGGCGTTCGAGAAGTAACGCAACGCTTGCGTTTTCTCGTCCAATTTCGGTTCAAAAAACATGGAATTTGTTGTGGGACGTGTTAGAATATACACCCTTCAGCCCCTATAGTTTCATGCAGTTCCGATAGGTGGTGGCGTTGTACGTGTTCTTCAAATTGGCGTCTGTAATGTTCGGCTGGCTGGTTGGCTGGTTGGGTTGGAGCGAAAGGGACCAAAGTACAGGGTCATCAGTCCCTCTGTATTGGAGAAGCTTTCCAAAGAGAGAGCTGTCATTGAGTTTCTTTTGATGGAAAACAAGAGCATTGTAGATTATCGTAGTCGCTTGAAGAATTTCTACGGTGAACAAAAGCACGGTAAGTCGTTAGGCGAGGCGACTGTTATAACTGAAACAAGGTCTCGCAAACCTGCCCGGTCCTCCACGTTCCGGCGTGAAATGTTAGAACATAGGGATACTCTCATTAGAGGTGATCGATGGATCGCAGTCAAACACGTCGCTGCACATCTGGACGTCCCTGTTGGTAGCATTGACACACTCGTCCACCAGTTGGCGTATTCAAAGCTGTGTCCCCACTGTTCCTCCCCGCCTAACAGAAGACTATAAAGAATAACTAAGTACCATCTCTACTGAATCGCTTGCTCGTTACGAGGGTATGTTATTTATACAGCAAGACCTTGGCTCCGATTTCGACCAGTAGAGCGACGCGATGCGCACATACAGGCACTCCCTGTAAGGTGACGTGAGACCGACGTACTGAACGGATGTTATGTTGAAAAATAGGACTTGTAGCCAGAAGAGTTACACCAACCTGACTTAAGAAAAAATGAATGTTGCATTACCTATTGGGCACCTGTCGTATTTTCTGAATACCTTTTTAGTGTATTCTACTTTTTTTCATGAGAAATACCTGTGAATAATACTCAATATGTATTTCGTATTTGATATGCATCTTATAAAACGATCTTTAACAACCTTCGCAATTTCATGTAAAGTATTATTACATTACATTATTAATACATCTGTTCCGAAAATGTCTGCAGTTAAGCAGTGTGTTTCGTAACAAGTAGATCTAAGAGAAAATCGTTACAGACAACGGCACCTTGGCCACTGTAACATCGGCAACTTCTAAGACTATTCTCACCAAGTAAGATTAGAACTTTTGCAACCCATATCCAATTTATTTCACTGATTATCGATATCTGAATAATAACAACAGTATAAAAATTAACTCTTCGATCCTTTTATTAACAAGTCATTGTCGCTTGATCTATCATCCTGCAAGTTTCCTATTGGTATCGAATGGCCTGAATGAATATTTAAACTTTCAGTTTATGAAAGAAATGTATTTAAAAACTAATACTAAGCTGTTAGTGAGAATATAACTATGTTACTCAATCGGCCGTGGCTGATAGGGGCGTTAGGACGAAAGCAGAACCAAAGGTTCAGTCACAACCTCCATTCTGTTTAAATACATATAAAACACCGGCCGGTGTGGCCGTGTGGTTCTAGGCGCTTCAGTCTGGAACCGCGTGACCACTACGGTCGCAGGTTCGAATCCTGCCTCGGGCATGGATGTGTGTGATGTCCTTAGGTTAGTTAGGTTTAAGTAGTTCTAAGTTCTAGGGGACTGATGACCACAGCTGTTAAGTCCGCTGTTAAGTCCCATAGTGCTCAGAGCCATTTGAAGCATTTTGAACATATAAAACAGTTTATTCACTCCTAAAACAAATAACCCTCCAAAATTAACAAAGATTTGTATATATTTTTCGAAATATCAAGCTAAGAAATTCTTAACATTAGCATAATAGTTAAAATCACATACAGTGGCCAATATGTCTAACAATGCATATCTCGCCGCTACTCTGAAAAACTTCCACAATATCTCAACAACTTCAAATCAGAATCCCCAAATGTTGACTACAGAAGACTGCCAATACAAGTTAGCAAAACAAAAAAAAATTAAACCTTACGTAAAACTGCAAAAGCATTAAGTAAAGCCTGTTCAATTTTGTCAATAAAAAGTATGATAAAACAAATAACGAATTTACGAAAAACGACAGGCTGGCTGAAAGGTAATTTGCTCTGTCGACATCACAGCATACTTTATGTCATACACTACTGGCCATTAAAATTGCTACACCACGAAGATGAAGTGCTACAGACGCGAAATTTAACTGACAGGAAGAAGATCCTGTGATATGCAAATGATTAGCTTTTCAGAGCATTCACACAAGGTTGGCGCCGGTGGCCACACCTACAACGTGCTGATTTGAGGAAAGTTTCCAACCGATTTCTCATACACAAACAGCAGTTGACCGGCGTTGCCTGGTGAAACGTTGTTGTGATGCTTCGTGTGAGGAGAAATGCGTACCATCACGTTTACAACTTTGATAAAGGTCGGATTGTAGCCTATCGAACTTGCGGTTTATCGTATCGCGACATTACTGCTCGCGTTGGTCGAGATCCAATGACTATTAGCAGAATATGGAATTGGTGGGATCACGAGGGTAATACGGAACGCCGAGCTGGATCCCAACGGACTCGTATCACTAGCAGTCGAGATGACAGGCATCTTATCCGCATAGCTGTAACGGATCGTGCAGCCACGTCTCGATACCTGAATCAACAGATGGGGACGTTTGCAAGACAACAAACATCTGCGCAAACAGTTCGACGACGTTTGCAGCAGCATGGAATATCTGCCCAAATACCATGGCTGCCGTTACCCTTGACGCTGCATCACAGACAGGAGCGCCTGCGATGGTGTAAACGACTAATCTGGGTGCACGAATGGCAAAACGTCTGTTTACAGCATCATGATGGTCGCATCCGTGTTTGGCGACATCGCGGTGAACGCACACTGGAAGCGTGTATTCGTCATCGCCATACTGGCTATCACCCGGCGTGATGGTATGGGGTGCCATTGGTTACACGTCTCGGTCACCTCTTGTTCGCATTGGTGGCACTTTGAACAGTGGACGTTACATTTCAGAAGTGTTACGACCGGTGGCGCTATCCTTCATTCGATCTCTGTGAAACCCTACATTTCAGCATGTTAATGCATGGGCCTTTCTGGATACAGAAAACGTTCGACTGCTGCCGTGGCCAGCAAATTCTCCAGATCTCTCACCAATTGAAAACGTCTGGTCAATGGTGGCCGAGCAACTGGCTCGTCACAATACGCCATTCACTACTGTTGATGAACTGTGGTATCGTGTTAAAGCTGCAAGGGCAGCTGTAACCGTTCACGCCACCCAAGCTCTGTTTGACTCAATGCCCAGGCGTATCAAGGCCGTTATTACGGCCAGAGCTGGTTGTTCTGGTTACTCATTTCTCAGGATCTATGCACCCAAATTGCGTGAAAATGTAATCACATGTCAGTTCTAGTAGAATATGTTTGTCTAAAGAATATCCGTTTATCATCTGCATTTCTTCATGGTGTAGCAATTTTAATGGCCAGTAGTGTACACTCTGTATACGCTGATTATCTGTTAACGACCAGTGGGGATGCTGACGATCACTGTCTTTACACCATAAACTAGCTTCACAGTATACCTTTGAACGCAGTGTAATCAGTTTCCTGAACCATGCATACTTTGGACATAGGCTCAAGTTAGACCATAGACAAGCAAGAGAGCGACAGCAGCGTTTGCTGTGCGTCTAACCTTTCGACTAAAAAAGTGACAACCTTAATCTTTTAAGATGAGGAGCAGTAGATCATACAGAGTAGGTCCAGGGAGGCGGGCAACACTTCTTATCTCCCCTCAAAAAAGTATAGTGAAGCCTCAGCAATAATAGAAGCTTACGTTTACTTGACAAGCTTTGGCTTAACCTCGACAGTGCAAATCATAGATAGCAATTGTAACTGGTGCTTCAGATATATTTTGAAAAATCAAGACGGGTATCACAATATTCTTAAACTACGACGGATCACCGTAATCCTTGAGCATCTATTTAGATTTCAGTTATAATGGTGGCATTAATCTTTAGACTAAGCTGAACAAGCGCAAGAGTACACAGTAAATGTCAGTGATAAGAACGTACCGTAAAACAGTCTCCAAATCGAGGGCCCGCCATCACGCCATCCAGTTCAAAGGTGACCCGACAAGCATCACACGAGGGCACCAACTCGGTGCTTCCCCAGCACAGCGCTCCTTGTCTAATGTGGCTGTCACGTCTTTGTGGGTACACATGCACAGGCACACTCTGCCGTACGCCGTAATATGTATCAGCGTAAGACTTGCTCCCGAACGGAAAGCACGCAAATAACACTGCAATACCAGCAAGTATTAACCTGGAGTCCGTTACTACACAGGGCAGCTAAACACGGTACTGTTCGATGGTGCATAAATGTACCATTCCACGAGAGGTAACAGCCTGCTCTCGGCACCATTTCCGTCTTAGCGACTCGTAAACACATCACTGTCGCTCCAGTAGGCACGTCCACCTCTGTTGGCTGTCTGTTTGTTACCTCCCACTTCTCAGTAACTTTCCGAAGAGGTTCCGTGACCCCGCGATACCTTTGACATGGCCGCGCTCGGTCGCAATCGCTCCAGCCACCGGGCGCGATACCAGTTAACTGTTGTTGGAAAATTATGTAAACTGTTCAGTAACTACCAGTCCGTTTTTCCAATATAACGATCAGAGACAATGGAAATAATTGTAAATTGAACGAAAGTGCTACTAAAGTTAAGGGGAAATAATTGAAATGCAATAATACTGGCTGACTGAAACTATGTTTTCTCAAACTATTTTAGTGGATGAATGGTTTTTTGAAAGTATATTTCGGCACTGCAACTATGTTGTCTTTTTGATTGCTTCTCATTTCATTCAAAGAACAAATTATGTAAAAAGTGACTTCCTATATCACAGCGTTGATTGTCTAGTTTTCTTTGTACTTCTACCTGACTGCCATGCTGCTCAGGGAAATACATTTCTTTCTCTTATTTCAGTATCTTAGGTACAATACGGAAATACTTTCACTAAAACTAGACTAATATAACTAACTATTGCATTAAACATATAGAATAATATATAAAAAGTAATGTCTAAAAGCATAACAACTCTCGTAACACGCAACAGACATTCCTAAAGGATATTCTTTAAGTTGGGGAGAAATAAATTAAAAAAATGAACTTCAGTACGGCTACTGTGTTTCTCTGATTATGCCTTGGTTGCATTCACTAAACCCGAGATAAAGTCCCCCATCTGAGCCGTATGCTATCTTCCTCGGCATTCGTTTTCCATAGACAGTATATCTGGGTGGAAAAGTGCACCATGTTCTTCGCTTGCTCCAACCAAATTCTGTCTAAAGAAACAAATGGAAATGCAGTGTCGATCAGGACCATATGTTTAATACGTACAGGGATACGTAAACAGTACAAAAATAAGTCATTATGGTGGTTTGTATGCTCCCTCCCAACTCAAGGGACTGCAGAAGACATACACTTTCTTGTCCCACAGAGTTACCCTTCCAGCGTTGACCTAAGGCTTCAACATGATGTAGAGATGATTGCGATTCTGGGAGAAATATCGGAAAAACTATTCGTTGTAATAACAGGAAAAGTAATTGAGGGTTCACCGTTATTCACATGCTGTTTCAAAATATCTTTCATGTCTACAGAAGCAATGTGTGTTCAGTTTCGAAAGAAAGTGATATTGTGTAATTAGCGATGTACAGTGGAAACTGTTAAGTAAATATTGTTAAGCAACGGTTTTTCGAACTCAAGTAAATATACCACCCTACGAGAATTATAATGGCGAATGGGAGCATAAGAAACATTCTGATCTCCAACCTGCATTCCAAAGTAAAATTTATGTGTCTCACAAAATTCCGTGCTTCATACGATGATACGTTTAATAATGTCTCGATATGACAGTCACAGACAAAACACATAGAGTCAGCTAATTACTTATATCTTTTCCTGGTTGCCTTTCCTCTGTATTACTGCTAAGGAATCGTAATGTAGTACTTGCAACCTGACTTGAATAATGTAGAGAACAGCGGAATAGACTTGCACTTGCGTGTTATCTAGTGATAATCTATAGTACTGACAAATAAAATGGAAATAAAAGTAAGAAAAAACATTACACTGGATACAGGCTCGTGGTTATTCATCGAAGTAAATAAATGAACAACTTTTTATTCTAATTCTCGTAAAAATAACGATGTGCTATGTATTCTAAAAACAACTGTTATTTTGACAATACTATGGCCATTTTTGTAATCTACATAATACTTTTATTCAGAATGTGACACGACATTTAATAAGCAAATTCTTAATTTGTGAAGCTGATAAGTTTTGCTGATGCAGTCTTGAGGCCGGCCAGGGTGGCCGAGCGGTTCTAGGTGCTACAGTCTGGAACCGCACGACCCCTACGGTCGCGGGTTCGAATCCTGCCTCGGGCATGGATGTGTGTGATGTCCTTAGGTTAGTTAGGTTTAAGTAGTTCTAAGTTCTAGTGGACTGATGACCTCAGAAGTTAAGTCCCATAGTGCTCAGAGCCATTTGCCGTCTTGACGGTACTAAAAACAGCACACTTCTGAGCCATTTATGTAGCAGTTATTTAAAATTTTATCTTCAGTTCATTAAATTCAGTTTTCTTTAGTCATTTAAAACTATTGTTAACAATTTCTCTCTGCTATTCGGTTTCTGTATGTGGACATTCAACAGGATACTTTCACACATTAGTGACACAATTTATTGCCTCAAGGACATGATCACGGGATAAGCCTTCCCAGGTCAATTAATAATAGGTTCCCTGAAAATATTCTTACCAGTAAGAATTGCTGTCAACGTACATTCGAAGTAATGGACACTCCAGTATTACAGTTACGTGGATTTGAAACATGTGGGCACTAAATGAGACACTATGCAAAAGTGCCCACTGGTGCGTTCACAGAATAAATCATTAGTGTATATCCTTCAGTGTCCATACTATTCTGGAAACTCCACAAGGAGTATGTACAACATACGAAACACACAACTGAGTGGAAATAAGAAAATAATAACTTGCTTTTAGACACATTTAAGCTATACATCTGTTATCTCCTTGCTTCTAATCATCCTGCTCACTCAAATAATAAGAATTTATTCACAGAAAGTTCTGTTGTGATAATGAATTTACAAGCTTTAAAAACTTCGCAAAGTAATGAGGTGAGAAACTCGAAGATTGGTTTGAAAGAAAGGCTTCTTTACTTGGCATCCTCGTAATGCTTGTCTGGCTCCATCGGTTAAAACACTAACGTGGAGATCTAACTAGAGTACAGGTCCTATTTTCTACATTGGTGAAGCTCTGTCAGTGATGCTGTAACCCTCACCATCCACAACAAAGCTTCATTGACGGGGGGTCAAACGCGCAATATTTTGGACCTACAATCTGATTTACATTATCTGATCAAATGTATCTGAAAACTGTTACTAGATATTAATGTGGCGTGTGTCCACTACTTGCCTTTGTGACGAATTCAACCCTGCTGGGAAAATTTTCAGTGAACTCTCTCAGTGTTTGTGGAGGAATGGCAACCCACTCTTCCTCAAGAATTAAAACCAGAAAAGATAGTGGTGTTGGACGCTGGGTTCTGGAGCAAAGTGTAAGTTGTAATTCATCCCATATGTCTTAGACTGCGTTCAATGCGGGACTCAGAACAGGCCAGTCCATTCCACGAATGTCATTGTTCAAAAATACAAATCAATGATGCACAGATGCTGCTTTATTACGAAATGCACTGTAGTGCTGATACAAGCAGTCATCATCTCCGATACAGCCGTTCGCTCGATGAAAGATCCGTACCCAAAGACTGGAAAGTTGCACAGGTCATACCAACATTCAAGAAAGGTAGTAGGAGTAATCTAGTAAATTACAGACTCTTATCATTAATGTCGATCTGCAGCACGATTTTGGAACATATATTGTGTTCGAACATTATGAATTACCTCGAAGGAACCGGTCTATTGACACACGGTCGACACGGATTTAGAAAACATCGTTCTCCTGAAGCACAAGTAGCTCTTTACTTGCACGAATTGTTGAGTGCTATTGACTAGGGATTTCAGATTGATTCCGTATTTCTTGATTTCCGGAAAGCTATTGATACTGTACCCCACAAGCGGCTTGTACTGAAATTGCGTGCCTATGAATATCGTCTCAGTTATGTGACTGGATTCATGATTTTCTGTCAGAGAGGTAAAGTTCGAAGTAATTGATGGAAAGTCATCGACTAAAACAGAAAAGTTTCCTGGCCTTCCCAAAGGTAGTGTTATAGGCCCTTTGCTGTTCTTTATCTATATAAACCATCTAGGAGACAATCTGAGCAGCCGCCTCAGGTTGTTTGAAGATGACGCTGTCGTTTATCGGCTAATAAAGTCATCCGAAGATCAAATCAAATTGTAAAACAACTTAGGAAAGATATCTGTAAGTTGAAAAAATTGGGAATTGACCCTCAATAACGAAAAGTGTCAAGTTATCCAAATGATCCGTTAAACTTCGGTTACACGATATATCAGTCAGATCTAAAGGCCGTAAATTCATCTAAATACCTAGGAATTACAATTACAAACAACTTAAATTGGAACACATAAAAAATGTTGTGGGGAAGGCTAACCGAAGACTGAGTTTTATTGGCAGGACACTTGGAAAATGTAACAGATCTACTAAGGAGATTGCATACACTACGACTATCCGTACTCTTTTAGAATACTGCGCGGTGTGGGATCCTTACCAGATAGGATTGACGGAGCACATCGAAAAAGGTTCAGAGAAGGGCAGCACGTTTTGTATTATCGCGAAATAGGTCAGAGAGTGTCACTGAAATTATACAGGATTTGGGATGTACATCATTAAAACAAAGGCGTTTTTCGTTGCGGAGCAATCTTCTCACGAAATTCCAATCACCAGCTTTCTCCTCCGAATGCGAAAATATTTATTTGATGCCGACCTACATCGGGAGAGACGATCACCATATTAAAATAAGGGAAATCAGAGCTCGTACGGAATGACATGGGTGTTCTCGCTATACGAATGAGACACTGGCCAACCGGCGTAGAGCGTCCCTGAGTCGCAGAAACTCGCAGAAAGTCAGCATCAGTGATGGACGAACAAGGTAGACAACACGATTGTATGACAAGTCTGGAGTGTGAACCCAATCGAGAGACTAGACGTAGCAATATCAAGAGCCAAGCAACGCTGAACAGAATAGTCAACACTCGATGGCAGTTGGAACACGACTAACGTCCGGCCCCCTCCACTGCTAGTCTTATAGGGCGGCCTCGGGCGCTGACCGGCTGACGCGGGGGGCGTAGTCCGTCTCGCTCTCAGGCGGCGGCAGCAGCGCTCGGAAACATTAGGAGCGCTGCCTAGCGGCTGTCCTCTGCTTTGGTCCGGGATACCAGACTAAATCACGAAAAGCACTTGCATACCGTAACATCACGTTCTCAGTACTTCACAGTTGGCATTAAACATGATGGCAGCGAACATTCTCGGTCATTCGCTAAATACAAACCAGTCCATTGGATTGCCACACGCTATAGCTCATCACTCCAAATTATCATTTGCAGTGGCGTGGCCATTTGCATCACCTCAAGCGTCGCTGAACATCGACTACGGGAATGTGTGGCTTATGAGGAGCTGCTGGCTGTACTGCTTGTAGCTCTCTAGAGCTCAGGAGTATTCCTTGTGGCGATACCATGCGATTTTGTACAACCACCCTTTGCAATACTCGACGGACCCTGGCAGTCAGTACATGAGGTCTCCCTGATCTCGTTCTAGCTGCGGTTGTTCCTTCGCATTATTACTTCGCAGCCACATCAGCAACAGTCGAATTATGCATCTTTAGAAGGTCCTCTCTGTTCTACGGCGAGGTAGATGTCTTGTAATGATATTGTAAGAGTATTAGTTGCAATTTTAGTTTTTATTTTTCAACGACGTGTTTCGCCTTATTTAGGCATCTTCTGGTTATCTTTTCTAGATGGACACGAGATGTGCATAACGCGTTCCCGTTCACAGGAGCGGGTAACCTGTGAACGGGAACCCGTTATGCAGATCTTGGTGCCTCTCGCATCCATCTAGGAAAGATAACTCGAATATGCCTAAATACTTTTAAGCACCGGTTTTCTGTATGCCACATATGGATTGGAAGAATTTCGATATTGTAATAATAATACTGGACCAGAACGCCGATGTAGTTGATGTTATGTTGTTGCTGTAGATTATTCAGTAGCAACAGGCCTATTTCAGCTCTATGGCCAACTTTAGGCTATCTGCATGAGAATACGCCTTGTTAACACTAGTAAAATTGTAAGTTGCAACCATTTTGTTTTATTCTGTGTTGGTACTTAACGTTCATGTAGCATCGTGGCGCTATCTTGCAGTCTTATAGTTGCATCAGGAACTTCAATTGCAGTCTGTGGTAGTTTAGACACTTACGACTGACGGCAAATTCAGTGGTGCTGTACGGGTACAATTTGTTTACTTATCTCTCTATGTATCGCATCTATATACACTTAAATGAACAAATGGATCTGCAATATAAAAATTATATTGATAAATTCATCTGAAACATACAACTCGTTTCCAGATAATCGAAACAAAATAAAAACCAAGTTATATACACTACGGAAACATAACGAAGATTATAGTATTACGACATATAGAAAAATAAATATATTATAACCACGCAGCATTGTTGAATTTGCTGTTCAACGTAGCTATCAAAAATACAACAGTATATACCATCGATGAAAGATCTAAGGTGACAATTGTCAACAACACCAGTCATAAGTAAATTAAACGATCTACAGATAAAATTAGGTTTCAATTGAAGTTCCTTGTACAGCAATAAGATTCTACATCAGCGACTCCTCCACGATGCTATATGGAAGTAAGTACCAACACAATGTCAAACTAAACTGTTTTTGTTTATAACTTTGCAACTGTTAATAAAACGTGGTATCCTACAGAGAGCCTGAAGATTGCCATAGAGCTGAAAAAAATGGCTCAGAGCACTATGGGACTTACCGTCTGAGGTCATTAGTCCCCTGGAACTTAGAACTACTTAAACCTAACTAACCTAAGGATATCACGCACATCCATGCCTGAGGCAGGATTCGAACCTGCGACCGCAGTGGTCGCGCGGTTCCAGACTGTAGCCCCTAGAATCGCTCGGCCAATCGGTCGGTGCCATAGAGCTGAAATATGTCCATTGAGACTGCATAATCTGCAGTAATAAAACAACGTCAATTATAGCAGCTTGCTGATTCATTAATGTTATAACTTTGCAATTACAAAACTTTGGAAGAATTGAAATGTCACTGATGGTTTTGTTACTCAAATGATATCATCCGATGGCTAGTCCACGTTCGAAGTCAACGAGATCAACTCACCGATCCAGTCTGCTTTACTGCTTCTCTATTGCTAACACATTACTCCCTTATCCCTTTGACACTGGCGGCGTTCACCTCTAAGGCATCTAGTGGACTTCGTTACATAGTTGTATCTGGATACTCTCGTTCGTCTACATATATGTAGGGTGGTCAAAAAATGTCTGAAACGCTTCTAGGGTTTTTGCAACGTTGCAGGGCAGATTGTATTCAGACATAAATGTTAACTAAAAAATTGTACATATTGTGCCATTTCCGAGTTATTTAGCATCGAAATTAGCCAATCAGGGAGTCTCGCGCTCACAATCAAGCTGCCTGCCAGGGGCGTTTTTGCTCATCGAGTGTTTTGTTTGGTTAGCTGAAACTTGAATTTGTGCGCGAGGCGTTCTGATTGCCTAACTTCGACGTTAAATACCAAATAACTCGTGAATGGCGCAACGCTTCGACTTTTTTTCTTAACATTTATGTCTGAGTACAGCCTGCTCTGCAACGTTCCTACAATATATATACACTCCTGGAAATTGAAATAAGAACACCGTGAATTCATTGTCCCAGGAAGGGGAAACTTTATTGACACATTCCTGGGGTCAGATACATCACATGATCACACTGACAGAACCACAGGCACATAGACACAGGCAACAGAGCATGCACAATGTCGGCACTAGTACAGTGTATATCCACCTTTCGCAGCAATGCAGGCTGCTATTCTCCCATGGAGACGATCGTAGAGATGCTGGATGTAGTCCTGTGGAACGGCTTGCCATGCCATTTCCACCTGGCGCCTCAGTTGGACCAGCGTTCGTGCTGGACGTGCAGACCGCGTGAGACGACGCTTCATCCAGTCCCAAACATGCTCAATGGGGGACAGATCCGGAGATCTTGCTGGCCAGGGTAGTTGACTTACACCTTCTAGAGCACGTTGGGTGGCACGGGATACATGCGGACGTGCATTGTCCTGTTGGAACAGCAAGTTCCCTTGCCGATCTACGAATGGTAGAACGATGGGTTCGATGACGGTTTGGATGTACCGTGCACTATTCAGTGTCCCCTCGACGATCACCAGTGGTGTACGGCCAGTGTAGGAGATCGCTCCCCACACCATGATGCCGGGTGTTGGCCCTGTGTGCCTCGGTCGTATGCAGTCCTGATTGTGGCGCTCCCCTGCACGGCGCCAAACACGCATACGACCATCATTGGCACCAAGGCAGAAGCGACTCTCATCGCTGAAGACGACACGTCTCCATTCGTCCCTCCATTCACGCCTGTCGCGACACCACTGGAGGCGGGCTGCACGATGTTGGAGCGTGAGCGGAAGACGGCCTAACGGTGTGCGGGACCGTAGTCCAGCTTCATGGAGACGGTTGCGAATGGTCCTCGCCGATACCCCAGGAGCAACAGTGTCCCTAACTTGCTGGGAAGTGGCGGTGCGGTCCCCTACGGCACTGCGTAGGATCCTACGGTCTTGGCGTGCATCCGTGCGTCGCTGCGGTCCGGTCCCAGGTCGACGGGCACGTGCACCTTCCGCCGACCACTGGCGACAACATCGATGTACTGTGGAGACCTCACGCCCCACGTGTTGAGCAATTCGGCGGTACGTCCACCCGGCCTCCCGCATGCCCACTATACGCCCTCGCTCAAAGTCCGTCAACTGCACATACGGTTCACGTCCATGCTGTCGCGGCATGCTACCAGTGTTATAGACTGCGATGGAGCTCCGTATGCCACGGCAAACTGGCTGACACTGACGGTGGCGGTGCACAAATGCTGCGCAGCTAGCGCCATTCGACGGCCAACACTGCGGTTCCTGGTGTGTCCGCTGTGCCGTGCGTGTGATCATTGCTTGTACAGCCCTCTCGCAGTGTCCGGAGCAAGTATGGTGGGTCTGACACACCGGTGTCAATGTGTTCGTATAGTGGGCATGCGGGAGGCCGGGTGGACCTACCGCCGAATTGCTCAACACGTGGGGCGTGAGGTCTCCACAGTACATCGATGTTGTCGCCAGTGGTCGGCGGAAGGTGCACGTGCCCGTCGACCTGGGACCGGACCGCAGCGACGCACGGATGCACGCCAAGACCGTAGGATCCTACGCAGTGCCGTAGGGGACCGCACCGCCACTTCCCAGTAAATTAGGGACACTGTTGCTCCTGGGGTATCGGCGAGGACCATTCGCAACCGTCTCCATGAAGCTGGGCTACGGTCCCGCACACCGTTAGGCCGTCTTCCGCTCACGCCCCAACATCGTGCAGCCCGCCTCCAGTGGTGTCGCGACAGGCGTGAATGGAGGGACGAATGGAGATGTGTCGTCTTCAGCGATGAGAGTCGCTTCTGCCTTGGTGCCAATGATGGTCGTATGCGTGTTTGGCGCCGTGCAGGTGAGCGCCACAATCAGGACTGCATACGACCGAGGCACACAGGGCCAACACCCGGCATCATGGTGTGGGGAGCGATCTCCTACACTGGCCGTACACCACTGGTGATCGTCGAGGGGACACTGAATAGTGCACGGTACATCCAAACCGTCATCGAACCCATCGTTCTACCATTCCTAGACCGGCAAGGGAACTTGCTGTTCCAACAGGACAATGCACGTCCGCATGTATCCCGTGCCACCCAACGTGCTCTAGAAGGTGTAAGTCAACTACCCTGGCCAATAAGATCTCCGGATCTGTCCCCCATTGAGCATGTTTGGGACTGGATGAAGCGTCGTCTCACGCGGTCTGCACGTCCAGCACGAACGCTGGTCCAACTGAGGCGCCAGGTGGAAATGGCATGGCAAGCCGTTCCACAGGACTACATCCAGCATCTCTACGATCGTCTCCATGGGAGAATAGCAGCCTGCATTGCTGCGAAAGGTGGATATACACTGTACTAGTGCCGACATTGTGCATGCTCTGTTGCCTGTGTCTATGTGCCTGTGGTTCTGTCAGTGTGATCATGTGATGTATCTGACCCCAGGAATGTGTCAATAAAGTTTCCCCTTCCTGGGACAATGAATTCACGGTGTTCTTATTTCAATTTCCAGGAGTGTATATATATATATTACTTACAAATTGAAAATTTTAAAATTTTTACGTGCGTTACTTCAAGATCTAATACAATCGGCAATTTTTTTTATATAGAAGGCTGTGGATTGCTATGTTATAAAGTTTAAGTTACGTGTTCGTATTGGCACCAGCTTGAGGAGAAGAGCCTTATGATAGTAAAATCATATGAGGCAGGCTGACAGACAAAATCATTATTGAACTACAGCAGTATTATGGGATGGCCACTAGAAATAATGCTGAGGATTTGTTGAAAATGAAGCACGCAGTATGGGCTACCTTCTCCAACAGATCATCAACTGATCAACTGATGAAAAACCAGTACACCATCTTTGCCCTCCTGGACCTGATTTATGGTGCAATTACCACAATAACCAGTACTCAGACAGTTGATACAGCCATAAACATTCCATCCCAGCAGCAGCCACGGATACCATAAAACCTATTTACAGAGCTGGCAAATACTGAATTACTGAAGTAGTGTCAGCATGGTCAGACTCAAAATCCCAATGAGTCGTTCAATATTCTTAAGTGGACTCGCTTAACAAAAACTGTTTTAGTTGGAAAGAAGACACTAAAGTGGCGGGTGAGTGAAGCTGTCATTGCTTTTAGTGATGGCAACATTGGTAGGATGAAAGTGCTACAGCGTATAGGAATTAATCCTGGAGCCCACTGTATCAGAGAACTTGAACGGATGGACAAAGTTCGCATTGATAAAGCAGAGTATGCAGCACAGTTGGTCACTAAGGAGTCCAGAAAGAATAAAAGAAGAGAAAACTTGGAAAGAGATGAGGAGGATGATACACAGTATGGTACAGGGTGCTTCTGAGTGACTAAAAATAAAAAAAAAAATTAAGCATATATTAAGTGAGTTTCAGTCTTTTGAAACTTTGGAAGCCGTTCCTGAAAATTTACACGTTCTGTAGCATTTTTCCCTAAAACTTAGGAACCACTTTCAGTAGAGTATTCAAATTTTCAGGGAGTAACAATATACATATACTGAATCTCCTGAACTGAAAGAAGAACATAATGGTATGTATAATAAAAATTATTTAGGATAACGTACAAAAAAGTACCCAAAATTTTAACCGTGTAATTAATAATTGTATATCCGAAATCTTTGGCTGACGTGCAATTATTGCAGTTCAGTAGACTCAGAACATACAGTTCAATGTCCTGTAAAAGTTTCAGGGAAGCCAACGCACTAGCCGGCCGGAAAGGCCGAGCGACGCTGGGCGCTACAGTCTGGTATCGCGCGACCGCTACAGTCGCAGGTTCGAATCCTGCCTCGGGCATGGATGTGTGTGATGTCCTTAGGTTAGTTAGGTTTAAGTAGTTATAAGTTCTAGGGGACTGATGACCTCAGAAGTTAGGTCCCATAGGGCTCAGAGTCATTTGAACCATTTTTAAACCAACTCACTAAATTTAACACTGTCGGGATAAGGTGTTCCATCTCCCCAAGGGATCCAAAGTCAAAATCGTCAGATAATAAAACTCATGAATTCACTATTATAGCATAGTAATGTATCATGAATCATAAACTTTGCGAGAGAATATACTCACTCAACCTGATGGTTATCTGTGGACCGAAACAGATTGTTCAATCAAGAAATTTTGTCAGCTGCTCTTGGCGGTAACTAATGAAGATCTGCAAAGACTTAACGATCTGAGGGGCACGACCTACCAAAAATGTATCTTAAACAGTAATTACTGCTGCGAGATATACGGTATGGGATCTACTGAAGAGAACGAGACGATCGAAAGAAGAGCTGTGCATTTTGCCAGAGTAAGAGCGTCATAGAAATCCTAAACGGAACTCGATGCGAGGCGTTCCATGTTGCGCACGTCGATGCTAACTTTAAAAAATCTGAGAACCCATGATTAATATCAAAGAACACAGGACCTCCTGCAACACAACTCTCTTGAAAACCACGGCGGCAAAATTAAGGAAATACTGATGTATAGTGAGGTGTGTCCAGATCCTGTCTTTCTGAACTTTACCTGTTAGCGGTAAAAGCACGGTATAAAACGACTCTGGTACAACATGGACGTCCTGGTTGTGGAATACATCTATACTGCACACTGTCCTATAATCAAGAATTAAATCAATTTCATGGCAGTAAAAAACGGCACAATTATTAATCGTACCCGAAGAACGTGGCGCTTGAATACTAATTACGTGCGGAAATTTCTGTCGCATTGTCCTGAATCCATTGCATATAACCGATATTTCTACATAGAGAGAAATACCATGACCACTAAGTCCAACTGATAATTTGGTCTAGCTTTTCACTGTTCGATATAATATTCGAAGAAACATTTGTAACCATAATGTGCCTGCATCTTGAAATCTCATGGAGCAACCAAATTACTTCACACGCTGACAGAAAGGTCATTTATGTACTTCGAATGTGGAATGGTACATAGAAGCTGCTCAGTTGTATTGCGTTCATGGCCATGGATCAGATTGTGCAGAGCGGGTAAGAAATAAGTAATCACAATTTTAAATAAATCTGTGTTAAGAACAAAAAACTACTTAGTGTTTTCAGAGCTATGATTACGCTTCCATGCGAATAGCCACTATCTGAAGACGCCGTTAATAGAGAACTTGACAATCTAAAGTACATCGCCCGTAATAATGGCTACAATGTTGCGCTTGTTGAAAAGTTATACCAAGACGAAACAACAATGCCCCTTCGGAGTACACCAAATGCAGCTTCTGTCGAGGAGCACAATTACATTTCTTTGCCATTTACGGTCAATTTTAGTTATGAACTAGCAAACCGTTTTCGGGGAGTGGGCTCTCGTATAGTATTTTCCGCGGCTGACAATCTCCAGTTTATGTACATATATAGTGAATCACCTAAAATGGATCTCCTCAATAGATGGGGACAGGTAAAACAGAACCCTGCCTTTGCTCAACAGACCGTCGCCATAGTCTTCCGCAAGCACAAAATCTTAAGATTTGGTATTTTGTTCAAATGTTTGGCGCTAATCAGGCCTCTTTGGAAGTTATGAAATCGGTGTTATTAATGCAATCCTGGGGCTCTCGCATTTCTGCCTAAATATGATCCCTTTCCTCTCTAGCCTTATGTCGTCTTGTTAGCCAAGCACTTAGAGTTTTTTTGACTAGGAAATTGCGGGTTTGTCGCATCAAATGTCTACGTATCTTAGACATTTTAATGTAAGTATAAAATGAAAATGGGATAGGAGTTCACCCGCATTACGTCTTCCTCCCACGCTTGTGTGTATCTTTCAAGCGTAATAATTTTGCTATGATATTTTTATAAAAACAATTTTATTGTTTGTTAGAAGTTCTTGCTCCGTATGACGCAGAATTGCGTGTTATAGGGAGCCTCTTCATCAGAAGTTATGATCCTGTGTTAGTAATGTTCTCGTTCTAGTGACGTATGATATGTAATACCTGTTTAGGCACCGCATCTGTGTATTGTATTATACACCCTGATATTATATTTTAAATTTAGCGCCTTCTTTTGTATTTATGCTCCGTCATAGTTTTTGGATAAATTAATGCATAGGTATTGCTTCTAGTAATTCTATCTTATTAATGTTTTATGTGAATTATGTTTATAAAGTTTTAGTGGCAATGTATATCGGGTTTACGATCTTTCATTCTTGACAACAGATGCGTGGCAGCGCCATCTAATGAGGTGATTCTGTATTAGCTGTCAGTACTAGCACACGACGCTGTGTTGCATTATGCTAACTACTAAAGCCCCATATTATTCTATAATTTGCTCCTGTGCGCGTGTACGCGTTATGCAGGTCTTGAAGTCACGCACGTCCATCTAGAAAGGTAAGGCCTTATCATAAGGTTTCGGCAATATGACTGCATTTCTGAGTGTCCGATCATTGAGCAATTCTCTTATCCGTTTTGACTATTCTACATTTCTAGTATTTACTGAGGTTAACGAAGACAATGTTGGTCTGATGTGTTCGACGATGCCCTTTAGCCACACTGTCTAATGCATCGTCCTAAGAAATACCCGCAAATTTAAGGTATTTGCTCTTTCAGTATTTGATCTGTTTATACATGCTCTTAGGTTATCTATGTCTTCACAACGCGATCGCGATCCTTAGATAGATGTATTTGTTCTCTGTTTTCTATGTACATCAGCCTGAAGATGCCTAAATAAGGTGACACGCGTAGTTGATAAATAAAAAAACTAAAATTGCAACCAGGAAAGTTTTCAACTAATACTACAAGAAAACAGCTTTGGATGACTTAAGATCAGGTAAGGCATAAGAGGTAGATAACATTCCATCAAAACTTCTAAAATCACTGTGGTGTGTAGAATGTATGAGTCTGGCGACATACCATCTGCATTTCGGAAAAATATCATTCGCACAATTCCGAAGACCGCAAGAGCTGACAAGTGCGAAAATTATCGCACAGTCAGCGTAACAGCTCATGACCGAAGTTGCTAACAAGGATAATATACAGAAGAAAATTGAGGATGTGCTAAATGACGACCAGTTTCGCTTTAGAAAAAGTAAAGGCATCTGAGAGGCAATTCTGACGTTGCAGTTGATAATGGAAGCGAAACTAAAGAAATATCAAGACACGTTTATGGGATTTGTCGACCTGGAAAAAAAATGGAAATGCATAATGATGCAAGACGTTCGACATTCTGAAAAAGGCAGGGGTAAGCTATAGGGAGAGACGGGTAATATAAAATATGTACAAGAGCCAAGAGGGAGTTAAAATAGTGGACGATCAGGCTCAAATCACAGGGATTGGAAAGGGTGTAAGGTATGCAGTCTCTCCTCCCTAATGTTCAATCCGTACATCGAAGATACAACGATGGAAATAAAAGAGAGGTTCGGGAGTGGAACTAAAATTCAAGGTGAAAGTATGTCAGTGACACGATTCGCTTTTGACATTTCTATCCTGAGTGAAAGTGAAGAAGAATGGCATAATCTGCTGAAAGAAATGGACAGTCTGATGAGTACAGAATATGGTTTGAGAGAAAATCGAAGAAAGGCGAAAGTAATGAGAAGTAGCAGAAATGAGAACAGCAACAAACTTAACATCAGGATTGATGGTCACAAACTTCATGAAGTTAAGGATTTCTGTTACCTAGACAGTAAAATAACCAATGACGGACGGAGCGAGGAGGACATCATGAGCAGACTAGCGCTGAAAAAAAGGGCGTTTCTGGGCAAAAGAAGGCTACTAGTGTCAAATATACGCCTTAATTTGAGTAAGAAATTTCTGAGAATGCGCGTCCGGAAAGCAGCAGTGTATTGTTGTGGAACATGGAGTGTGGGAAAACCGTAACAGAAGAGAATCGAAACATTTGAGATGTTGTGCTACAGGCGAATTTTGAAAATTAGGTGGACTGGTAAGATAAGGAATGAGAAGGTTCTGCGCAGAATTGGAGAGGAAAGGAATATGCGGAAGACACTGATAAGGTAAAAGGACAGGATGATAAGACATCCGTTAACACATCAGGGGATGCCTTCCATCGTACTAGTGGGGTGCAAAATCTGTAGAGGAACACAGAGGCTGGAATATATCCAGCAAATAATTGATGACGTAGGTTGCAAGTGCTATTCTGAGATGAAGAGGTTACCACAGGAGAGGAATTAGTGGCCGCTGCATCAAACCAGTCAGAGTGCTGATAATGCCCCCCACCCCCTCACAAAAAAGGAAACAGTAAGAAAGTAGGAAGAAGGAGTATGGAAAGCTACAATGCCTAAGTGGGGCGTAACATGCAATGAAAGGCCAATTGGTCGTTTTTCCCGTTAAGGTTCGCGAAAACCAATTAGTCTGTATGCTGCATCTGTACTCTGTCCAGAATGTTTCTTCAATAATAACGGATAACCTAAGTAATAGGAACGATCAAAAATCTACGCGAAAGACACGTGATAATAATGTGGAATTAGTTTCCTACATCTTACAGCGCGTCTCATCAAGAATGGGTTCACCCGTAAAGCGTCCCTTCACACCAGAGTTACACCTGCCTTTTGAGGAGCCGAAAATCGTCTTTATATTCTCTGCCACACCTAGCAAAGACGCACGTGTTCTGCTGCGCAACGTGTTTCCTTCTTCAGAAATGTCGCTACTGAGATGGTACCTTTGCTTCAGCAGGCTGACAAGGGAATAGAAACTTCACGAAAGCTAGTGTGACTAATGTTAGTTAGCTCACAAACAGGCTACAGAGATTACTTTTGCATTTGATAAGGTTTTGTACATCTCGAAGTGAATGATGAAGAAATTGTTAGATGGCAATGAAAAATAACAAACAGAGCAACAGTCTGTATGAAGCCGGCTAAACACTAGCTACTTAGACTGCTACAGTAAACACCGCTCATTTAGCTGAAACGCCTCTACAACCTCCATCTTGAATGCAGCAGTTTAATACAACTAGCCCAGCGGCGAACGCCTGAAATGCGCGACGTGTCCGACAGAAATTACACGTAACTAGTCAAAATGAACGTTGCTCGCGCAATAACAGAAGCCGTCCCCAGTGCAAACGGTACTGTGCAACACATGTCAAAAACAGGCAACCCGTAATAATGGACTGCACGAGGTCGGTAATAGGTTACCGGTCCGTACAGTAGCAAACTGATTTAGTCTTCCAGAACGAATTTGCACTCAGTAACGGAGTGGGTGCCATTATGAAACTTCCTGCAGAATAAAACTGTGTATGAGACTGAGACTCGAACCCTGTACCTTTGTATTTTGCGGGAAAATGCGCCACGATCTGACGATGACTCACGGTCAGCACTCACAGCTTTACTTTTACCAGTAGCTCATCTCCTACTTTCCAGACTTCACAGACGTTCCTCTGCGTAAGTTGCGGCACTAGCACTGCTCCGAGAAAGCATATACGTACTGACGGAAATAAAGCTGTTAGGGCGGGTCATGGGTCGTTCTGAGGTAGCTCAGTTCGTAGAGCAGCAATGCAAAAGTACCGGTTTCGAGTCCCGGTCCAACCTACAGTTTCAGTTTCCGGTTTTAATTTATCCCTAACTGCAATGGCAGAGGAACCTGTGACTGTATGGAAAGAATTTAAACATACCTGTCGAGTGGATTTCCAGACGCGTGGCTGATTTTAAGGTATTTCTCTTCGTTTATCGTAATACCGTATTAATCTTTGTGCTACGTTCAATATATTGTACAAAACTGAAAATTTAACGGCCGGCCGGATTGGCTGAGCGGTTCTAGGGGCTACAGTCTGGAACCGCGCGACTGCTACGGTCGCAGGTTCGAATCCTACCTCGGGCATGGATGTGTGTGATGTCCTTAGTTTGGTTAGGTTTAAGTAGTTCTAAATTCTATGGGACTGATGACCTCAGAAGTTAAGTGCCATAGTGCTCAGAGCCATTTGAACCATTTTTTTGAAAATTTAGATAAACGGTGACAAAAAAAAGAACAGTATTTTACACTCACCCGGGTTTTGGTTTAAAATATATTTAATTGATTGCAATGTGGTAGTGCGTATGTTGCTAAGAAGAACGATGAAATGTTCAAGGAACACGGTATTTATGCCCCGTTACCTAGAAGTGACTTTCAATTAGAACGTTCTCCCCCCTATGGGAATTATATAATATATTTACGAGTACACGTTTTGACGCATGAACGACGATATATTAAGTTTCTGTCTGGAGGTGGGTTGTGCTCGAATTTTGAAAGTGGTTGAGATAAGACGTCCGCTCAATTAAAGCCGGATTCCCGGGATGGAATCTCGGTCCGGCACCAATTTTATTGTCGTCATTCCCTTATGTAGCTGTTTCCTGTTCGTACTCGAACCACGACTAAATTTCATGGATTGACTGACTCCCTCTTGTGGTTGAATTGTCACCAAGGCAGAGTTAATGATCCTTATGTTTGTTGGCAGCGCAGCACGTTATTGCGATTAAGTGTGTCCAGTGAACTAGCAAAAATTATTCAGTGGGAAATAATTACAAGTCCGTACATTTGCCAAAATATTCTAAGTTCAATTCTGCCTGACGAGAGAATTATTACGAACCTAAACACTCGCCAAACTACTCTAAGTTTAACTCCTTCCAACTTACGACATTTGCTTCAATTCCGAAACCTCGCTAACTTGCTGAGTTATTCTACGTCCACATAAAAATTTCCTCCAAAAATCTTGTAACATTTTCGGCACCAACAGACGAGGTTCTCCCAAGGCTCCTAAATCGTACGTAGAAGAATTTGGAATACCTGAGGTCACGAATTACTTGCTGTTTACACAGGGTGTTTAAGAACGACGTTCTAAATAGCATCGTTTTGAAACACCCTCCAGTTGCATGCATCTGCACGGCTCCAGCTCTCCGGCTGTCCACGGTCTAGGTTGCCAATGATTATTCAAGTCCACACTGCGACACTGCGTCGTCGCGAACATTCTCATACGATATTTTCTATACATCTTATCAGACATACATCTTCTATTGAATATATATACAACATATCATACCAGACCGCAATTTTCTCAGCTTCTGGATAATGTCCTTAGTCTTCAGCTGTCTTTCAGTTTTCTCATTAATTACGATTCTGTGAGTACAAAAGTTCATTTATAATATAATGCTGCATAATAATCATAAGCAATAACAAATAAGTACATTTACGGTTAAATATCTTAGCTTAATTTACTCTGCTGTAGATGCTTTTCTCATTTTACCATTTATTTTGTGAAATACTGACGTTCTGTATCTCAGAATAAATTTTCTAGTATATATTTCGAGATACGTCACGTTGGTTCATAAGATCGTTGCGTTTTCCATCTTGTTGTTCCGAATGCTATGGGTTTAATTATAGATTGTCATTTTTATTTGTAGTTCATTGTTGGTATTTTTAGTTTGCGTATTGTCATTTTGGCATTTGGAGACAATGAGTGGAGGTGTGGACTTTACAAAATGGAGTAAAAAGTGGAGAATACAGGGACATTTTCGACGTATTCTTCTGTTTGAGTTCAGTAAAGGGATAACAGTAGCGGAGGCACCTACAAGCATTTATGCCACCGGACATGACAAGAAAATGGTTTTCTCGTTTTAAGGAGGATCATTTTGACATTAGTGACGCTCAATGTTCAGCAAGGCCTTCGGAGTTTTATGAAAACCATTTAACGCATTAATTCACAACGCTCCACGTTAGTATACTCGAGAACTGTGAAATGTGATGTACTGTGGTCGTTACACAGTCTTGCGACATTTACTTGCAAAAGGGAAGGTTTAAAATCGAGTGTGTGGGCACCGCAGGCTCTAAGCCAAATTCACAGAAATCAGCGAGTGGCTTTAGGTGCATCTCTGCTTGCTCGCCATCATTTGGCTCATGAATAAAACTGACCATTCCTATCCTGTACTTTCATTGGTGACTAGAAATGAAGTAAACATAAGGAAAAGAAGGGAATGGTTGAGCCCAAACAATGTGGCAACCCTCAGTTAAAAGACCTGCGAACATCCACTGAATATAGTATTACGAACCTGGTGGAACAGCGACGGTGTGGTGTATTGCTAATTGCTTGTCCGAGGTATAAACATCACTGCTGACATTGATTGTCAGCAACTGCAAGTTTTGCAGACGCAATCCAAGAACGGTGACCACGATGACTGCGTGAAGTGATGCTACGCTACGACAACGCCCGCCCACATTACGCTAGACTGAAAAAAATAACACTACACAGTAGTAAGGGTGGAAAGTCATTCCGCACCCAGCTAATGGACCTAATCTTGCACCCTCAAAGTTTCATGTTTTCCGCTGTCTATTGAACAACTTCCTTTCCGAATCAAAATGTGCTCCAAACATGTCTCGACGAGTTCTTCGCCTCAGAACCACGTGAACTCGGTAGTAGCGTAATCGAAAAGTTCACCTATCATCGGCAAAATGTTGGAACTATTGAAGAAGAATATATTATTGAAACTAAAGTGTCTGTCACGTTTATACACTAAAGAGCCAAAGATACTGGTACATCTGTCTAATATCGTGTAGGGCCTGCGCGAGCAGCAGAAGCACCGCAACACGACGTGGCATGGACTGGACTAATGTCGGAAGTAGTGCTGGAGGGAACTGAACCAACCTTGAATCCCGCATGGCTGTCCATAAATCCGAAAGAGTACGAAAGGGGGGGGGGGGGGGGCAGCTCGTTGCAAGACACTCCAGATATGCTGAATAATGGTCATGTCTGGGGAGTTTGGTGGCCAGCGGAAGTGTTTAAATTCAGAACGGTGGTCCTGGAGCCACTCTGTAGCTATTATGGAAGTGTGGGGTGTCGCATGGTCCTGCTGGAATTGCCGAAGGTCGTCGGAATGCACAATGGAAAGGATAGATGCAGGTGATCAGACAGAATGCCTTCATCTGTCACCTGTCAGAGTCATATTTAGACGTATCAGGGGTCTCATATCCCTCCAGCTGCACAAGCCCCACACCCACACATTACAGAGTCTCCTGCTGAAATGCAGGGTCGATGGATTCATGAGGTTGTCACCATACCTGCACATGTCCATCCGCTTGATACAATGTGGAACGAGACTCGTGCGACCAGGCATCATGTTTCCAGTCATCAACAGTCCATTGTCGGTGTTCACGGACCAAGGAGGGGCGTAAAGCTTTCTATCGTGCACTCATCAATGGTACACGAGTGGACCTTTGGCTCCGAAAACCCATATCTATGATGTTTCATCGAATGGTTTGCACGTTGACACTTGGTGATGACTCAGCAGTGAAATCTGCAACAATCTGCGTAAGGGTTGTACTTCCGTGACGTTGTTCTCTTCAGTCGTCGTTGGTCCCGTTCTTGCAGGGTCTTTTTCCGGCCACGGCGATGACTTGATGTTTTACCGGATTCCTGATATTCACGATACACTCTTGAAATGGTCGTACGGGAAAATCCCCACTTCCCCGCTACGTCGTAAATGCTGTGCCCCATCACTCGTGCGCCGACTATAACGCCACGTTCAAACTCACTCAAATGGTGCTAACTCGCCAATGTAGCAGCAGTTACCGATCTAACAACTGCGTCAGGCACTTGTCTTATGTAGGCTTTGCCGATCGCAGCGCCGTATTCTGCCTGTTTCCAAATCTCTGTATTTGAACACGCATGACTACACCATTTCCTTTGGCGCTTATTACATTTATGAAAAAAATTGTACCAAATTATACACCAGCTGAACATAACAAACTGATGCGAAAAAATCGCAACACCATAAAAATTATTAGTCTGGAGCAATTCTGTGTAGGTAGCATATTTAAGTGATTAACATTGCCCGGTCACAAGTTAAAGGAAGCGCGAGATAAGCCATTGCAAATGTGAAATGCTCATACGTTAATAACCGTGAACCCGTCAGGATACTGGATGCAAGCATGCATTGCGTTGTACAAGCTCCAGATGTCAGTTTGTAGATTCGAGTGCCCTGTCTGTTGCACTTGGTCGGTCAGTATAGGGACGGTTAAGGCTAGTTGTCGTCCGATGATGTCCCACATGTATTCGATTGGAGACAGATCTAGTGATCGAGCGTGCCAAGGCAACATGTCTACACTCTCTTGAACATCTTGGGGTACAACAGCTGAATGTGGGCGAGCGTTACCCTGATGGAAAACAACTCCTTGAATGCTACACATAAACGGTAGCACAAGAGGTCGAATCACCCTATTGACACAAAATTGCAGTCAGGGTGCTTGAGATAACTACGAGAGTTCTCCTGCTGTCACACAAAATCACACCCAGACCACAACTCGAGGAGTGGGTCGAGTGTGTGCAGCACGCAAACAGGTTTGCTGAGCAACACACGGCCATCACTAGCATCGAGGCAGAACAAGCTTTAATCAGGAAACACAGGAGACCTCCACATTGCTCGTCAATCAGCTCTCGCATGACACCACTGAAGTCACAGATGGCGATGGTCTGGGGTCAGTGGGGCCACACTACAGCACGTCTGACTTGGAGCTGTTCTTGAAATAACTGATTTGTAACAGCTGGGTGTCTCACTGTGGTGCCAACTGCTGCTCAAATTGCTGCTGCATTGCAGTTTTGATGAGTCAGACGATACGCCGCACACGAAGGTCTTCCCTCCTCGTAGTGCCACCTGGCCGTCTGGAACCCGGTTTTCTTGCGACCCGACCGTACATTCTCGTGACCACCGTTACCTGGTGTCATGTCCAGTGGCTACATTAGAGCCAAGGCTGTCTGAAATATCGCTGAAAAAACGACCAGTTTCTCTTAGCCCTACTACACGACTTTTCTTTTGAGTCATCAGTCTTCTGGCTGGTTTGATGTGGCCCGCCAGGAATTCCTTTCTTGTGTGTACCTCTTTATCTCAGAGCAGCACTTGCAATGTACGTCCTCAATTATTACACTATGAAACATCCCCTTTGAACAATTTTTGTAGGACTGTGCTTAACCTGTCACACAATACTTTGTTAGCGCAACGCAATCTGACTTTCAAAATTCCCTACAAAAGAATGGCCCTGACTAACATTAAACTATACCTTTCACAAATCACTTACCTCACAAAAATCTTCGCTGCTCAAGCTACTGCAATACAGCAAGCGCCACTACTGCCAGCTAAATAAAAGATTCAAACTACTAAAGGCACTAACTACTGATAGGGATAGTTAGCAAATGAAAGATATTAATAGAGAACAAACAATGTATTTACCTTAATATCATCACAAGTCATAATATATATATCAGTTCATGACAAATTGCAAACCTCCGCCATCTCTCTCCCCACATCCACCACTGCTAGCGGCTCACCTCCAACTGCGCAACGCTACGCGCTGTTCACAGCCAGCTGCCGCTGCCCAACACTACAATGGCGAGTATTACAACAATGCAAAGCAGACACAGACTGCCCACAGCACAGCCAGTGATTTTCATACAGAGGTGGCGTTACCAATGAAAAAACCTAAACAGCCTACTTACATAGCCCCCATGCTCCCCACAAAAAATTTTACAAATGTTTTTGGCCAGTGGCCAATAATGATTTGATAAAATTTTTCATAATTACACTAACAAAGATATCCAATGCACATACTTATTGATACTATGTTGGTCAAAAGCTAAAATTTTCTCACAGTCCATAAAGATAGTCCTGATCATTCATTACAGTAGAATAGCAGTGTTTTTCTCAAAGTCTGAGCAGTAAAAGAAAATGCACACGGAAGTAGTGGATTTCCATGCAGTCTTGAAGAAGTAGTGTTGTCCTTCCAACGGAAAGACAGTGCTGACTCTCGACATGCAGACAAGTATTGGGTCACAACAGAGCAAACCCACTGCAGAGTCAGTCGAAGTTTTGATGAATATTGGTAGATAGGTCATCACAGAGCAGACCCACCGTAGTCCTGGTAGAGATTACGATATTGGTGGGCCACCAGAGGTGCAGACCCACTGCAGTCCTTGTAGAAATAATGGTATTGATGGATCATCAAAGATGTAGACCCACTGTAGTCCTTGTAGAGATAATGGTATTGGTGGATCATCAAAGATGTAGACCCACTGTAGTCCTTGTAGAGATAATGGTATTGGTGGGCCACCAGAGGTGCAGACCCACTGTAGTCCTTGTAGAGATAATGGTATTGGTGGGCCACCAGAGGTGCAGACCCACTGTAGTCCTTGTAGAGATGGCCAGCAGCCATCTGTTGCGATTGTGCAGGTGCACATTCACCATTGAAGAGTCTTGTGGAGAATATAGCAAGTCCATAAACCACCACTTGTGCACTCACAAAGTTTTTGGAATTGTCCTTAGATCCAGCAATGCTGTTATCCAGTCCCTTGCTGAATCATTAACACACGTGCAAACACTATCAGTCCCTACTTCTCACATATTGTCCATGTACTATGACCAACAGAAACGTGTGCAGTGAAATGTTACTTAATTTGAAGAACTGGTAACAATTACAATTTTATAACATGAGAATACAATAACAAAGGTACACAATACATCATTAAAGAACATAACAATACAGATAACATTTGTAGTAAAACAGGCGTTACAAAAGAATAGAAATAGACATATACGTCAGTGTTACAGGAATTATGACATGAGTACATACATAAAAGATCATAATAACTTTTGAAACATCAACTTCACACATTAGCATTAACACAAAACAGAGTAAATAATGTCTAAACATCTTTACAAAGTAAATAACATATTATTAATGCCAATTATATTCGAGGATAACAGTATTCCTCATCATAGTGAATGTAGCTTAATATTAAAAGAAGAAAAAATTCTATGAAACTACACAGAGACAGGAAGAAAACAAATACACAAGGGTACACAAACACATACTGGGATAACACAAAAGGAAAGGACAGGGTTCGTTTTCAGTGTAACATTTGGTACTGCAGTCCATCCCAAAACTTCATTCTATAGATCTTTCGTCTTATTTCAACCTTTGCTTCCACCAAAAAAATCTTATCCAAGCATGCTTTCTGTATTCTGTTCATATTTCTTTCAAAATAATTATTTCTGATTGTACAATACTCATTTGGGCCCAAATCCTTTTTATATAACTTCGCAATGCATTCTTTACCTATTCTCCATAGTCAGTTTCTCATATAGTCTACCCCCTCTTAAGCTAACTTAAATCTACTGAGCTCAGATGCTAAACTAAGGGACGAGGCAATGCAGCAGCACAAAACAATTAACACAAACATCAATGACAAAAATACAAATGCCAAAGCAATTGCAATATTACAACTCATATAGGGCACTGTGCAGCAAAAAAAAAATAAATCTGGCTTAGCAGAGTAACACAAATTAAAGTTCAGTAGCACTATGCCTGGCAAACAGCAGCTTATATCGAAACATGACATAGCTCAAGTAGAAAAAATAGTACACTAAAGATAACAATGCAGATAAGGCAAATGTATAATCACATCTTAATGTCTAAGTAATTAAAGTGGTGCACCACAAGAAGTTATTCTACCAAAAAGTTACCAATTACTTGAAAAGAAAATTATGAATGCAGTTACTAGTTCCTTCTTATTGTTCTTTCCTTTCCAAGTGCTCCTTTTTTAAAGAATGTGGATCATAAAATAATTATTTAATAGATCTGTTGACAGAAAGTGTTCACATTAGCAAATGCATTTTATTTTATAAAAGCAATGCTGCAACACAGCTGGAAAACAGATGTCAAATGAAATAAGCAACTATGAAAAGCAAAGCATAAAAATATCATTCAGTAGTCATGTGACATTTCGTAAGTTAGTAGAAATTCTCTCAACTCTCATAGAAAGACGCTTGTCATAATCAGGTGTGCAGATGTAAAAATATTTCTTGTCATTTTATTAGGCATTTCAGTAAATATCGTAAATTTAGAGCTAGTGTAATCATATGTTTTCAAGTTCGACCGTGTCGTTTTTGCGATGCTTTCTCTAAAGGAATGACAATGGCCAGGATAATGGCCTTCCCTTTCTTTTTTTTTTCTTCCTGTGCTCTGAAAGGCATGCGCTAATGACTTTTTCTCCAGGCGTCTGACACAGCTGGGTGCCCACGACGCATTACGTGCAGGTGGTCACTTAACTTTTGTACGGAAATATTTACGACAGCAATTTTCGCTAAAGTGACAGTCTCACATAAAAATACTTCACAGGTCAAGAATTAGCGTTGCAAATATGTAGAAACAAAATCCTATGAATATAACAGTGTCCAAAAAAATGTTCAGTGGCATTGTGATACATTCACACATGATTCACACATGTCATAACTCTTAAAGTACGATTCTTGGTTTCCAACATCCTTTTTCACAAGTCAAGGGTCCCTACCCACTATTCATTACTCCTTACCTCATTATACATATACATGTTCGTCGACACTTCTTCAATATTTCATCGTGAGAAATACGTAGCATAATAAACATTCCTCAACAACATAATACACATCGTCGTCGTAATAATAACATCATAACACTTCAGTCAAATCTCAAAATCGTCGTAACTTCCTCCAATAATTTCTAAGCCTAAAATAATTCTCTGCTCATGTCAAAAGTGTCAGCTGCCTCAAACGTACTTTAAAAATCATGATCTCATACCAAATACATCATTCAAAGCTCTCATAGTATCACAATGATTCCAAAAAATATGAACAGTTTACAAAGTACAGACAAAATACAGTTTCATAAGTGTGAAGTTATCCAACGGTGTAATTGCGTAAATATGTGTCACTGACATAGTAAAAAGAATGTTTGTTTCTCTGTCAAATAATCAGATAGCTGTGTAATTCTGTGTTAGAGAAATATGGTACCGATGTGTAAAGTTGTATAAGCAAATACCATATTAGCTAGGGCTCCTTGTGCTTGCCAAACACATGGTACACAAAGCAAGCGTGTACCCCCCTGAGGATTAATGTAATTATACCCTCAGGTGTTACAGATTACAGCAATGCAATGAAATGTATCACGGAAAACTTTCTTTGTAATTCAAAAATCTTTAAAAATAAATGTTTTAAGTACAAAATTAATCACTCAAATACGTGTCCTGTAGCGCTAAATATGCGTCTTGCTGTAAGATAATCTCTGGGAAGTGTCGTAGTTATTGTCCTCCGAAAGCTAAGTTCTGCAGAAGTCAATGTACTTACCTCATGATACACAAAAGTGAAATGCTTTGCGTATAGATAACATAGTTATTACACTTATTGTTGTGATGAAGAAATTACTGTGCTGTAACGTATTGTTGTCCTACGGAAAAGGCTGTCTCCTTGTAGCAATAGCACAAAAGTCACCACTAAAACATGTCTCACTTTATAGAATAATTCAGAAAAAACTGTGCAGATATAAGACAGATACACCGCAAAAGCAACATTGTAAATTGTCATGCATTAGCAGCGTCGTGATAAAATCGTGTAGCTGTCACATAAACTAACCACTGTGTCATCTGGCATTTCACAGAAAGCACCTCAAATCCAGAATCCACTCTCAAGCAAACCAAAATGTTGCATGAAAATTTCATTAACAGTGCTGGTATATGTTCTAAGTATGTAAGCCTAATATTCGTTACGTAATCGTGCAACTAACGAGGAGGAATGTATAAATAACAACACTGTGTCGTCTGTTCGCAATAACAATGCATTCGCAATTTCTGTTTGAATAAGTTCTCTTGGTTCTTGACTGGATATTTAACTTCAAACATTGTTGCATGGTAACAGTTTCTTAAGTCTGACAAAGCATACTAGAAATGTGAAGCGAAACGTTTTATGGCAAAGACAAAGTTAAAAAGCAGATTATCTCCCAATAAATGGTTTTACATGTGAAATGTGGTGTAGCCCTTTACTCTTCCTAGCACGCAGAGTTTCAACTTTAACGCAATTATCATGTGGTATACGTCGGTAAAGAATACTGGAATTTTGCTCAAGGTTAGCGTCAATGTTATTTTTCCCTGAGCCAGCGGGCGCACGCGGCTGCCTGCGGTGTGAGTCATTGTCTGTTTCTTTGTTGGCGCGCGCCGTTACTGGGATTAGGAGGCCTAACTTCCACAAATTCGCCTTGCCCAGAGGGCCCAGCTCTGTTTCAAGCTCGCCAGTTCTGATGGAATTCAGGTCTGTCGTTATGTCGGTAGTTGACGTAGTTTCTTGTTTGTCGGTCATGTGGTGGAGAATTTCTCCCGGAATCGTAATTGCGTGGTGGACCGTTGCGTCTGAAGTTATTCTGTCTCCCTTGATAATAATTATTTTGGTTCCCATATTGTCTGTTTCTCTGATTGTCTCTGTGATAGTCACTACTGCGGCGAGGTGATCTTTCCCTGTAATTATTACTACTCTGCCAGCGGTTGTCATACGGGTGGTGTCTATTTTGGTCACGATTTACGTTGTAAGAATAGAATTGTCGTGTCCAGTTATTGTTTCTGTCGTCACGGAATTGTGACGGATGTGCCCTGTAGTGATTGTTTTGCTCCTGTTTTCGCGTTCCGCGGTTGTCAGTGTCAATTGCCAGTTCTTGTAACAGTCCCTGAAAAGCTTCAATGTCATCTTTGCAACGTCCTGCCAAAATAATATGCCGTAAGTGTTCAGGCAGTTTGATTAAGCAAATGCGGATGAGTTCTGAGGGGCTGTATGGGTTTGATAAGTACTGATTCTTGTGCAACATGTCTTCAAAATATTTGACAAGACTGGAAAATTCAGATTGTTCAAAGTGTTTCATCATCATGATGCTATGTTTTACGCGGTCTTGTGTAGCTTGAGACCAATATGCTGAGAGGAAGGCGTGGTAAAATTCTCCTTCACTGTGACAATCGTGAATGACCGATCGCATTCTTACAGCTGGTTCATTCTCCAAGTAGCCACACATAAATTCTAATCTGTGTTCCAACGACCAGTTGGGAGGAAAACAATGAGAGAATTGATGGAGCCATGCTTGTGGATGAATGTCGTTGCCAGAATTCTTAAATGTTTTGAATTTACGTGTAGTAATGAACAGCTTATAGTCAAAATCGTCATGTCGGCGAGTCGCATATCGGTCATTGTTAGGTCGTGTCGGCCGTTCCATCTCAAAATTCGGTGCACATTGCCAATTTCTTTCATAACTTCCGAAATGCCCTGTGTTATTATTTTGTGTCTGTTCCGTATTTGTATGTCCCTCTTCCCGTATTGGGGCGCGAGTGTCCTCAGAAATACGTAATTCTTGTACTACTTGTGCCAACTGATCTTGCACTTCCCGGATTTCTCTTTTGTACTGTGTATTGATTTGATTTTGATTTTGTTTGAATTTTCTAATTTGTTCATACTCTTCAGTGTCCATGAAAGCTACAGGTGTTGTGTCATTCAGATCATCATCTACCTTTGTAGATAAGTTAGTGAACTGATCTGAAAGTTCAGCTACTTTATCCGATAGTGAAATCATTTCCTCTCTATGTTTTTCTGAATCAAGTTTCAGAGTGTCCATTTGTGTTGCAATCGTGTCTACTGTGACCTTTAAGTTTTCCTGAGTTTTTGCAAGTTGCATAACCGTATCGGTAGATGCAACTGAGTCAAATTTTGCTTGCAAGGTCTCATGATTTTCATGAACAATAGTTTGCAGTTCTTTTATAGCTGCTTCGTGATTCTGTAGTGCATTTTCATGACGCGAAAAAATAGGTTGGAAATGCTCACAAATTTGTGTTTTTACGTCATTACAGACTTTTTGACATTTCGATTCAATGTGATGTAACTCAGCAGTTAAATCCTCACGTGTTCGTTCAAGAGTTTGCTCCAATGAGTCTAACTTTTTAAGATTTTGTTCCATTGTGTCTAACTTTTTGAGATTTTGTTCCACTGTGTCTAACTTTTTAAGATTTTGTCCCATTTGTCTCTGATTTTGTTCCATTTGTTGCATTAATTGCAATAATAATGTATTAGTGTCTGGAATCTGTTTCTCTACGCTTTTCGGCAGTGCATTTGCACCGGCAACATTCACATTTTGACAAGCAGAAAATGCGTCTTGACTTATTTGAGAAAACGGTGATAACCCAAAATCTGAATCTACAGTATTTGCGAAATTGTGTCCTGTCATTTCGGATTCCTGAGACGAGCTGTTGCCGACCGATCGATCGATAATGCTTCCCTCTTCACTAATTGTTTCACTGTCCGTGCCATTGTTTGCCGCCCGCTCCATTTCCCTATGCACGATTACCAAATTACTACTTTGAACATCAGTTAATTCATTACTCTGCGGCGCTAACACACTGCCTTCGTCTTCACTGTCATTTCTCAGTTTACTTTGGAGCCTAGTATTACGTTTTTCACACGCCATTATTGTCACAGTATTTCACACGACAACACAGAAAAACACAATTTGAAGAGCAAAATAAAATAACGTAGCAATGGAAATAATGTCTAGTTAATTGCAGCTGCGAAATACTTGGTGCAAATCTACATGCATGCCACAACTGCTTTACTCTACAACAATGAAAAACTACAACTACAAAGGAGATTCTCTCTACAATTACGCGCTAGCAATAAACAAAAGCTACACTAAATACACAAACTACAAGAAAAAATCAGAAGATTCCAGTGAGGTATCCTCGGCTAAGGGTCGACATATGAAACATCCCCTTTGAACAATTTATATAGGACTGTGCTTAACCTGACACACAATACTTTGTTAGCGCAACGCAATCTGACTTTCAAAATTCCCTACAAAAGAATGGCCCTGACTAACATTAAACTATACCTTTCACAAATCACTTACCTCACAAAAACCTTCGCTGCTCAAGCTACTGCAATACAGCAAGCGCCACTACTGCCAGCTAAACAAAAGATTCAAACTACTAAAGGCACTAACTACTGATAGGGATAGTTAGCAAATGAAAGATATTAATAGAGAACAAACAATGTATTTACCTTAATATCATCACAAGTCATAATATATATATCAGTTCATGACAAATTGCAAACCTCCGCCATCTCTCTCCCCACATCCACCACTGCTGGCGGCTCACCTCCAACTGCGCAACGCTACGCGCTGTTCACAGCCAGCTGCCGCTGCCCAACACTACAATGGCGAGTATTACAACAATGCAAAGCAGACACAGACTGCCCACAGCACAGCCAGTGATTTTCATACAGAGGTGGCGTTACCAATGAAAAAACCTAAACAGCCTACTTACAACTATCTCATTCAAACTCAGTGAGATGTTGATAATGCCATCTTAAATGAATTATTGACTAACTTCAGTTCATCACGACCAATCTCAAAGGTGTAAGTTTCATATAAAAATTTATCTAAAATCGAAAATTCTTCATTTAAGAACTTTCTCCTCGTCTGACATGTGCTTTAAATATCGTATGCAGCTGCTGAGCTCTACTTACTGTTGGTTGGCTATGTGTTGCGCATGCGAATATTGTTGTGAAAAAAAATCCCAAACTTAGTGAAATACTGAATTTTAAATAATGAAAGTGATCTAATTAAATTCAAAAGTATCTGGTGGTGTACTCAGTGACAAATAATTAACTGAAACTCGATACTGAAGTACTTAAAGAAAGCTGCGTGACATGAAGTGCAATTTCTGACCGGAAATGTTAGCCAAAATAAAATACTGCTCTACTCAGAAGAAAGGTAACTGTTTGAGATTACCTACACTTTTCCCCGTAGGTTATTCTGCTAGCTTAGCACAACATCCGATAATTCGGACTGCGAACTGTTTGCTCATAAGAAAGCAAAGTAAGATCTGCCCTGAAATAAAAGTAACTTACCTGATGCTCAACACGTTGTTTTGTGCCTGGTATACTGGCGTTTCTATAAAGCAAATATAAATCAGCAAATTCTAAAGAAAAATAAGCTAGTCATTACAGAATTTTTTATTTGTCAGAAGCAGTCTGTGGCTTCACGTTTAGTGCAATGCACACACGACATAACATTCAAAGTGTTACGAAGAACAATGGATGAAAGTATTCTTTTAAAGAAATTCATTTTAGAAAAATTAAACTCTGACTATTGACAAAAAGGGCTGTAGAACATAAGAGGACCCCAACAGCTACGAAATTCTCTCAATACAAAATTTACGGACCTTTACAATATTTGAATTATTTTCTACAGAATTAAAACGAAGAGAGCAAATTAACACCAATCATGAATTATTATTAGTTATCTGAGAGACAAGGTTTTCCTATAATTAATAGTTCTGACAAACTAATATTTCATTCTTGCATATGAGTTTGTTACCTCGAAAAATTCCGGCAACAAAATCTTCTCCATCAACAAAATAAAAAAACATATGTTTCAAAATAAGTTTTCATCTCCATAACAGTGTATTCGAGATAATTTCTCTCAGATACACATATATCAAATCAAATTCTCCTACAACTCAACTGGTCGCTACTGTGCCTCAAATAAGAACGCCCTAGCGCTGCACAACTGACAGATGAGCAATCGAACTACCAATAAACATAAACACAGCTCCAAGGATCTTATTCACTATTCTAAAAAAATGGTTCAAATGGCTCTGAGCACTATGGGCTGTGGTCATCAGTCCCCTAGAACTTAGAACTACTTAAACCTAACTAACCTAAGGACATTACAATCATCCATGCCCGAGACAGGATTCGAACCTGCGACCGTAGCAGTCGCCCGGTTCCGGACTGCGCGCCTAGAACCGCGAGACCACCGCGGCCGGCTATTTACTATTCTCATAGTGCACTAAGTGATCTGTGTCTCAGAACAGTGAAGATGAATTATTTACAGTGGCAGAAAAAATGGGAAAATCTTATCAAGGTAAGTTACGCTTATGACCGTTACAGCATCTATTTAAAGCAAACCTTATTTGCATCTTCATAGTGGCGCTTCTAGCGCCAATATTATGCGACTTTTGAGATGTTTGAATGGACATCATCACGCCAACCAACTTTAATTTATGTCGCACAACTCCTTCTTGATGTTAGGATTTTCTTCCGTCAATTTTAGTTACAAGAGTACCACTAGTATGTTTTAAGGGGCTCTCAGCTCTGTTGTTTTAGAAGACTTCTTTCTTCTTCTGCCTTTAACCCACATCGGCGGAGGGTTGGCCAGGTTAATCATGGATTTGACGCGGTTAATTTGCGGGATTGCCCGATAGTCTTCCTGTCTCCGCCCCATTAGCACCTGAGACGGAACGTTTGTACCCCAACTGTCTGAGTTTGTATTCATGTGACTAAGGCGGGACTTGGGTAACAATCCGATATTCGCTTAGTGGAATGTGGGAAACCGCCTAGGACCATCTACAACTTCACCGGCACACTGATCCTCGTCATTAATCCACTAGGCAGATTCGATCTGGAGTTAAGGGGCCAATTCCGTAAGTGGCGCTTAAAATGCAGAATGGATGACTAGCTGTCCGCTGACAAGTAGCTTATCAAAATCGCTCAAGAAATACGAAACATATTAATTTCTTGAAGTTAATTTTATTTGCAACATTTCGTGAATTAATAACTCAAAAATCGCTGGTTCTGTTTATCATTTTCTGTAGATGTGTTTGGTTACTGTATAGCTGTCTTAGGTTGTGTTCTACAGAATATTGGTTTATAAAGTAAATATGGAGTCCTTTGTTACTGCCATGGGGGCTAGGTCCTCCAAGCACCCCTCCAATGGTCAAGCACATCCGGGTCTTCAAAATGGCTCTAAGCACTATGGGACTTAACATATGAGGTCATCAGTCCCCTAGACTTAGAACTACTTAAACGTAACTAACCTAAGGACATCACACACATCCATGCCCGAGGCAGGATTCAAACCTGCGACCGTAGTAGTTGGGCGTTTCCGGACTGAAGCTCCTACAACCACTCGGTCACAGCGGCCGGCACATCCGTGTTTCCCCAGACAACGTGCCAGCCCGCCAGTTTACTTCCTTCCTGCAGCCACGGTATTTCTCATACTATTGTTTCCACCAATCACGGAGACCGAACTTTTGTCGTCTGCAAAACTAACTGACTCAAGAGTTGGCGCCATCCCCTGCAGAACGCTGCAATCCCTGCGCGGGCCGTTTCTTGTTCAGCCTGTCACCACTAACACAGTCCTTAGCTTTCAAGAACATCGCGTTCGCTGTCTGTTCTGTCATTAAGTGTTCTGTTGTGCATCCGTATTTCGCTCTAACCTCTTAACCTTGTGTTTGGAGCTTTCGGGTTTAACCTTACAACTCTCGCCCACGTAGGTTATTACCTTATTCACAATAAAACGGCCTCAGTCAATACTTTGCGTGGAACAAATTATCATTATAAATGAAATGCACTGAATTCTTGATTATTTATTTAGTTACCCGTTTTCCGGGTTGTTCAGCAGGTAATGAGGATGCGTTGGGTTGTTTGGGGGAAAGAGATCAGACAGCAAGGTCATCGGTTTCATCGGATTAGGGAAGGAAAGGGAAGGAAGTCGGCCACGGCCTTTCAAAGGAACCATCCCGGAAATTGCCTGGAGTGATTTAGGGAAATCACGGTAAACCTAAATCAGGATGGCCGCACGCGGGATTGAACCGTCGTCCTCCCGAATGCGAGTCCAGTGTGCTAACCACTACGCCACCTCGCTCGATTTCCGGCTTTTAAGGTCATCATCAGACAGCTTTAAAGTATGATAAGCCAAATACTAGTTAACAGGATAAATCAGTGCTGTATAACATAACAATGCTGTGCTTTTCATTTATAATTATGAAGTTTTCTACCAAGAAGCGACTGAAGAATCATTCATTTACCACTGGAATTCTTACACACGAAACAACTGGATAATGGACAAATTCAGATTAATAATATTATGAGCTCCCTACATGTTGCGACTGTGAAAAACAAGAAGAAGAGAATCGGAACGTTTGAGATTTGCAGTTAAGTTTTTGGTGGACAAGTAAGAAACGAGGGAATACGTGGAAAAGAGTGACTGGAAGAAGGCGGAAGGAGGGAAAGGTTTGTGTTATGACACCAGGAAATAATTTCCATGGTACAGAGGGAGCTGGAGAGGAAGGCAGAGATTCGAATATATACAACTGATAAGCGCAGACATTGGGATTAAGTTACTAGCTATCATCTCATAACTGAGTCTCAACGCACAGGTGGGGTCGATCTCTGTGGTAGGCTTCGTGAGTTTGGTAATAACAAACGTCGGAGGTTTTCTGGCCAAGTGAAAGAACAGGCAGAATTTGGCGGTGGCACACACTCACTTCCGAAAAGCTGCTTTGAGGACTGACTACTGCCAAAGGGTCTACTGACCTCCATATGCTGAATGGACACTATGCGACAAAATTAAAGGATCACTATTTCGATACACCGTAATTCCCATTCACTGAGAAGCATATGTTTGAAATTTGGCTCAAAGGTGCCTATACCCTTCATCGGTGCAAGAGGGCGGCACCCTGGGACGTCACTCTCTGGCTCTACGACGTTTCAAATAACCCAGTGTCGACAAATGCGAAAAAATCGGCCACACCTCAGAAGTTGTGAGGTGTAAGGTGGATTAAAGATGTCTCTTTGGCACCAAGCTTCATCACAATCCTACCCCACGTACAGGTGAAAGCCACGATGAACGTGCCACACGATAAGAAGGTCGTCACATCTTATCCACAATTCACCCCTTCTTCCAACACCTTTGCAATGGAGGTCCAAGAAGAGGCTCAACGTCGATATCACGCGATTTTGTTACAAATGGCCCAGGAAAACACTTCACCCACACCGCCGCCCCGAATCGACACGAAAAGGCATCTGAGTGTGGAATAAAGGGCGTCAAAGAAACCACACCTTTCCCTGGGGTGTCGACTGGTAGACATTTCGCGGTCAAATGCGACTGGTCGCAGTGCGCTGAAAAACAGGGAGAAGTTATTGATAAATTTCGACGCTGTTGAGACCTTCGGATTTCGTCAGGCTGCATCGTAATTCGTGATCTGGACCCTTTGGAGCGAAGCGTGACCTCAATTTTTGCTCTCGTGTACAGGTTGGAGCCACTAAGGACCGTTCAGAACTATATTGGCAAAATTTGAACGCGGTCATCCCTCCTTTTTGGCGTTCTCCGATTGCATGATCACGTGGGGATGCGACACTGAAAGATCCGTGACTAAAGCGAGAGGAAGTCCCTCCAACTCATCCCAGTTCGGCATACATTTCGATGGCACTTACCCTCCTTTATTTAGAATTTTTAAAATGAAAGTGTACGGAAACAACGTGTAAAGTGCTACATTAACTCTCTTGCGCAGTATATTACTATACTGCGCAAGAGAGTTAATGTAGCACTTTACACGTTGTTTCCGTACACTTTCATTTTAAAAATTCTAAATAAAGTAGGGTAAGTGCCATCGAAATGTATGCCGAACTGGGATGAGTTGGAGGGACTTCCTCTCGCTTTAGTCACGGATCTTTCAGTGTCGCATCCCCACGTGATCATGCAATCGGAGAACGCCAAAAAGGAGGGATGACCGCGTTCAAATTTTGCCAATATAGTTCTGAACGGTCCTTAGTGGCTCCAACCTGTACACGAGAGCAAAAATTGCGGTCACGCTTCGCTCCAAAGGGTCCAGATCACGAATTACGATGCAGCCTGACGAAATCCGAAGGTCTCAACAGCGTCGAAATGTACAGAGGGTTTAGCGTGTGACGTGAACTGTAATACTTTGTAATGAGGTCGGGGCAGAACAATAATGTCACGAGTTAGTCCTTTGATGTCAGAGTCATGATCAGAAAATAATTTGCTCTACTTTCTAATCAGAAGTGTCCGGAAACCCCCAAAAACACATGCTTTTCATATTAGGTGCATTGGCTGACACCTACTGCCAGCTACTCCATATCAGTGACTTCAGTAGTCATTAGACATCGCGAGAGAGCAGAATGGGACACTCCGCGGAACTCACGGACTTCGAACGTCGTCAGGTGTCACTTGTGTCGCACGTCTGTACGTGAGATTTCCACACTCCTGAACATCCCTAGGTTCACTCTTTCCGATGCGATAGTGAAGTGGAAACGTCAAGGGACACCTACAGCAGTAAAGCGTACAGGCCAGTCTCGTCTGTTGTCTGACAGAGCCCGCCGGCAGTTGAAGAGGGTCGTAATGTGTAATAGGCAGACAACCATCCGGACCGTCACACAGGAATTGCAAACTGTATCAGGATCCATGCAGTTACTATGACAGTTAGGCGGGAGGTGAGAAAACTTGGATTACATGGTCTAGAAGCTGCTCATAAGACACACATCACGCCGGTAAAAGCCAAACGACGCTTCGACTCGTCTAAGGAGCTGACAACTGAACAATGGAAAAACGTTGTGCGGAGTGACGACTCACGGTACAATGTGGCGATCCGTTGGCACGGTATGGGTATGGCGAATCCCCGGCGCCGCGGCCGGTAGCTCAATTTCATTCGAGAGCTTATTATGGTGTCATTCGAAGATCGAGGTACTGTAGCAAGGTTGGTACGTCACAACGAAATTAGAAGTGAACATATTCGATGCCAGCGACAACCACAAACGAGGGACGGTGGCGCAGACACGTTTAGCAGAGGTTCATTATACCACCGCATCAGCTCTCTTACTTACAGCACAGTGGAATATCGCTGAGCCCAGTCAACAAACATCACACAAAGACAACAGCATCGTCTCTGTAACGAACCAGCAGTGCGACACTTGTGTTTGAGAGAATTTTGCGTAAATGTTTATCGTCCATTGTACTCTGTGAGAAGAGACTATTACCTTGCTCTATATCAAATGATACGTTGACGTTCTGTGAGCGTAACAAGTACTCAGAACATTCCTGTTGGCATGAGCTGTTACAAAGTTAAGTATTTCATCTTGTACATGCAGTAATCAAATTATATTTTGTGTGTTTTAGTAACATTCGTGTTGGCATGAGCTGTTACAAAGTTTAGTATTTCATCTTGTACATGTAGTAATCAAATTATATTTTGTGTGTTTTAGTAACATCTCGGTCCCACCAGAAATTCAGCTTAGATCACACCTTTGACCGTTATTTGGGCCAGGAAAATATAATTGCAATTAATATATAGAGTCAGACCCTCAATCTCAGCACTCAGTGATGAAGTTTGGTATGTTCAAACAGACTAAGACCACAGCTCGTGGCCACTGTGTTAACAGACAGACAGTCATTTCTCGCACATATGTTTTCAGTAAGTTATAGTCTCAAACCCGTCCTTCTGAGAATGTAAACATATTTCACGTAGAAATCTTTCCACAAATATATCTGATGTGTTAGCGTTATTTCGATATTCCACGCTCGAACGCACATGATAGTGACTGACAAGTTTCTCTAAAAACGATTTCACTCGAAACATGAAATGTAAAATGAACGCTTTAACCACGTATTTATCTGCCAAGACGCATTATAAAAGTAATATCCAAGTAACTTTTTGATTCGCATTACCTTAAGACGGAACACTTCGTTTACTATAGGAAAATCACCTATCATATTGCACAGCTGCATGATCAATTTCAGGCACAATAGCAGACGGGTATGTTTCAAATACCTTCGTACAGCAGAGCAGTCATTCCGTTGCGCAGGTAACGTTTCTAACTTCAGGGCCACGAGGAGCAGCTCATTTTTGTGTGTTTTATGCTGAAAGAGCATGTATTGAATTCCTCGTAAGTTCAGAGTACATCTACTAATAGTTGAAGCCTTGGACTAGCCTACTAGGCAGATTTTTAATACATTCGGTGTTTCACCCACAATGTAGCACAATTTTAAGATGATAGAAGTTACAGTAAAAATTTCAGCACAAGGACCAGTTGCAGTGAAAGTTAATGATCACAAAATATGAACAATAGTTCCGGTTTAAAATTTTCACCAGTCTTCAAACATTAAATATTAGTAAAAGAAGATTAACAGTTAAGTTGATAATCGAGAACGAGCATACAACTTTTACAGTAATATCTTCTAACTGCATTAACGGGTAAGGCAACTCAATACGAGGCGAGGTTTTCGTTAAGTATAGTGGATAATTTGGGGAAATATTTTTTGCGTCGCCATCAAGTTTTCACTTGTTTAACAGCCAAATTAAGATATTGATTTGTTTTGTGTATGTAGTCTGTAAACTGAAAACATGCTTTAATCTCAGGCACTGGAAAAATCTTTCAATAGGGCATGGAAGCAATAACAAACAAATATGTGCCTTACTGCAACAAATTTAACCAAATACATCTCCGGTGTGACTTAGGTGTTTATTATTATGTAATAAGAAGTGCACAAAACACGGGCCTTGAGCATACATGCTATAAAGTGATTCCAGGCAGAGAATGCAGCATGTTGAAAACCTTATGGACTTAAGCCCGTCGCAGGACTGCATTTAACGGCATTCGCACCTTCGAGAACCTTCGGCGTTTCATCTTTTGTTTTAAGTCTGAAGGTGTAAAGTCTAGTGCGCATGCAGGCCATTTTGCGTTTTCCGAAATATCTCGCCAACAATTTATAAATGTTCTGTCAAAAAAGTATGTGCATAGTGGGAGTGTCATCCATCACGCTGATGTCATGTGGGTGGCCGTATGTACTGGAGGATGTCTTCCAATAACTGTACATCACACATCTTAGGGACTGTGGACTCTTGTGGTTGTTTAGATTACCATAAATACAGCAGGGAACCATGAGGTTTTAAGATTTCCGAATAACACGCAGAAAAACCTGCTGATGCTGTTTATCTACTCGTTTCACGAACCATGGATCATTAACTCGCCAGCGCCACGGGGTGTAGCCGCGGGTCTCAGGCGCCTTGCCACGGTTCACGCGCTTCCTCCTGTCGGACGTATGCATACTGCGATTGTATGAATCGTTGAAGGTTTACCGTGAAACCTGGTAGCTCGTAAGATCTAAAATTAGTAAGCATAACAGTTTACGTTCTAATAATAAATATGCTTTTGTCAGAGACTACCTGTATACAAACCGGACCATAATTTTCTATAGAATCGAATGCTTTCCTGAATTCTAGGAGCGTGACAACACACGGTGCCTTGCATAAGAAAAGAAAGTCACTTTGGGTTGGAATCAACAGGGATACGGGGAGGTGTAAGCGAAATAGCTTAAAGGTAAATGCGGAATTACTGCAAAGGAAGAGTTGTCGGAAGCATGTGTAACAGACACAATAACTTGAGGTGAAATTAACAGCAAGGAAATCCTCATTAAGATTGTAACATAAACTCGGCTGCTAAATGAAGAGGACATCGGATATGTACAAAGAGTGCAGTGATATTCCGTACGAAGGGAGAGACTTTCTGCTAAGGGGATAGAACGAGAAGTGTGTGTCGGTTTGGAAGACAATGGGAATCCATACTAAGAATCAGAGTTCGACAGAGTCTCGAAGACTTAGAATTAACCAGTGAAAAAGGTATAGATAATGTTTCTCAGGAATCTCTAAAACAACTGGTGCTAGTGTCAACCTAACATCACTGAAGTTAGAGTGTAAACTTTATGGAGACCAACAATCAGACATTTCGAACAATATCATCCACACAACTCCGTAGATATCGAAGGCAGATGATTCCAAGAGATAGCATGCATTCAGTTTTCTGGAATTTATAGAACTCCAGTGGAGCAGAACTATATTTGTTCTATCATACCTAAGCATATATAACACCCCAACGACCCCCTTAAAGTCAATTAAGACAGAATATCATAATATGAAGTAGGGAAGAGTTATCTTTGCCGATAAGCTAACACCAAGAAGTTTTGATAACAACAACATTATACATCACTGAAAGCTTTTGTTATGAAAAGAGGAGGAAGAAACTTCAGATTTAATTAATGGACAAATATTCAAGTGATAATTGCAATTAATATCTTGAAAGCTAAGTCCAAGGTGATGTTAGTCAGAGATAGCTTTTATGTGGAAGAGAGTTGTAAGGGCAACGAAGAAATTCAATGCACCTACAATACTCTTTCACAGAAGAAGTCGCTTGCTGGCTCTCGTCCTGTAAACATGTGCGAGACCAATTCTTGTCTTAGTTATTGAGAGTACGGAACGCGACGAGATTGTTTTGCGTTCAGAAGTGTTTCTTGCGTGACGTGATTCACGAACTTCGGAAACTGATTTTCTAAGCAGAGACAGGAACGTTTAACGTGCATAACGGTTTAATTGGACTTTATTGACGAAACTAGTGAATAGTGGACTTTACTTTCAAATAGTTGGAACTAAATGAAGAGTGGATAGTATATCAAAGGACTACACTCAGTTAGTCTCGAGTAGGACACAATTACACGACTTCACGAAGATAATACAATTACGCTAAAGAGTCAAGTTGTCGTAATTGTCAAGAAACTTAATTTTAACAGAACTGACTCTGCCAACCAACTGCGTGTGCGTGTGGTGCGAAAGTTATAAAGTATTCAGTAGCCAAGGAACAATAAACTGTTCGTTCCAAGTGAAATACCAAGCGTGTACAACATTATTAAATGATTTAATCAATGATAGTTAACCAACGACAGTTCAGCAGGGACAATTTAATCTGATTATCAAAATACCTACTTCATTAATTGAAAAGAGAACCTTTGAACTTTTTTTTTACATTACGGCGTAGGTTCACTCAGACGAGATCAAAGAGTATCGGTGGATCTCGCTTAATACAGGTTCAACAACATAGCAACGAGCCAACGACGTACGAGAAGACTGATAATGACAATGTTTCCTCGCAATTGGTGGTGTGCACGATGCGGATGAGATAACATTTAACAACTACTGCATATCCGGGCAAAGAATCATTCAATCTTAAATCAGAAGAAGCATCCATCGTACGAGTTCGCATTTCTGTCTCCCGTTCCCCAACGGGGACCTACGTCATCGCGAGTCGTGTCTCAACTCCACTGCGAGAGCTGTGGCAGTAGCAGCTGTACGGCGTCGGCAATATTAGCACGCGTTTGGAGTGCGGAGACGCCACAAATGGCGTCTTATTTATTGTCTAATATACGTATGCTGTTGCTGGAGGCAAAGCATCGTAAGAAATTAGAAATCAGTATTTAGTATTCCATATAACGCCTTGTTGAGAGCTAGGAGGGAAAACGCGTAAGGAAACGGATTTCGTAAAGTTACAAGCCATATGGTGATATCGTAATGACAAGTAGCGATCGCAATACTGTTAGTAAATTTTCCGCCACTATCGCCGTTGGTTGCCACGTATTGTATGTCTAATGATGGTGCACAAGGCATTTCAACCACTCGTAATTTAGTTACAAACAAAGATCAGTTTAAAAGGAGCGTGAAAGACCTACTAGTGGCCAACTCCTTCTACTCCATTGACAAATTTTTTAATAGAAACAAATGATGGATATATTCATACTATTAGTATTGTCATTTCAGCCTTAAAAAAAATTGACATGTTCCACATCCACGAGGATGTCCTCAGTACGGAGCTATGGAACGAAAAACTAATCTAATCTAATCTAATCGTATGTTAATAAAACCACTTTTGAACGACAATGGTATTATATCAGTGCCTATCCTCGGAGTCACCCGCGATGTATCGGAGAAACTCCAACCCGTTGTCAGCTGGTTACCAAGAGGCGTCTACTGAGCAACTGCGTGAAATGAAGCGGCTTTAAAATCACTAGGAGTTTCTTTCCGCGTCTGTTCGCAGAGAATTTGTAGCTTCCATGTCGACAGAGCTTTCGGTAACACGTGAAAAGCGGCAGTGACGAGTATCTGCCGCGCCTTTGAGAAGTACACATCGAGCTCGATTCTGAACCATTAGGTCGGACGGTTAAGTGGCGGCGCGCGCAGACCGTTAACAGCCCGGTCCGGTCCGGGGCGGCAGTTTAGATGGACGACGGTGGCGCCAGAGCGCGGTAGGCGGGTGGGGCCAGGGCGCTGCTGTTCCAATATTGACGAAACGGAGGCAGACAGCCGCGTCCGCCGCCGCCGCCGCCGCCCCCGCTCGCGATGCCGCCGCCGGACGCTGCCTGCCTCCCCGTGCCCTTGGCGGCGCGCGCTGAATAGGGCGCCCCCGGTCCCGCTCCTTCTTTACCTTCTTCTTTCTCTTTGTCTGAGCGGTCTTTCAAAATTTCATGATTCTTTCTCTCTGAATACGCCCTGTCATTTGATATTCAGTTCGTAAATTTCCGTCGCTGCGGCCGAGCCGGGCCCGCGTTTTCCTGGGGGCTGTTGAATTCCGGAGAACACGCCACGGCGTGGCGCGGCGGTTCCCCCGCTGCCGCTGGCGGAGGTTCGTTACTCACGTGGCGAGGAATGTCGTGATACCGTCGCTCGTCAGCTCATGCGGGGCAGTCATGCGATGTCGGGACGCTAGATCCGTATACTCGCCTAATAACATTACTGTCATTTTCTGCTCATGGTTTATGCATCGATCCTCGGCGCTGCTATACTGTTTCTTACCTACCCGTAGATCACAGTCGTCTATATCGAGAGCCTGCCGTTGTTGTTACCCTCTCGAGGAGCTGCACAGTCAGGATGGCGCACGGAAAACCAGCCCCGAGTACAGATTGCTCGCCAGTTACGCACGAACTCATGCCCGCCATGGGCAGAGACAAAACGTATAAACATATAGTAATTATAAAATAAACAAATAGCAAACAAGCTAATGCAGAGAAAAATTATGTACGTGGCTGCACGTTCAGAGAGCGTGAATTGTTACAATTGAAAGAAAAACAGCCCTCGGTCACTGTATTTAAAGGAATTAACCGGGTTCCAAAACTGCTAGGACTGCCTTCCTCAGAATTTAAATCAAAGAATGGCGTATATTCTATAACATGGTCACAGAATTATGACTAAAAACGTATGGTAGAGTATAAGTACGGAATTATCATATTTATATGTCATTTATAAAATAATAAATATGCCAAAAGGGCTTTAGTCATAAAGATATTTAAAATAAAGAAATCTGTGATGGCGAGCTACTAAGGGCAGGTTGCGTGGTGCAGGTTGCAACCATGCTTTGAATTAAATTCTGAGGAAGACACTCCTAGTAGTGTTGAAACCCGATTAACTTGTTTAAATATAGTGACCGAGATTCCTCATTAATCATATAGGGATTGTTTGTTGACCTGTATTTGGCATTCCGAGAGTTCATATGTCCTGCCAGATGCAGTAAGGCTTCATCACTCAGGAAATACAGCAGCGGATCCAACATTCCACTTTCAGGTGTTTGACATGGCCACTTACAGTAATTCACACATTTTGCTTATCTTCCTTCTTCAGTTCTCGGGCACATGTCATTTCGTTGGTCTTCAGCCTTGTATGGTGAAAACACTTTGGAAGACCACTCGAAACTATCACTCGTTGCCACTTCTTTGGACTTGGGACCTTTGGACACCTCGTGCTTGGATATTCGTAATCACAGCAGGTGTACAAACGGAAAGGGCTCCATTATTTGTGGATTTTCCGCTAACCTTGTGATAGGTCACTTTGTCATCAGATCCTCCATATTGAAAACGCCAGGGAACTTCTATGCAAACATGTCCCATGTTTCCTTAAAAGAACCGGTGGACACGTATGTATCCACAATCGCGATTCATCCTTGAAGGGATACATCTCACGGAGATATTTACTTCTCACGTCTTAACAAGTCGCAACGGCTTTCGTACTCACAATCCAAAACGTAGTCGCAAACAACTTCTAAATAACAGGCGACATTTGCCTGGCGATAGTGAGATATCTAGAACAGGGGGCCGCTTTTCTGTGTGCCACCCTATACCTAAACTGACTGCCAAGCTACTTCAAGCAAGCAGAACACACTATACTATTTCATGCAGATGTTGGCATACTACTGAGTGTATGCATATCAATAATATCTATTCCCATATCAGAATCTTCTTCAACTTTCTCTGAGGAATTGTCTGTCGATTCAGATGGAGTGCGGATGGTGATACTTTGTATTCGAACATGCCACCTGGTTTTACTTTTTATCATCCATTGAGAAAGTATAGTCCAAAATTAAATGTTTTTGGAGTCATCAGTCTTTTGACTGGCTGTACGCGGTCTGCGACGAATTTTTCTCCTGTGCCAACCTCTTCATCTCAGAGTAGCACTTGCAAACTACGTCCTCAATTATATGCTGAATGTATTCCTGTCTCTTTCTTCCGCTAAATCTCTGCCCTCCGCAGCTCCCTCTAGTACCATTTAAGTTATTCTCTCATGTCGTAACAGATGTCCTAACGTCTAGTCCCTTACCGTTGTGTTTTCCACATATTCCTTTGCTCTCCGATTCTGCGCAGAATCTGCTCATTCCTTACCTTATCAGTCAACATACTTTTCAACATTCGTCTGTAGCACCACTTTTGAAATGCTCCGATTCTCTTGTGTTCCTGTTTTCCCACAGTCCATATTTCACTACCATACAATGCTGTGCTCCGAAAGTACATTCTCAGAAATTTCTTTCTCAAATTATGTCCTATGTGTGATACTAGTGGACTTCTCTTGGCCAGCAATACACGTTTCGTCAGTGCTAGTCTGCTTTTAGTATCCTCCTTGCCCCGTCCGTCCGTGCTTATGTTGCTGCCAAGATAGCAGAATTCCGTAACTTCATCTACTTTGTGACCATCATTCCTGATGTTCAGTTTGTCGCTTTTCTCATTTCTGTTACTTCTCATTACTTTCGTCTTTCTTCTGTTTACTCTCAATCCATATTCTGTACACATTGGACTGTTCATTCTATTCAGCATGTCATGTAACTCTTCTTCACTTTCACAGAATGAAGCAATGTCACCAGCGAATCGTATCATTAATACCCTTTCACCTTGAATTTTAATTTCATTCCTGAACGTTTCTTTTATTTCGTTACTGCCTCTTCAATGTACAGATTGAACAGTCTTTTTAATCCGAGCATTGCGTCCTTGGTCGTTCATTCTTATTATTCCCTCTTGGTTCTTGTACATTTTGTATCTTACCCATCTCTGCCCATAGTTTACCCCTATTTTTCTCAGAATTTCGAACGTATTGCACCATTTTACATTGTCGAAAGCTTTCTCTAGGTCAACAAATCCTATGAACGTGTCTTGATTTTTCTTTAGTCTTGCTTCCATTGTCAACCATAATGTCATAATTGCCTCTCATGAGGCTTTACCTTTCCTAAGCCCAATTGATGGTTATCTGATTTATTGTCAGTTCTCTTTTACATTTACAAATATCTACCGTAAAAATCAGCTTTCTCTTTTGATTTAAAGGTACACTTACAGGGAAATGAACAGCTATAAGCTGTGAACGAAGTGTACGGACTGAGGCGACAGAAGACATAGGATAGCGATAAGCACATGTACAGATCGCATACAAAACGTATAAAAGGTCAGAGCACGGTAGGGTCTGTCATTTGTACTTAGGTGATTCGCGTGAAAAGTTTGCGACTTGATTATGGCCGCATGACAGGGATTAACAGACTTTGAACGCGAAATGGTTGTTGGAGCTAGAAGAATGAGACATTCCATTTGGGAAATAGTTACGGAATTCCAAACTGCGAGATCCACAGTGTCAAGAGTGTGCCGAGAATACCACATTTCAGGCGTTACCTATCGCCAAGGATAACTAAGTAGGCGACGGTCTTTAGTTAACGAGAGAGAGCAGCAATGTTTGTGCAAAGATATCAGTGCTAACACACAAGAAGCATTGCATGTAATAATTGCAGAAATCGACGTAAAACGTACGACTAATGTATCCGTTAGGACAGTGCGGCCAAATTGGGCATTAATGGACTATGGCAGCAGATGACCGACGGTAACAGCTCGACACCGCTTGCAGCGCCTCTCCTACGATCGCGACCATATCGGTTGGACTTTAAACTGGAAAATCATGGCCTGGTCAGATGAGTTCCGATTTCAGGTGGTAACAGCTGTTGGCAGGGTTCGAGTGTGGCGCAGACCCTACGAAGCGATGGACCCAAGTTGCCAGCAAGGTATTGTGCAAGCTGGTGGTCTCCATTTATGGTGTGGGCTGGAATGGTCTTGGCCCTGTGGCCCATCTGACCCGATCATCAACGTGGTCGGTTACTTGGAGACCATATGGAGTCATTCATGGCCTTCATGTTCCAATACAATGAAGGAATTTTTATGAATGACAATGCATGCCGCTCTGGATTAGCCGAGAGGTCTAGGGTGCTCCAGTCATAGTATGTGTGGCCGGTCCCGGCAGAGGTTCGAATCCTCCCTCGGGCATGGGTGTGTGTGCTTGACCTTAGGATAATTTAGGTTAAGTAGTGTGTAAGCTTAGGGACTGATGACCTTATCAGTTAAGTCCCATAAGATTTCACACATTTTTCTGACAATGCACCGTGCCAGAGTTCACGATTAGTTTGAAAAATTTTGTAGAACGAATGATCTGGCCTTCCAAACAGCCCGGACTTTTATGGGGCGTAGTGGAGAGGTTAGTTCGTGTATAGACTCCTGCACCAGCATCCAATTCGCAGTTATGGACGGCTGTAGAGACAGCATGGCACAGTATAGCTCTCCAGTGGAATTCCAAAAACTTGGTGAGTCCACTCCACGTAGAGCTGCTGCACTACGATTAACAAAAGGAGGTCTTACACTATAATAGGTGGTGTCCCATGACATTTGATACCTGAGTGTAAGCCACAGAATTGCCATAATTCAAGGGGAGCGCTTCTACCTTTGATGTTAGCGGGAGGTGTGAAGGTAGACAATTGAACTATTCTTAAGAATCGTTAACTGAATCGTGTATGCGTGAAAAAGATACTAGACGTTGACAAGCATTAAAATGTGGTACGGGGCTTGTACACTACTGGCCCTTAAAATTGATACACCACGAAGATGACGTGCTACAGACGCGAAATTTAACCGACACGAAGAAGATGCTGTGATATGCAAATGATTAGCTTTTCAGAGCAATCACACAAGGTTGGTGCCGGTGGCGACACCTACAACGTGCTGATATGAGAAAAGTTTCCAACCGATTTCTCATACACAAACAGCAGTTGACCGGTGTTGCCTGGTGAAACGTTGTTGTGATGACTCGTGTGAGGAGGAAACATGCGTACCATCACGTTTCCAACTTTGATAAAGGTCAGATTGTAGCCTATCGCGATTGCAGTTTATCATATCGCGACATTGCTGCTCGCGTTGGTCGATATCCAATGATTGTTAGCAGAATATGGAATCGGTGGGTACAGGAAGGTAATTCAGATCGCCGTGCTGGATCCCAACGGCCTCGTATCATTAGCAGTCGAGATGACAGGCATCTTATCCGAATGCCTGTAACGGATCGTGCAGCCACGTCTCGATCCCTGAGTTAACAGATGGGGACGTTTGCAAGACAACAACCATCTACAAGAACAGTTCGACGACGTTTGCAGCAGCATGGACTATTAGCTCGGAGTCCATGGCTGCTGTTACCCTTAACGCTGCATCACAAAACAGGAGCGCCTGCGATGGTGTACTCAACGACGAACCTGGATGCACAAATGGCAAATAATCATTTTTCGGATGAGACCAGGTACTGTTTACAGCATCATGATGGTCGCATCCGTGTTTGGCGACATCGCGGTGTACGCACATTGGAATATTGTATTATCGCCATACTGGCGTATTACCCGGCGTGATGGTATGGGGTGCCATTGGTTACATGTCTCGGTCACCTCTTGTTCGCACTGACGGCACTTTGAACAGTGAACGTTATATTTCAGATGTGTTACGACCCATGGCTCTACCCTTCATTCGACCCCTGCGAAACCGTTCATTTCAGCAGGATAATGCACGACCGCATGTTGCAGGTCCAGTACGGGCCTTTCTGGATACAGAAAATGTTCGATTGCTGCCCTGGCCAGCACATTCTCCAGATCTCTCACCAATTGAAAACGTCTGGTCAATGGTGGCCGAGTAACTGGGTAGTCACAATACACCAGTCACTACTCTTGATGAACTGTGGTATCGTGATGAAGCTGCATGGGCAGCTGTACCTGTACACGCCATCCAAGCTGTTTGACTCTATACCCAGTCGTATCAAGGCCGTTATTACGACCAGAGGTGGTTGTTCAGGGAACCGATTTCTCAGGATCTATGCATCCAAACTGCGTGAAAATGAAGTCACATGTCAGTTCTCGTATAATATATTTGTGCAATTAATAGCCGTTTATCAGAATTTCTTCTTGGTGTAGCAATTTTAATGGCCAGTAGTGTATTATGTCTATTTGTACAACTGTGATAAGCAAAATAAACAATAAATCAGTCACCACATGGAGACATCGCACTAACGTGGCGAATCTGTTCTTGCGACGAGAATTTCTTTTCCGACTCTTTCCGTTTCTCCTGCATACATTTCACCTTGGCCTTCCAGCATTTACTATTTATTTCGTTCCTAAGTAACTTCTGTTACCATACTCCTGTCTTCTCCTGAACTTTTTTGTACTTTTTTCTTTCGGCGATCAATTAAAGTACCTTAGTGTCCAAAATTAAAGCAACAAATTTTGCAAGGTTGCTTTCTTTTTGCCTCAAAACAGTATAAACAGGTCATAGTTGAGTAGAAACAATATAAATAATACAGAATGTAATCAACTGCAGCACGTATATCGATAGAGAAAAATGTGCTTAGTTTTTTCCAACTTAATGGATTTGCACAGACATTCTGACACATGGTTAATGAATTCAATACGGGGTGTGACTACCTCTGGTACCAATACAGGCCTGACAATGACAGGACATTCTGTGAATGACGTCATCAATCACTTATTATGGCAATAACGCCCATTCTTCCTGCAGAGCTGCTCGCAAGTCTTGGAGAGTGGTTGGTGGATGCTGAGGTGATGCAACCCAGACACGATGTATGGGATTCAAAACGAGGGAGCAAGCTGGCCACGCAATGCGTGCAATATTTTCCGTTTCCAAAAAATCATCAATTTCCCGTGCTCTATGAGGTCGAGCATTATCGTCCGCCAATAGGAAGTCTGCGCCCACAGCATCTCTCAAGAACAGAGCATAACAAGATCTCCTCACAGTACCTGACAGAAGTTAAATCTTACTGATTCACGGAAACAATTTCATGAAGAGGTGTTCCGATAGTCAACATAATCTCTGCCAACACCAGTAGGCATACTCCTCGATATCGGTCTCTTCATACAATGTTCGGGATCCTAAATCGTGTTCCATGTGCGCTCCACATGCAAATCCGTCGAGAGTAACTTTCGAGACCAAATGGGGACTCTTCTGTGAAAAGAACATTGTTCTACTGCTCGACCGTTCCGGCGTCATGTTGACAACTCCATTCTAGACGTTTCCTTCTGTGAAGACACGCTAGAGATAAACATAGAACTGATCTCTAACAATAAAGACCATTCTGATCTACTTTTCTGTATACCGTTTACCTCTTTAAAACACAAAAAATGTTCAAATGTTTGTGAAATCTTATGAGACTTAACTGCTAAGGTCATCAGTCCCTAAGCTTACACACTACTTAACCTAAATCATCCTAAAGACAAACACACACACACACCCATGCCCGAGGGAGGACTCCAAACTCCGCCGGGACCAGCCGCACAGTCCATAACTACAGCGCCCGAAACCGATCGGCTAACCCTGCGCTTCTAGGCTCTACAGTCTGGAACCGCGCGACCGCTACGGTCGCAGGTTCGAATCCTGCCTCTGGCATGGATGTGTGTGACGTCCTTAGGTTAGTTAGGTTTAAGTAGTTCTAAGTTCTAGGGGACTGATGACCTCAGCAGTTAAGTCCCATAGTGCTCAGAGCCATTTGAACCATTAATCCCGGGCGGCATTTAAAACACATCCAGAGGCTCCTGCGATGTCAGAAGCCAGTTGCAATGCGGTACTAAGGCGGTACCGTCGTGCTCTTACAATCAAATTACGGTTCACTCTTTCTACTGCCACACGTGGTCGACCCTGTCCTGGTCTCTGCGATACGGTTTCGCTCTCTATAAACTGCAGCCTCATCCGAGAAACAACAGCACGATTCACATGAAGCTATCGGGTCATTCACTTTGCAGCTCTCTTGCTTTGATTCTTCCTATGGCCCTCCATAGCAGAGTCTCTAGGCGTCTTCTCTGTGCCATATTGCACCGTATGTGACTGAGTACACAACCTGCGAACACTATCCCACTTCGTAGGTGCCCTGACTTCATTGCTGGCGTGGTTGTCCGTTGGCAGGAATACCATCTTCTGTGCAGAACATCAACATACAGTTTCTGTGATTATATCGTGAATTAGACACAGAACGGGGAATAGCAGTTTATTGCTTTAATTTTGGACACAGGTGTAGTAATCCTCCTGTTTTCGAAAGATTCTCCGCAGTTACGTTCCACAACTACACTGTATTAATCCGAAGTCTACGGTACGTCCTTTTTAAACGGAATTTGATGTTGTTGCGATCGTCAATACTGAACAGTGAAAACGGCTACCGACTGTAGTAGCCGTACGCAACTTGCCACAACGGGGAAAATGACTTAAGAATTTGGAGCTAAGGTTTTGAGAACACAGACACTTTATCATATTGAAACTGTAAGTGCATTAATCATAGGACCATGTGGCTGTGGCCTGAAATTTTTTTCTATAAATGAAATTTTCGTATTGAATAATAATTATTTAAAATATATGTATCATTACAGGTATAACAGATTATTTTAAGGAGACTGTCCTGTGCATTTATATACGTATACGTGGCGTAATCAGCACTAATAATATTTAAATAATGTATATAAAAGTGTTGTTTCCACCATACACAGAACTGAGTAAATTATATTTAACAGTTTCACGCAACTCGTGAATTATAGCGTCATACACTCAATCAGCTGTGGCAAAAGTCCGGTACATCAGTCCGATAAAGGAAATAAGTTATGAAAGGGAACCAAATGTACATCGCTACAGATGACAGTAGTAAGGTGTGGGAAGGAGCTAAAGGGGCATAAAATAACATGCGAAATTAACTGTTTTGAAAAAGCATTAAGGTACAGGTTATTGTTGCGCGCTTACCTGCAGTTCCTCGTAGAGAGGCTTGAATGATATTAGTAAAAACATGTAGTGAGCAGAAAATCTCTTCTGTTCAAAAAACAGGACTAGTGAATGGCGGAAACGAAGAGAGAGTGCTCTCATCAAAGCAAAAGAATGAAATATACCTCTTTTCCTTTTCTGTCCGGATTACTCTTAGCAAATAAAACCCAGAATAGTCTTGGCAGTTTTACCCCCTCTGTCCCTCTCCTCCATTATTTCCTCATTATGAGTGTGTTCCTGTTCCGCCAAAGCAAATATTAACTGAACGCCAACCGTTAAGAAGTTGAAGAACTATTCTCTGGGTTAAGTAAAACCCCTGCTAGTGGGAAATTTTCCCGTTTCCAGTTTCTTTACACCCTCGAATATAGGCACAATAATAGTTTCACAACAAAGCTTGTATTCTCAGTGCAGTTGACGTGTTATGAAGAAGTGGTGATAGGGTCTGAGAACAAGATGACGAATACACAAAACCTTGAGTCAACCTTTAAAGTAAATGTTGTGTCTAGACAAGACAGCCTAGACACAATGAGAGGAAGCCGAAGGGCACACGCTAAGTTAAAGCAGGATGGCGTGAGGTCTGAAACAGGATACGTAAAGAATGCTATAAAGAAAAGTACGTAGCTTCTGGAATACTTAACTTTAATCCATCCTTGGTACATCTGGAGATTGTGGCGATACAAGTGAGACTTTAGATACATGCAATGTTACAAATGGCGCCTTGCTAGGTCGTAGCCATTGACTTAGCTGAAGGCTATTCTAACTATTGGCTCGGCTAAAGAGCAATGCTTCGTCCATGTAGTCGCTAGCAAAGTCGTCCGTACAACTGGGGCGAGTGCTAGTCCGTCTCTCGAGACCTGCCTTGTGGTGGCGCTCGGTCTGCGATCACACAGTGGTGACACGCGGGTCCGACATGTACTAATGGACCGCGGCCGATTTAAAGCTACCACCTAGCAAGTGTGGTGTCTGGCGGTGACACCACAGTAAACATCCTTCTTCACTTTGTTTATCTTTTTAATGAGCACGTTAAGTATCAATTTCCGTAAATTAGGATATCATTCCAACCTCCCTGCTCTGTCTCAGTTTAAACTTTTATTAATTTCACTCAAAGAAAATTTATCCTCGTGCATTGTCGATTACATGCTGAGATTGAGGTGGATTTTCGAGCAGATATTACTTTCACTTGCACGTCTTTAATAATTTAAAAATTTGTTTTGTCGGATAATATACTAGAATGTAACAAACGAATTGGATCATAAAAAATAAATCCCATTTTATGTACAATTTACGTAACACATATACGATAAAGTATCGAATTAGTTAAAATGTCTCTTATTGAGATATGAATGACGTAGAAAACCCATACAGAAACGGAATTACTCAGAGTGTGCAATAATCTTACAGATGTTGTACAGTATAACTGATATTCAATGACTTTACAGATAAAAAGCTACTTCAGTTAGACCTAAGTCCTCTTCAGGCGCACACAGTAACAAATACATCGTTTTATTTAAGCTCATGTTAAGGGCTTACACTCTGTTAATAGTGTCCATTTCTTTTCGCTTGATGTCAGAGTTCAGAAACTTTTTCTGCTGTGGAATCTTTTGCAGAAGACTCAGGACAATGTGGTTTTCAATTTACGGTCTTAGTTCACCAGCGTTCCTAAATGGACAATTACCTTTTCGCGCTGTAGTGCAATTTACACTAAAATGTATCTTCGTGGCAGATTAAAAATGTGTGTCGGACCGAAATTCGAACTTGAGATCTTTACTTTTCGCAGGCAAGTGCTCCACCGACGGAGCTACCTACAAACAACTCACGACCCCTCTCCATAGCCACACTTCCGCCAGTGGCTCGTCTCCTACCTTCCAAATTTCACAAGCGTTCTCTTGCGAAACACGCACTCCTGGAAGAAAGCATATTCCGAAGATCAGAGTTAGCTACACGCTAGGGCAGTGGTTTCCAATCCTTTCTTACCCCTATTACCCGTGAGTGCAATCAGAAACTATCCAGTACCCCGCCCACCCCGCGCCGTATGTCCACCTCCACCTCCCCCCTCCCAACCCCGTTCCACCCTACATTATCATCAACTTTAGCACCTAACTATAGAATGAAAGACCTTTATTGTAACACTTTTATTTTTAAAATAATTAAGAATGAATGATATTTAGTTTGTGTGTGTGTGTCTGTGTGTGTGTGCGTGTGTTAGAATGAATAATGAAGGAATTCCTGGTGCATCAGATACGAAAGCTAACTATCCACACTGAGGGTAGGCAATTGTTACAGAAGATACTTATCCTTTACCACTCCTCTTCATTGCGGCACTTGCTTGACTTACACACTCAACCCCATTTAGTTCGATGTGTGCACCGTACTGACTGTTCCTAAACCATTTGATTGCTACACTCTTCACTTCCAAACTGCCAGAAACTGGACGACTTCAGGCTATTAATGCTTTGTGTCCAACCACTGTAATAATAAGAATAAAACTGTATAGGAGCCGTTATATAGTTACTGTGTGCTGTCAATTAATGCATTTATCTGTATCGAAGCGAGTTATGAAGCAATTTCTGGACTACTACAGGTACTATCTACGATTCGGAGAAGACGTTTTCTTGAGATATTTAGCATTTGTTACGTATGCGGCTAACTTTTACCATCCCCGATGTATGGGACAAAGCAAAAAATATGTATGTAATGGGTGGATTATGTAAGAAACCTTTAATCTCCACTGCAATAAAGTTAATAAAGGAGAAAATTTAGTTATTGATAACGTACGCAATCATTGAGTCTTACAAGATTGTGATAATAGTAACGATTTTTGAAATTAATTGACGGAAGCATAATCGAATCGCCTAGTTTTTACCCCTCAGAAAATTTCATTTCACACCTCAGGAGGCAATCACCTCCAGGCTGGGAACCACTGTTCTATGGGATTTCCCAGAACACATTTTTCACTCTGAACTGATATGAATCTTCATGGATGATTAAGAACCCATGAAAAAGCGTCTACTTTGCAGAATTTTTATCTTCTCAAGCATGTGTAGCACAGTTGTCACTATGGATCATTATTTCGGAAGGAGTAGTAACAATGTAATGGTCTTTCCGGATTTCTCGACGAACATCAGAACCCTTACTGTAGAGCTCTACTTTGCACCATATTGTATCCTTCATCGCTTTACGGACATCACCCAAGTCGTCGATTAAGACCCTCCACTAAAAAAGACAAAAATGCACAGACGTCGTGCATGTTCTACATATTGAGTCCTACTCAATTTAAAGGCGCCGATCGACGATTTGAGTGCAACGAAACTGAAAATCTCTCGATGATGGAAGAGCTCTGACGCAAGGGCTACCTTCATCACAGTGAGGATGGTGTAACAGCACGATAAGTACGCCAGGATCCACCAAGTAGCCATACAGAGGACCAGTGACAGAATCTACATCTAAAGTGCTATAGTCGGCACCGAATAGGTTGTGTGGAACAGCGAGTGTGTGTGAGGGGGGGGGGGGTGTATTATTTCCGAGTTTATGGTAGGAAAACGGCGAGCTTGTCAACGTCCTTACACACATTCAATGAAACGAATGTGGATAAAATCGCTAAAACTGTGGCACACAGTGCGGATGAATCATTGAAAAAGATCATGCACTCATTTGCGTTGAGCCAAACAATCTCACACGCCTTAAGACAACGAAAAATGTGTGAAAGGTCCTATACCGAGGATTTGAACGTAAGTAAACAACAGATGAGTTTAGGAAACACCACACGGATTACTGACCGGCTAACCACTTACAAAAAATATGGGTGAGCCAGTCACCCTGTTAAAACATCTCCCGAAAGTCTTAGGAAACAAGATGGACAATTTGCAAAACGTTCAAACTCTGACAACACTCGTTGGAATGCCACTTGAAATACAGGGCAAATGTGTGAACAAATATGGCGCTGTCCTGAAAATAACACAAAGTCTAATGAAATGTGGCGTACAGTGATATGTAGCCACAAGCACCACACATTGGAAGGTTCTCTCGCCATGCGAAAGAGCCATACATCATAGGGCTGTGGCTTACGCAAATACGAGAAAAGAGCACTTCGTCCTGTCTAAGTGAAGTGCAACTCTCATCAGGCGGCACGTTTAGAACAAGGAAACCTGCCTTGACGTGCTCCACAAGTTTCATGCTGTTGAATGTCAGAATAAAGGACTCGGATTTTACAAGTTCCCCATCCACCCTCTTCATGATCTTTCGCACGTCGACTATACATTCTTCAGACAACTCGTATTTCAATTCTTCCTTGGGAATGTCCACCAGACCCCTACACGTTACAACACTTTTCCTGTAATTCATCTCGTTTCGATGGTATACACCTCAAGACACCGGGCTTTCTGGAGGTTCCTAACTTATTGTTAACTAGATGTTTATACCAACGGTGGCCCGTTACGCAATCACTTAACTGATTTTAAACTACCAGCAATGCCGTTTTGAATATAGAAAGGAGGAAATTTCTCGGAGCCGCCCTCTTTACTTTTCAATATTTTAAACACATAAGTTGTGTTACTAGAAACAAAACCTTTGTAACTAATTCCTGAGTCAGGAGGAATGACTGCAATAGCCCTTGTCTTTCATCGGGTGTTTTTACCTACAAGGGGCCCACCCTTTCTGCTGGCTGGAGAAGGAATTTCGAGGGTTTCTACTCGCTCCGAGGTAGAGAAATGGAAGTCTACCAAGGAAGAGCTTCGTGCGTCTAGGTAAGCCTTCTACAAAGTACGGGCAGCTGGTCCCACAGAGGTAGCCAGCTAACGACTGTTCCAACTCAACAGGTTCCACCTCAACAGCAACACGTCTCATCGGCATGCAGCACACCTTGTGACTGAGGTGTTTTTTGTATGGGATTCTATGCCATGACAGGCGTCGTATGAGGACGTAATATGCCGCCCGTTATCACACGTGCAGTGGGCGCGCTTGCGGTGGTAAATGAGGGGAGGTGTTGCTTACTTTTGCATATTCCCTTAGACGATCCTACACAGCCGGTTTTAGATCACTTTTTCGGAACATGGGGACCCGTTAACACACCAGGTACTGGTACCTCTGGTATCACTAGAGCGTTCTATGTTGTTTTATGTTACTTTGTAACTTACGTCCTCCACAAATTTCTACGTACGCTGAGTCATCCCATTATCTTTCTAGATCAGAAGATGAGTTGATTTTATTGCAGTGCTGCTAAAAGTTTGCAAATCCGGTCGTGCTCATAAAAGAAGCACTTGCAGTTGAAGCGGTTTTATTTTCAAAATAGTCTAGCCAAGTAAATTCACAGTTAGAAAATATCATCATTACCACTTTAAACTGGCGATAAAATCTTTATTTGAACAACCAGCTTCGGTCTACTGACCATCATCATGTTCATAAAAGCATTTCCAGCAACGTATTAGGCACTGACGAAAGATAATATCCTGAATTAATCACTGTTGTCACATCGCAATGTGAATTAACCATCAATTTGCAGCCGGATTCTTATTAACGTCTAAAAGCCCCGAAGTGACGTAAATGATGCTGAGTGGTAATATTAGACAGATTGGGCAGTAAATTTCGGGATATACCTCAAAAATTGATGACAGGTGTTGAATATGTGACGTCATCAGATGAGGTACCTCACCTTACATAAAGCGGTGGAGCCTGCCGTTCTGTCACACCCATTCGTCCAACCTCAAGTATTCAGGTTTGTGTGGTTCCGGACCTATGCCCTCGACTTAAGGGCGTGTGGCTCACAGCTCGAGCCTTACGGGCAGTAAATTTTTGCATCGCGTCAGACAATTATGTGTTTACTGTGATATAATATTATTTATTTTATTCACAGGTCCCATTGTCTCGGCTGGTTAGTTGCGAAGTACACTACAACAGAAACCTATAACATTGCGCCGCATGTAAATAAGTGCAAGTTGTCGAATAGAATTTCTAACAACACATGATCTCCGTGATATTTACTAAATAATGTCTATAATCAAAAGAAGAGGGGATGAAAGGAAAGAAACCTACAAACAGCCCTCCCATTTCGCTGACAACACAAGGAATTTCGAGGCTTCCAACACGCTCTCAGCTAGGGAAACAGAAGAGAGAGCCTCGCGTGCCTATATAATCCTTATACAAGTGAGATGCAGGAGGTTGGTTCAGCGAGGACAATAATTTTGTAACTTCTACTTTTACCGCAGATCACATTTACAAAAAGGTGATCGAATATTCGATAACAGAGAAGCCTAACGGAGCGATGTGTAACATTGCTCCATGCCGACGGGATAGGACCGACAAGCCCGAACACTGCACGTGCGGCGAGGTACGTCATCCCGTTGCGTCACATATTCAGCATTTCTCTTCCACTTTTCGTGTATTTCCGGCACCATGTATCTTATGTTAAATTACGGATCTTAGTGTGAAATACTTCGCTTAAACGTTTATAAGAATCATCCTGTAGAAACTCTGCTAGGGTAGAGCACCCTTTTACGTTTCATCAGCATCCGCGTTAACGCTATCAACGGAACAGGTTGGTTATAATCATGTCGGTCACTGTGCAGTAGTACTCCGTGAACCGAGTTAGGTTACTGTGTTTCCAGGTGATGTAAGCAGATCTAATTAAAGCAAACGAGTGACATATTTCGGAACCTTTGATCTAACGTTTTTTTGTAGTTACCGCTCTGGTTCCTTTTGCAACGCTTGTGTTACGAAGGCTGCATATTCTTTTTAATGTTTTTGCCCATAACTTCTGAGTACAAGGTCTAAGATTATTTTGTGAAGTATTTGAAAAGTTTTCTCATTTTGTTGTAATTTGATATTGTTCCGACATTACCAGGTCATTTTTCTTATTTTTTATCACTGCGTTATTTCGCGAATTGTGAACTTATTGCGAGAAAGCTTTCATGTATGTATTGTCACAGTTGCAGAGAGATTGTATGTAGTGCTCAGGCTCCGGTGCAGTCAGTTTATTTTGAATCTTTTGAGTGTTTTATAAATTCAACTTGTTTCATTTATCATGTTATTTGTTTAGTATTGGGCTGTTAGCTGATTTTGAATTTTAATCAATTTATTGTAATGGTTTTTGTATCTTGCGGTGATTCTACATCTACATCTACATCTACATTGATACTCCGCAAGCCACCCAACGGTGTGTGGCGGAGGGCACTTTACGTGCCACTGTCATTACCTCCCTTTCCTGTTCCAGTCGCGTATGGTTCGCGGGAAGAACGACTGTCTGAAAGCCTCCGTGCGCGCTCTAATCTCTCTAATTTTACATTCGTGATCTCCTCGGGAGGTATAAGTAGGGGGAAGCAATATATTCGATACCTCATCCAGAAACGCACCCTCTCGAAACCTGGCGAGCAAGCTACACCGCGATGCAGAGCGCCTCTCTTGCAGACGTTATGTTGGTCTGTCGTTGAATATTTCCTCTCATTCTACAGTTCGGTATTGGATTTTTACACAGTGCCGCTCTAACATTTTAAGATTCATTACAATATTACAATATTACTTATCTAGTAAGTTATTAAATTAAAGTTTATAAAGAATGATCGCTCATAGCGTAATACAGCCCTACCACTCTCTGTTGTGTCACAGTTATTTTAGTTATTAGTTATGTATTTCAGGTAATGTCAACGCATTTAGTCTACATAATTTTTTTTTTGGCGCGTCTGCACACTTTCAACATCTACATCCATACTCCGCAAGCCACCTGACGGTGTGTGGTGGAGTCACCACTGAGTTAAAAATAGCGCAGTAGAATGGTGTGTACTCATTGTTACGTAGTGGGCTAAAGAGAATGAGAGCGCTAGTGCTTGCTCTTCAGCTTGCAGACAGACTTTCACTGGTCCAGTTTGCAAATCTCGCTTGGGAACAGATGTCAGAGGCGAGCTCTTTGGAGGCAGCAGAGCGTGGGGAAGTAGCCTTGTAGGTGGAACGCGTCTGCGAGGAAGATTAGAGCTTAATATCACGTCAGTGGAACACGTGTGTTTGCTGGCTACAGGTGACTGTGTGCCGCTGAGCTTCCGCAGGAGCCCTCTAAGTCGGCTATGTCGTCTGATCATTCAGTTTCATTACGGAGCTGCCGGAAGGTCTCCTCGCTGATAACATAGATGTGGGACGCCCCAAATTACACACGGTAGGTCTACAAATTTCCACTGGCGGAGGCCTTTAAGCTCTAAAGTCACTGGCAAAGCTTGATTACGCTAGCGAGGGTCAGCATTTCGACAGCTGCTACGCGGGTGTTATTTCGTTACAGTAGTTAGTGTAGGTAAAGTACAATATACTGATTAGAGTATTTGATCCTTTATCTTGTGTTTACTGAAAGCACTTCAGGAGTATACAATGATTCCGTTTTGTGCAAAATGGCTGATATTCACTAGTGTTCTTAAGCATTTATTGACAAATCACCTTATTCTATGGTCTGTTAACCATTAGGTCTTTGTTCCTACGTTTGATATCACACATTCGTTACAATATGAATAAAAAAATCACCAGCAATGGCGTTCGAAATATTTCAGTAACAGGAGTCACCCACATCCTATGAAAGGTCTTGTCAAAGAGAGTGGAAGAGAGGATGAAGGTTCAAGACGTACTCTTGCCCCCAAAACAGAAGTAATGTGCATTGATCAAAGGCTTAAAAATTTGAAAGGCAATGGAAACTTCGGTCTTAAAACATTCAGCGGTTATCCATAGGAAACGAAGAAAGAAACAGAAAATAGTACCACAATGATCTCTCCCTTGTCAGAGATTGTGGATTAGTCATCCATTCGGATCTTCGGGATAGAACTGCTAATGGGGAGGAGACCATGCGGTTGATAAACAACGTAAAGTTAGTGTTCTACAGATCGAAGAATGGAATGTCATTGATGCTGATGTAGGAGGGAAGCTAGAAAAGCTGAAAATGGGGACGTTAATGCTCAGTCTCGACATGGTAGGAGTCAGTGAAGTAGAAGGAAGATAAGAATTTCTGTGAAGAACAATAAACAGTTACATTAGTAAGTGCAAGAATTGGTATAATAGAAGTAGAAATCGTTGCCAATGAAATAGCTCAGTGTTAGGATGGTTCTCAACAGAATCGACAAGGAACCATCAACATCAGTCAGATATACATCCTGTAAAAATCGGATGATGAAGAGGGAGAGTATACGAGGACATCGAAAGGTTATATCATTACGCAAAAAGATATGAAAATATAATAATAATGGGGATGAGAAATCTGTAGAGGCGGTGGGAACAGAATTATGGGAGTGTTGTGTACATAGTTCTGTGTAGTCAGCGCGTACACAACTTTCCCACTAGAGCGCGCCCCGCTAAGCGCAACAGTGCAGCCGCAGCGCTCGGCCGTCTCCGCACTACGAGATGACGCTGCCTTAGAGACGGACCAAATTCTGCTTCTGCCGATCCGTGTATTATTATGTAACGCAGCCAATGAGATTGCTACTAACGTAGAACCTTTTCTCCTTGCGGATCACACTCGCACAATGATACCTGAACGCGCGAGTTATTATAACGATTGTACAGACCTCCGATTAGTCAGTCTGCATTAGTCTGCTTTTGTCTGCACCAATCTGTACCAGTCTATAGTCAAGTTTCAATCTGAGCCTAATAAGATTACCATATTCCTGTACATAGCTATGAAGATAAATGAATAGACACTTTGTCATGTATCAGAGATATGTGAGAATAAGATTAACGTACCAAGACCAAAGGAACTTCAGATTGTCATTTGCAAATAGCATCCAGAATCAAGTTATGTAAGGTTTATGCTTGTTACTGTTTTAATAAATATGTGTGAAAATTAATCAAGTTCTGTTTAAAGTTGGTCACCATCAATCTGCTACTTTAAGCGTGCAAGTGGCATTTCTATCGTCTGACCTAACGGCAGAAGATAAACACGCCACGATAAGACCACGAGACATATTGCTGACACTCGCCTACTTCCTTAGAGCGACAAGTCAAATAATCTGATGGTGGGTGTACCGAAGGTCTTACAGTACGCACACCACAGGGAGTATACAGATAAAAATTGATGGCCTTACAGTATGCACACCACAGGGAGCATACAGGAAAAAATAAATAATCAAAAGAGAAGGTGGTGTACTTAAAAACGTCAGAAAGACATGTCGAAATACCTGTCAGCTTACATAATGGTCAGACAGAAATTCCTAAATCAGATATTTGTTTTCAGGTTTACCCATGAGCAGATATAGTCTCAGATCACAATATAGTATGGATGAAGGGGAGGTTGTTCAAGAGGATCTTCAGGGAGAAACAACGTTTGGAGCAACTTCAGAATGAAATAAGTAGAGAGTTCGGGGAAACTTAAGTCATGTAACGTGGTTCGGGAATGGAAGGCTGGAGTTTATTGAATGGCGGTGATTGAATCTACCACCCGTGGTCTAGGGACGCAGTCGGCTTTCAGCCGTGACACGGTGCGAACGGGCTAGGCGCGCCGAGCAGCGCTCCACAGTCGTTGTTGTTTACCCGCTAGCGCGCGGTAGTGAGTCGTTGTATTGACTTAGTACCAGTACCGACCCACCATGACGTTATCATACCGACAAGCCACAGTCAAACGAACTTTCAACGCATCGTATACGAGACCGAAGGTCCATGAAACAGAACGCTTTCTTCGAGACGTCGTGCACATAGAACCGCAAGAACTGACAGGCATCCATTTGTCTGTTGTGTCCAATACAGTGTGCCTCAAACTGATTGGCGAAGCGACCTGCGACAGACTCCTCCAACAATCTAAAAACGGCTTCCGCTTCTGCCATGCTGACGGTAATGTGAGTGTGGTAGCTGTTGATCATGCTGGACTGGGGGTGCGTACCGTGCACATCTTTGAGCTACCATTCGAAGTTCCCGCGAACTTTGTCGTTGAAACGCTGCAGCCATATGGCACAGTTTCGAGCCACACAGAAGAGAAATAGAATACATTCGAAACGTATCCTGCCTGAGACGCCATGCTTAACCTTCAGGACAGGACAAGTCGTTTAAATTGTGGAAAGGGGACAAGATAAGGGGCTGTCAGTTACACTCGAACATACAACTTTATTATTTGACCAAACATTACAAGAGCAAAAACAATCATTTTTTCAAAACACACAGCTTTAAACTTTCGGATTTAATTATTTAATTACCAGCTGAAAGACACTTTCATTTAAAAACGGCTGAAGGCTAATTACTTAAAACACAAGCATAATCAGAACTTTAAAAGGCAAGACTTATCTTACAACAGTACTTTATTTAGGCTGAAGGCCCAAGGAATCTGAGATTTTCAGAGCAAAAAATTTGAATTCAAAATCACCTGAAAGCCCAACACTTAGGGCTAAACAAGATTAATTAAAAAAAAAAAGAAACAAGGTCTTACGTAAAACAGTTCTTAATTAGGCAAAACTCAACAAAAACAGAAATTTAAAAGGCAAAGTCTTATCTTAAAACAGTTCTCTAGTTAGGCTGAAGGCCAAAAGAATCAGACACTTGAAGTGCAAACAAATTAAATTCAAATTGACTGAAGGCCTAACACTTAAAGCTCAATAACATTAATCTTTTTTAATACCAAAGGCCTTACGTGAAACAGTTCTTTGAATTAGGCTGAAGGTCTTCAGAGCAAAACAACTCAGACTCAAAATCGGATGAAGGCCCAACACTTAAAAGTCAACAACATTTAAAATGCTAAAAGTCTTACATGAAACCCTTAAATTAGGCTGAAGGCGTAAAGAATCTTACGCCTTAAGGGCAAAACAACCTTAATTTTAAAAAAAACGGTTAGAAGCCATACGAGTACTAACAACAAAAGCAAAAAAAAAAGGCAGTACACCCAAGGGCTCTCAGACGTTCGAGGGTCGGACTAGAATTGAAACACTAACGCTCTCTTAGGTGAGACAGGCAGTCGGGCCAACCATTCACGATCCAACAACAACCCTACCGACCGATAGTCAATGGAGGCACCGACAAGATAACTTCCACTTCAGGGCCCAACAGGGAGTTCAACATTGGCCCCCACAACCAATCATAAATGGAGCTGTCAAACTACACACTATGCTCATCAGCAACAACATGATGAGGAAACTAAACTCTCAGAAATCTACGTCAACGGCCAGGGCAAGTACCCGGAACGTTGACGGCCACAAGGCAGAAGATTCTGCTGGTGACCTTCAACTCATGTAACCAAATACAGTGAAACTCCACCGGAGGGTGACTACAATTTTCCAACTTCAAAACCACATTGTTGCTCGCGGGAATATCCCAACAGCCAACAAAGAACTCCAAACGACACAATGTGAATAGTCTTGACTTGCTGGTAGATTAAATCAAAACTAAACTTTCGTGTCCAGGGTCACTGACCCACGGACCTCGTAGCAATGGGAACAGCCCCACACATTCCGACACCCGGCCAAACTACGTCCCTCGGAGAATTCCTTGCTGCTCCACACCAACTGACCGACTTCCCAGACCCGGAGACGGTAAAAGGACTACGTATACGTCGGCCGATGAGACGAACAACCGAAAGACCCACCAACGGTCGTCCCACTCCAATCTCCCTCCGTTGGATCCTTCATTTGCGTCGCCAGCGGTCGGCGAGCATTGGTTATCGCCTGGGACTTAACATCTGAGGTCATCAGTCCGCTAGAACTTAGAACTACTTAAACCTAACTAACCTAAGGACATCACACACATCCATGCCCGAGGCAGGATTCGAACCTGCGACCGTAGCGGTCGCGCGGTTCCAGACTGAAGCGCCTAGAACAGCTCGGCCACACTGGCCGGCCCTACGAACACGTTATGTCACCACCTATCTTGTCTCCAAACTGAACTACGTTGTGCATGTCCTTCCCTTGACGGTTACTATGGCCGACATTTCAGGCAGCATAAGGGCATTTCGTGAGCGCCGGTCTTGTTTTTAAAGTCCGATATGCCACCCTGACACTGCCGTAGCGAGCGGACGGTATCGGTTTAATTAACGTCTCTGACCGTGCGCGATCGTTGTATCTCAACACTGTGCATCGCACGTGGACCTCTGCTCACGCCAGTCTCACGGCACCACACTCTCTGCATCCCCGGGTTTCTGTAGGACACGTTTCACCGGCACTCACCCAAATCAGAGATTTCGTTTCGACCTCAGCTACTTAAGTTCAGACCTTCCGAAGGCACAGATGCCCAGCACGAAAGACTTTATCAACAGCAGCAGCCTGTCAACACGGTCGCACACAGACATCACGAAGTTGGCTGGAACACAGTGTGGCGAGCGGTACACACGCCTTTTCTACCTACGACGGTGCGTTCATTGTGGTACGTGGTTGTGAACGGGAAGTTCGTTACTCGTCAGAGGCTACATTCCACTCATCTGACGGACGACCCCTTGTGTCCGACATGCTCAGTCGTTGACTCGGATGCACACCGCCTGACTTGTGCCGCGACCAACGACTGCTGGCTACTGATGAAGCGCATGCTGGCGTTACTGTTGCGGCGATTGCCGGAGTCTGTCTCCCCTGATGATATATTGCGCCCCGACAGCGTATATTTTCCATCGACCAGGACGAACGCCGTTAACTGGCTAAAAGGCATGGTCCTTTACTACATATTTCGTGGTGTTCACAAAGGCACACTCGACTTTTGGTCCCTACTGACGTCGACACATGCAGGCTTCAGCCGCCACTAGAAGTAAAGGACCCACTTCGCTAATTATTTAGGTTCATTATTTGCGGACCCTCCGGCTCTCTGAGGCGTTCCGAGTACGAGTATGAGATGCTGAAACTGAAGACGAATCCTGGAGCATATTGATCCACTACGGACGGAATAGGGGGGGGGGGGGGGACCCCTTCCAAAAGACGAGAAGACGACATGGACGCTTTGTTACGGCAGTTGTATGATCTTTTTCTTAATGAAACAAACTTAATTTCAAAACACAAAATAAAAGAAATAAATAAAATATAAATAAATAAATAAAACAACATAGACAAACGCTCTAAATCCTCTCCATGATTCTTCGATCCTAGAACACGTTGTTTGGGTATGGCGACGGGATGGCCAGGCCTCGGATGTCGACCCTTACCCTACCCGTCGTCCTGCTCCTGCAGCGGTTGAAAAAAAAAAAAAAAGGGGGGGTAGCGTCTTTCATTAATAGTCAAGCCGTCCTCGGCCCTAGGTTCAAAACCCGACACCGCTTAAATTTTGATTAATAATCAGCAAAGGCGGCCGAAGACTTCCGGCACAAGAAGTCATTCTCATACTGCCAACGCTCTTGTCAAAGAGGGCCTAGGAGCGTATAGAGGTTCAGGGCACCCTTGACCTTGGGGTAGGAAAATGCCCCTAAAGGCGGAAGAATCAACAATGATCAACGGCATGAGGATGCATAGGGCAATGGAAACCACTGCATTAAAGATACATAACTTGTATCCGCAGGACATGAAACCCGTAGCTGAAGGAGTGTCATGATGATTTCTCCATTGGCGAAAGATTCCGGAATAGTCTCCCACTCGGATCTCCGCGGGAGGTGACCATGAGAAAAAGATTGTATAAGCCACGGAAGGATAACGTTCTACGTGTCGGAGCGTGGAAGGTCAGAGGCTTGAATATGATAGGGAAGCCAGAAAATGTAAAATGGTGCAAGATGTTCGAAATCCTGAGAAAAACTGGCGATAAGCTATACGGAGAAAAAAAAGGTTCAAATGGCTCTGAGCACTATGGGACTTATCATCTGAGGTCATTAGTCCCCTAGAAATTAGAACTACTGAAACCTACCTAACCTAGTGACATCACACACATCCATGCCCGAGGCAGGATTCGAACCTGTGACCGTAGCAGTCCTGCAGTTTCGGACCGCAGGGCCTAGAACCGCACGGCCACCCGGCCGGCATACGTAGAAGAGCCAAGAGGGTATAATAAGCTTGGACGTCCAAGATCGAAGTGATCGGATTGAAAAGGGCGTAAGGCTGGAATGTAGTCTTTCGCCCTTACCGTTCAATCTGTCAATCGAAGAAGCAATGATGGAAATAGAAGAAAGGTCAGGAGTGGAATGAAGATTCAAGGTGAAAGAATATCAATGATACGTTTCATTGGTGACATTTCTGTCCTGAGTGAAAGTGATAAAGAATTATATGAGCTGTTGAGTGTAATGAACAGTGTAATTAGTACAGAATATGGATTGAGAGTAAATCGAAGAAAGACGAAAGTAATGAGACGTAGCGAGAAACTTAACATCAGCATTGATGGGCATGAAGTAGATGAAGTTACGGACTTCTGCTACCTAGACAGAAAATTAACCAGTGAAGGACGGGCCAAGGAGGACATCAAAAGCAGATTAGCACTGGCAAAAACGGCATTCCTGGCCAAGAGAAGTCAACTAGTATCAAATATAGATGGTAATTTGAGGAAGAAATTTCTGAGAATGTGCGTCTGGAGTACAGCATTTTATGGTAGTGAAACACGGACTGTGGGAAACCGGAATATAGAGAATTTGAGATGTTGTGTTAAGACGAATGTTGAACATTTGGTTGGCTGATAGGGTAAGGAATGAGGAGGTTCTGCACCGAATCGGGGGGCAAAGGAGTATGCGAAAAACACTGACAAGGAGAAGGGACAGGACGACATGTGTTAAAACATCACTGTATGACTTCCATGGTACTACAGCAAGAGAGGGCAAAACTGTAGAGGAAGTCAGAGAATGGAATACATCCAGCAAGTAACTGAGAACACAGATTGTAAGTGCTACTCTGAGATAAATATGTTGGCACAGGAGAGGAATTCGTGGCGGTCTGCATCAAAATAGGCAGAAGATTGATGACAAAAAGAAAATGACGGTTGAGCTAAATATCACTTTTATTTTTAATGTTGATAGCAAGTACGCCCGTACGTGTCTTCGGAACGCCTGCTGACTGCTGCCAGCCGCGGTGGTCTAGTGGTTCTAGGCGCGCAGTCCGGAACCGCGGGACTGCTACGGTCGCAGGTTCGAATCCTGCCCCGGGCATGGATGTATGTGATGTCCTTAGGTTGGTTAGGTTTAATTAGTTCTAAGTTCTAGGCGACTGATGACCTCAGAAGTTAAGTCGCATAGCGCTCAGAGCCATTTGAACCTTTTTTTGCTGCCTGCTTCCCGCTTCCCGATCGCTGGGGGCATGCGACGGAGCCACCGCAGAGGTGGGAAGCAAGCAGACATGGTAAACAGTTTACTCCGTAGCAGAAAAATATAGAAAATGTTGTGGACTGACTAGGCAGCCAGTCCACAGTGACGGGTAGCCGAAGGAAAAGGCACGCGTACATACACGCCGACTGGCGTGAATTCTGGAACATGATAAGTAGTGAATGCTAATAAGAAAAGTATGCAGCTCCTCGAATACTTAACTTTTATATAGTTCGTGTGAATACAGCATTCTTGATGAGACATTTCATACGATAACTATCAAACTATGTAAGGCTAATGGCGCCTTGCTAGGTCGTAGCCATTGACTCAGCTGAAGGCTATTCTAACTGTCTCTCGGCAAATGAGAGCAAAGGCTTCGTCCGTATATTCGCTAGCAATGTCGTCCATACAACTAGGGCGAGTGCTATGTCGTATCTCGAGACCTGCCTTGTGGTGGCGCTCGGTCTGCGATCACACAGTGGCGACACGCGGGTCCGACATGTACTAAATGGACCGCGGCCGATTTAAGCTACCACCTAGCAAGTGTGGTGTCTGGCGGTGACACAACATGGCCTTCCCAATTGGCACATTCCTTACAGCAAGGCTCAACTTCGGCAGATGGCAAAATATAAATATTAAATAGTCCCACAGATCAAATCCTCCATGAAGTGAAACCTCTCCTTAAGACTTAACAACATAGCCAAAATAACCAACTTCCTTAGAACTTTGAAACAACTGCCCCTAATAACTCAACTTTAATGGACAGTGCCCTTAAATGTGTATCATTCAAAATGTTGTCGATGGGCACACGATCCAAACGCAACACAAGAGAACTAATACGGGTAACCAACACTTTTCAACACAGGACAAGAACAAGTGACAACTGTTCAACATTAAAAATAACATTGATTAGTTCGAACGCAACAGTTTCACTATGCCCCCAACAATTAAAGTTCTGGTAACTTCAGCCCAGACCCACAAAACCTTGCCAAGCTGTGTCGCAACTAACCCTTATGTATAGCACATTTGTTTTAGTTCCTAACTAAATTTAGACGCACAAGGGAAAGGCCTCAGAAATGGAAAACCGGTTTTGTCCCAATTTGGTAGGGAACCTGTGTATAACCTGAAATGAACGACTAAGATATTTTCACTGAGCACCCTGCCCTTTTGAGGAACCCACCCGTAAAGTTCATGACACGTAATCGAGTCGAAATTATCAGAATTGATAGATAATTGAAAGCGGAGCATTTTTCATCATCATATATGGGGTCAACAAAGTCACGTTGTCCTAGAACAGAAACTTTTGCGACAGTCGCTAATGTATCCATTATGTACACGTTGTTCAACGGAAGCAGTTTTGGCACAGTGACTAAGGAGCGAAGAAGCCGTGTTCACTTCTCAGATGTATTCAGTAATTTATTATTTCATTTGTATTTTTTAAGCACCGAAACTGGTGATAAGATCTTAATAGAAGGTTAATAAAGTAAGTAAATCAAAATGGCTCTGAGCACTATGGGACTTAACATCTATGGTCATCAGTCCCCTAGAACTTAGAACTACTTAAACCTAACTATCCTAAGGACATCACACAACACGCAGCCATCACGAGGCAGAGAAAATCCCTGACCCCGCCGGGAATCGAACCCGGGAACCCGGGCGCGGGAAGCGAGAACGCTACCGCACGACCACGAGCTGCGGGCATAAGTAAATCAATAAGGTATAATAACTAAGTAGACAAATTTCTCATACGACCTAGATTACTAAATAAAATTTTATTCTTCGGTTTATGAAAAGTATTCCGAGCAAAACTGCTTCGAAGACGAGCATTCTATGCACGTTATTGCACAAGGGAGAGAAATAAATTCTTGCTGCAGTTTGCAGTATAACAACGGAATGGGAGCAATATTCCATCACAGGTTCTGGAAGATTGGCCGAAGTTTCCACGTGTTTATAAGAAACTAATGAGTGTTTTCGTCCTCGAGTATAGAAGAGGTTAATCATACAGTCGACCCATTAAAAAAAAGATTATGTAACTTGCTCCAAATCCAGGAACTTGACAAATTAAATGTAGAAACATATCCTGAGAATATTGAAAGCCAAAACTTTGCTGATAACAAGTTTTGTCTGATACTGGTTTTCTGGAAACGACAAATTAATACTGTCATGTTTGGTGGCATTTTTGTAGATAGTGGGTCAACCGACTTGCGCTACAGACGTAATACTGCCAAACAGGACACCTCTGTCCAGCAATGTGATGTTTATTTTATCGCCAAGTTAAGAACTTTGAGCCTTCAAAGTTTGCCGTCTGCTTACACAAACCAATTGGGAAACGCACATGACCACGGATGCAATAACAATTCACGGCACAATTTGTTATCAATTTTCTGCACTGATTTTTCAGGCAAAGGTATCGTATGAGTCATATGCATCAAAATTAACTCTCGAGAAGGAAATGTTTTTAAATATAGACGGAGACTGTTTCCGCTGAATATGTGGAAGGAACGATGTAACAATGTAAAGATTGCAGTACTCAGATATTCCTGGTGCTGCGTTTGAATTTGCTTCCAATGTTTATACAAGTACAGTCTGCCTACTTGTTCAAAATAAACTGAGGAGGCGTAACAGTGCCACTGTAAAGCGACCATGATTACATTGTAATTCATTACTAATGCAAGTCGTTTGAGAACTTTATTTTCCTATCTTAATGTTGTTTATCGTTGATGTACTTACCTTCTGAACTCTCCTATTACTACCAATTTCGAAAAAAAAAAATACCAAGGAAAAGTTGCAGAATCCATGTGGGAGTCGAACACGGGTTCTCTGCTGCCTTGGTCGCTACGCCAGCGCCACTTATTCTGAACGCCACTTACCACACCGGTATATAAGCTTTTGTTGTAGAAGTTTCCTTCCTCGATTTCCAGGAAAATACGCGTTTGTGTACGCAGTATATGATGATAAAAATGCTTAGTTTTCAATCGTCTATCGATTCTGTCAATTCTGAGTCTATTTACGGTCATGAATTTTAGCAATCGCTTTCTTCGAAAACGGGGAAGGGGGAGGAAATTTGGACCAAAGTATGTTAGATTATCATTGCCGGCCTGTGTGGCCGAGCGGTTCTAGGTGCTTCAGTCTGGAACCGCGCGACCGCTACGGTCACAGGTTCGAATCCTGCCTCGGGCATGGATGTATGTGATGTCGTTAGGTTAGTTAGGTTTAAGTATTTCTAAGTTCTAGGGGACTGATGACCTCAGATGTTAAGTCCCATAGTGCTCAGAGCCATTTGAACCATATTGAATTCTATCATTTTGGATTGTATGCAAGTGACGTGCCAAATACAGGACCAGTCGGTTGGCCGTGTATAAGGTCTTCCTGTTAAGTATCGCTGAGCAGACGGCATTAGGCATTAGTTGTAAGTTTCTACTTAGAGTATTGGAGACTAGCCCGTCCATTCTCAGGCAGAACTAGCCTGCAGTATTACTGTTATTTTCGTTGCGTGTGATGGTTAGCCCCTGTCTTCCCACTAAGAATTAAGCTCGTGTCAGATAATTCTTAGGGCATAACGTCAGTCGGAATTATACAGTGGTCGGCTTACTAACGCTGTTCGCGACTGATAAACCCTTTGCACTACAGCTCCTATTCCTTACGATCCAGGAAGACTAACATGGTGAGGAGACCGTATTGACTAATATAGGCCGCCCTTAACAACCAATCCAAACAGATTGGCAAGCTTTCTCCCAAGGATTATACTGCTCCAACAAACCAATTAGTAGCGTCCAGACCACGATAATAACAAATCTTTCCACCACTGATGTGAAATCAATTTCTTTAAATTTCTAACCAAAAATGAAATTAAACACAACAAATAGTGGCAATAACGCAATATATACAAAACAGAATCCAAACAAAATAACGTTCCTTAGACGTCACAATGTTACTCGCCGGACAAGAGACGGGACCAACAGCCATTAACAGCTGTTTCCTCGTAGCTAACGATGGTGTGGCAACGCTCGCTACGTCGCTAGTTTTTCAGACAACAAACAGCCAACACTATCATGACATTCCCTTTGTAAAGTGTGCAGGATACTTCATAGATCGCTGGCCTCCAGAAAACTCACAGCGTGCGCAGCAAAAGAATGCAGTCTGTCTGAAGCCAATATCCATAGTAAAATGACGACAATCAACAACGGAATGCACGCTAACCGACAAACGCAAGTCTAGCCCGATTAACATTACTTGATACGTGGCACTTCATCCGATGTAGCTGGTCCCTCCAGTCAGAGCCCTGAACATCATGCCAGAACAGTTTGCCGTTGCAAAACACCCATAATAATTTATTCAATTCCAATTCCTTCTCAAGCTTTCTTTCTTGATGTAGTTAGATCCAGTACCCTCGGTGTAGCCCTTTTATTTGGTATTTGATCATACACGATAACCACACAAAGACTAAACAAACACACCCACCCACCCACACACACACACACACACACACACACACACACACACAACAATTCTAACGAACTACACGCGTTTCGCACACAACACAAACCAAACCCCTCTGGATACTCCTGCATAAAACGCGACTTGGTTCAAATGGCTCTGAGCACTAAGGGACTTAACATCTGAGGTCATTAGTCCCCTAGAACTTAGAACTACTTAAATCTAACTAACCTAACGACATCACACACATCCATGCCCGAGGTAGGATTCGAACTTGCGACCGTAGCGGTCGTGCGATTCCAGACTGAAGCGCCTAGAGCCGCTCGGCCACACCGGCCGGCCAGACGCGACTTCGCTGCTTCATTTTCATCATTGTATTCGCTTTTTTATTTGCTCTTATTTTTCTCCCTATTACTCTTTTTCTATTACGGATCTGCCTGTGTACCTACAATCTGCAGCCAAGTGCCAAACAGGACTGCATATCGATTGGTTGTGCAGAATACCGTGTAGCCAGTGTGAGGATAGTCACAGTGAGATATTACAGTTTGCTTTTACTGCTAAAATTTAAATTTTGCTGCGGAAGATGGCTATTCAAGAAAACATTTTATGAATTTTTTCTGTCATGAGTTTACTCGTAGAGGCTGGCCTTAAACGCCTTGATAGAGCGGTCATGATTGTAATTCTGCTGAAGATTGATGATCGTCATTTTCTCGGATACTTGGCACATCACGAGGTACGGTGAGGTTAGGACAAAGTTTAAATTCAGGACTATAAAACCATTTGTCCGCCACTGTTCAGTGATTGATCACTTAAAATCAGCTGTCGATTGGACTCCTCCAGTTTCTGTCATACCACGCGGCGGCCACTTCAACATTGCTCCGCGTTTCACATTATCAGCGTTTGTGGGGTGCCTCACCATGTTTGTCTGTCACCTATAAAAGAGTGGTAGCCGGCAGCGGATATGGCAACACTGTCGTGGCGAGTGACAGACGTAAATCACCAAGGAATTTTAATTGGACTCTAGCCACTAAATTTACAGACGGACCGCATGCGGCACTAGAAGTACATATCCGAAACACAACTCACGTATTTGCGGAAACAACATGATTAAACAAATGTATTTCCCAAGATGTGAAATCGCTGAGCTCCCGAACCCACACTCAAGTGCACATCGACCTACATGCGAGCATAAAGAACATATCTGAAGCACATTATCACGTAATTGGAAATAGCACCATCAGAGAAACTATTTTCCAGAACGTGATGACGCTTTGCTCCTGGAGGACGCACTCACGAACACATTGACTTGCATGCAATCACAAAAGTACATACCCGAAACCACAAACTCAAGCAATAGTGGAAATCACTCCATCAAACCAACCCTATTTCGAAGGTCGTGACGATACTGTTCTCGCTTCATGCACACATTAACCGCCTTCGCAAGGATGCCCGCTATTCGGTTCCTAACACAGAGGCAAGCGCCAAGCAAGGTGGCCCACTTTGCGTGATTCATAGAATCCACGGCAGTTCGCAATCAGCAATTGACCCCTAAATCCAAAATCCTCGTCGCACTGAGTTTGTAAGTGTACTCTCTCACTTCCAGCGACACAACCGATCAGCCCTAAATACGTACATGCCACTCCTTCAACGGTTAATCGCAAAGTGCACTCGTCCACAGCATGCCATGTGATATCGGGTGACCAGCACTTCCGCACTAGTCGGTGGGACAAGAGGAACTGGCCGACTCGGTTCCAGAAAAACCGCCACCAGAGTTCGCTACAGAGATTCACAGCGCTGTGCACAATAGCTGTATTAAGAAGGGGTAGCTAATGATGAGCACACGGCTCAAGCTAAAGCGAAATGATAGCCGGAAAATTCTTAAGAAGGCGAAAGAGATATTTTTGTCGGAAGTTACGGAGTCAGCATATACAGAAAAGAGAAAATCACTTCCGGGAAATTAAAAGCAAACAAGCCAACTTTAGAAACGTATACGCAGTTCCACTGTGAAACGCAAACAGGAGGGAGCAAACAGGAGGGTGGGGGTAAAGTATACTGAGGAGTATAATGACTTAACGGAGGAAGAAACGAGAGTTAATTTGTAAGCCTTAGGGGATCCGTTATTTGTCAGAATCTGAGTTGGGAAGACTTGAGATTAAACAACGCAGAAAACAATAAATAACATTCCTTCGTATTTTCCAAAAAAACATGGAGGGAAGTAGCTGCCAAATGAACCTGTGGGAATTGTGGTATCCTTTCGGAAGAATATCATCCTAACAATCATGAACAAAAAATTTACGTCAAGATTCTGTCTTTATTCGTGTAGAAGTAATAAATCTTTTTGAAAGACCCTACACTTTACCCAGTGAAATATTTGAACGAAGTGCACTGCTTCATCATTAGTCTATTAATTAATGAATGGCTTGAAGAGAAATCGTGTCTATTATTGGATTATAGAATTTAAAGTTTGAGACAAAAGGCTTCAATTTTTCGATAGGTTGTCACAAATAATTCATAAAACCATCCAAATAAAACAAAATAAAGAAACAAAGAAGAATAAGAATTAACAAAACTTATTAAGAGTACCTGACGCGATCATTCGATGTAGGAGACGATCTATAATTTTGAACTGAAGTCGTAATTTGTAAAAATTAAAAAAAAATACCTATATTAACACAAATACTGGACTACTAGTTGCGGCAATATGTGTTGCCATCCTCAGATCCATAAAACTGGTAGATACATCATGCCATGCTTATAAACTCCGTCACAAGAGGACCATACAATACGCAAAAAAAAGAAAAAAGGAGAAACCTCGAGGCGTTATACCTGGCATGTCACTATAATGCCTCCACTTTTTTATGTATGCATTGAACTCATGTGAGAGGATAGTGTTAAGCATTGTTTGAGGTAACTACCACTACCTGGTAAGATGGATATGGGAATGGCAATGCATATTGCCGCAACTAGTAATACGGTAAATATAGTAACATATCCATCTTGGCAAGTGAATTGGTTTCGAAAGAAGTCTGCAGTACAAAACTTGTTACATCAAGAGTACCTACTATGCCACTTAACACCTATCGTATATAAATGTAGAGTAACAGCAAATATTGGTACACGGTGTTTGACTTCTTATGAGTACGAACAAAGCGGCAGAGCAGAGGGAAATGAAACAAGAAAATAATCCTAATAAACATGGGTCAGAAAACTAGTGGTTTCTCCTGTACCACGTATGACGTCTGACTACATTAACACCTTACAACAGATGTGCACTTGAGGACAAACACATTACAACAAGTATCTCCCTTGGCTACCGTTCATGTGAAGGCAGACTTCGGCCCGCAAAACTTGAAAACTCCAAGTGTGTTCCGAATTCATTGACAAACATCCACAATCGGTACCCATATTTCAACAGACTACATCAAAACCTTTAACTGTTCCAGTGCAAAAGAAAATCCATCGGGTTCATTTTGAAGGACCTCGAAAGCCATGGTACTGGCAAACCACGACAGATACACTTGTTTAAAACCCTATTTACGAGTACTTAGGAAACCGGAATGAGGATAAAATCAAACGAGGGCAGTTTATAATGCCATAATTGGCACCTCACTTTCATTGTTTGGAAATAAACGTAATTCTTGACACTAAAAGTGTTATAACATTGCAATCACAGCTCTTGTGCGTATGTTGCATATGGCAAATCATTGGTTTCCGGATCTTAGTTATTACTCTTCTCTGCTTTTCTCGTTGTCCCCTTTTACTAAAAGTAAGACAGGCTGCACAATATGTGATTTCAACCAATCGAGCGTAATATGGCATCTTTAAACTGTTTTTCTTCTCAATGCTTCGTGTAGTAAGAAGTAACCGACGTAATCATTAGTGTGTGTTACTACAGAAAAACATAAAAATTATCCATACAGAACTAAAACATACTGAAGAAGTGACAAGGAAATGCAGAATTACTTTTCACAGTACAGTTCGTTTCTACAGGATGCATTCAATCCAAATTAGTGACATATTCACTCTGTTAGATTGCATTTATAACATCACAATAGCATAACTGCCATTTATCGAACGACATCTTTTCCACAGATGTGCTTTGTGCAGAATGTCATGGGAAAACACGTATTACCTCAACCGGGTGCAACTTTGAAGTTAAAAGCGTTTCGTTCTGTTATGGCAGGACGTGTTTATGCAAGGGTACTACCATGACTGGAATATTTACTGCTACCTTCGGTTGTGCATAGCAGAGAGTGCACATCGTATTACCGTTCATAATATCGGCTTAACACAAAACGTGGTCTTACAATACGTAGTGACAAAGATACAGCGAGAGAATGCAGCATTTGTGACAGCGGACACTTCTAACAGCACAAGGGGAAAACTTTATGAATGAGAAATCGAGAGGTTAGTGTCAGAGAATGTCTTTGGTATGGCGTCCGATATCACAAACCTAGTTTATGTTAGATTCCACAATGTAAAATGATACTCGTCGTATTTCAGGTCTTCCATTATAAAGAAAAACGGTGACCTTCAAAACAGTAACCATATTTTTGAAATTAAGGAAATACTGGGGGAAAAAGTGTCCGGTAAGGTTAAATAGGAACTGGTGTTAATTATCAAACTTATGCGGTTACAGTCAAAGTAAGTTGCTTAAATATGTTAATGTAATTTTGTAACATGAAAATGTCATATGTATAACGTTAATAAGTGGCATGTGCACTATCTCATAATAATTTTTGGAGACGTCTCGTAGTTTATGTGATTACTTTAAATAAATTTTATGGACTCTTAGTGGCAGAGTAAGAAATTGATTCGAAATAGTTGTCGTGAACAGTTAAGTATGTTAATTTTGACAACAGCAGCAGCAAAAAATTACTGAACACTTCTTATAAATGTGGTTTGCAGGCTCGACTGGCAGTAACTACACAATGCATATTAACTCTTTAACCACTGAACTAGCACTTAAATGCTATGACAGCTGCACGTGCATTGCTGAATCAGACATAAGTAAATATAATTAAGTCATTTAACAAGGTGATGTTTCACAGGCATTGTTCACATATTTCTACTGGTAGCTCAGTTGACACCAGCTTACAAACCTAGGTCAGTTCTCAGATTAGGCAATTAAAACAACGCTAGGTTTAGAAAACATATCATAGTTTCCATTTTCCGAGCGTTCTGGGGCACTATGGTGGGCAGCATTTTGTGCCCAAGAACATTACGCCATGTGAATTACATTGTTTACTTTGCATATTTAAGTATTCCGATGTTTCTACAAACGCGGAATGATTTGCAGGATTCCATTGCTTACTATCAACTGTATCCCTCTTCACAGCCATAATCCAAGCTTTCTATCTTTTTGAGTGTTGCTTTTCATTTGGTCAGGAGGATAAACTCGTTTCAGGAGAAAAGTTGCTATATATGAAGTTACTACTAACGACAAAACAAATTACTCTTTCTAGAGCCTACAGCTCTAAAGTTTCATCTTCGCAGAAGTACGCCACTTTATGCGAAACTACGTGCAGCTTCAGGACTGTTACAAGCTTTCTGCTAGAGTGAAGCACTTGCAGTTCTAACGCTCCCTATAGCGACACTGGGCAAAAATCGAGCGACCCAAAAAAAGACATACGCAAATACAAACTGACGCAGTCCCCTAGTCAAGGCCATGGAGTGCCCTACTGTCCCCCTTCGAAAAATACACACACACACACACACACACACACACACACACACACACACACACACACACACACCATCAATATCGCTGTCTCTCACTCACTATCCCTCTCCGTCTCTCTCTCTCTCACACACATACACAGCCTTTCACTCACTCTCTCTTACTCTTCCATTCTGTCTCTGAGCCACTCTCAATCTGTGACCAATCGCTCATTCTTTCTGTCCCATTCTCTCTCTGTAAATAGTATTGACTTACATAGATTTTTACTAACAAGCTACAGTTCATAAATTTGAAAGTCTACATCTACAAGTTGTGAGACATCGTGGTCTCCTGACCTTCATTGCTTACATATTCCGCCCTCACAATCATATTCCGCACATCAAGAAACTTCATTCGAACCCCAACTCGATAAGATAAAGTCAATGTTGTATGAATTCATGTAAACGATAAGCAATTAACAAGTAAGCGCACCATGGTTGAAATACTCGAGGCTGGCATACACACATACATTCCAGACATGATGGTCACAGAAGCTTTTAGTTCGGGAGAGAAACCACACAACGGGACGCCGGTACCTTCAGAGGACGACCCAGCCTATGTCGGGCGGTGGCCGACCATGTAGCGGACAGCATGGGCCCGAATGAAAAGGGGCAACAACCCCGTGTTCGGCTTAAAAGCAAATTCCGCTACATTGTGTGGGAGTGGGCAGCCTATGCATTCTTTACACATAGCACACAGTTTCAGAGATTTTCACAGGTAGATAGCAAACGCCAAACGCCAATGCTACAGGTTTCCAGATTGGTCGCCTTAAACGAAACGTCATTCTCCCGTTTTAGAAGAGCAATGCTGATTGGCAGACGATATTTCTGACGCCTTGAGCTGAAGGAATAATGGAAGAGACCGAAAGATACACTCCTTCACTTCTGGCGTGGAGAGGCCCGTTCCGTTGTCGCTCTTGGAGCGAGGAACAGGTCTCTCCTCAGTACTTCACTGGGAGAGCACCTCTGTCGAAAGCGAATCGAAGTGCTACTCTATATTGAGTCCTTGCGATTAAGCGTTGTTCACTGTGTTGGCCAACACACTTATTGTGCGGTGTGAACGGACAGACTGACACACTTATTGTGCGGTGTGAACGGACAGAGTTATACTTAAACGCCTGCGAGCGAATTTGAGTGGCATCGTGGTGGACTGGTTATCTGACCGGTGTACCACGCCAATAGTTAGACTAGGGGCGAATAGGAGAACTTGAGTTCTTCAAGGCGTAGGGAGAGTTTGATTGGCGAAAGTTAATCCAGATAGAACGAGAGTTATCTCATTTGTCAGCAGCGAGGGGCGCAGACAGCAGTCACTGCAGCTTACAGTATTGTGCGCTACAGCTATTGCGAGCCCCATATTTCCTCCACAACAATACACTTCACTGCATTTCACACGTGACAGCCTCGACCGTACCTACAGGGTGTTTCAAAAAGACCGGTATATATGAAACGGCAATAAAAACTAAACGAGCAGCGATAGAAATACACCGTTTGTTGCAATATGCTTGGGACAACAGTACATTTTCAGGCAGACAAACTTTCGAAATTACAGTAGTTACAATTTTCAACAACAGATGGCGCTGCAGTCTGGGAAACTCTATAGTAAGATATTTTCCGCATATCCACCATGCGTAGCAATAATATGGCGTAGTCTCAGAATGAAATTACCCGAAAACTTTGACAACATGTCTGGCGGAATGGCTTCACATGCAGATGAGATGTACTGCTTCAGCTGTTCAATTGTTTCTGGATTCTGGCAGTACACCTGGTCTTTCAAGTGTCCCCACAGAAAGAAGTCACAGGGGTTCATGTCTGGCCAAAAGGGAGGCCAATCCACGCCGCCTCCTGTATGTTTCGGATAGCCCAAAGCAATCACACGATCATCGAAATATTCATTCAGGAAATTAAAGACGTCGGGCGTGCGATGTGGCCGGGCACCATCTTGCATAAACCACGAGGTGTTTGCAGTGTTGTCTAAGGCAGTTTGTACCGCCACAAATTCATGAAGAATGTCAAGATAGTGTGATGCAGTAATCGTTTCGGATCTGAAAAATGGGCCAATGATTCCTTTGGAAGAAATGGCGGGCCAGACCAGTACTTTTTGAGGATGCAGGGATGATGGGACTGCAACATGGGGCTTTTCGGTTCCCCATATGCGCCAGTTCTGTTTATTGACGAAGCCGTCCAGGTAAAAATAAGCTTCATCAGTAAACCAAATGCTGCCCACATGCATATCGCCGTCATCAATCCTGTGCACTATATCGTTAGCGAATGTCTCTCGTGCAGCAATGGTAGCGGCGCTGAGGGGTTGCCGCGTTTGAATTTTGTATGGATAGAGGTGTAAACTCTGGCGCATGAGACGATACGTGGACGTTGGCGTCATTTGGACCACAGCTGCAACATGGCGAACGGAAACCCGAGGCTGCTGTTGGATCACCTGTTGCACTAGCTGCGTGTTGCCCTCTGTGGTTGCCGTACGCGGTCGCCCTACCTTTCCAGCATGTTCATCTGTCACGTTCCCAGTCCGTTTAAATTTTTCAAACAGATCCTTTATTGTATCGCTTTTCGGTCCTTTGGTTACATTAAACCTCCGTTGAAAGCTTCGTCTTGTTGCAACAACACTGTGTTCTAGGCGGTGGAATTCCAACACCAAAAAAATCCTCTGTTCTAAGGAATAAACCATGTTGTCTACAGCACACTTGCACGTTGTGAATAGCACACGCTTACAGCAGGAAGACGACGTACAGAATGGCGCACCCACAGACTGCATTGTCTTCTATATCTTTCACATCACTTGCAGCGCCATCTGTTATTGAAAATTGTAACTACTGTAATTTCGAAAGTTTGTCCGCCTGAAAATGTACTGTTGTCCCAAGAATATTGCAACAAACGGTGTATATCTATCGCTGCTCGTTTAGTTTTTATTGCCGTTTCAAATATACCGGTCGTTTTTGAAACACCCTGTAGCAACATTCTAAAGGATAATTATTCAAGTTGAGTAGGCGTGCCTCTCAGCCGTTCTGCCAAGTCAACAACCATCTTAAACTCTGTATAGAAATTTCATTAGCGAATCCTATCCTTGAGAGGTAACGTCACATTCCGAAAGGAACCAAAATATAACTTGTTCAATTTATAACTAAAAGTGCCATTGTGATTTCTCAGAATTTTTGCAAAATAAATAATAACTTTCGTCAGTTTCATGTTTTTCTTACACTAACTAGCACTACTCCAATACCCAAGTATCCCACTAGTTACGTAAGAAATTTTGTGAATTTTTGTGTCATTTCTCCAGAAGATATTTATTGCTGAAAGTTTCTCAGGCATTTCTCTTTAGAACGTTAGGAGCGTCTGTCTGACTTCTGTAGTAGTGTGGGGGTGGAAATTCCATGTTGCAGGAGCCACAGGCTAAAGGGTACATCTCAGATTAATTCGTTGCGCAGAGTAGCAGATCAACCCCACACCTCAGAATGTACATCAACATCAACACAGATAACCGCAAGCAACCATACATTGCACAGCGAATAGTACATTGTACCACCACTAGTCATTTCCTTTTCTGTTCCACTCGCATATGGAGACAGGGAAAAACGAGTGGCTCTATTCCCCATATGAGCCCTAATTGCTCGTATCTCATCTTCGTGGTCCTTACGGCAATATGTTGGCGGCTGTGGTATCATTCGGCAGTCAGCTTCAAATGCCGGCTCTCTTAATTTTCTCAATAATGTTCTTCGAAGAGAACTTCGTCTTCCCTCCGGGGATTTCCATTTGGGCTCCTGAAGCATCACTGCAATATTTAAGTGCTGGTCGAACGTACAGGTAACAAATATAGCACCCCGCCTCTGTATTGCTTCAATGTCTTCCTTCAAGAGTGATTGAACCGCTCGCTTCCTGATACATAAACCATGACCTTTCACCGTTGATCCTAGCTGGGCTCATTGCATAATCATGGCACTGCTATAAATATTTTAATAACTGCTCCTTATTGACCCAAGAAATAAATGATTTGTCATACGACGCTTTAATAAACTTTTTAACACTTGGAGGTATGTATCATCTACCCCACATTTGATGCACAGCGCACAAACATCCAGACATAGAACTCACGAAATAAAGGGGCCTGATGTGCCAGCTAGCGGTCACATTACGGCCTCGTACACTCAGGTGAACATCACTTCCCAGACATCTCACTACCACGTAATACACAATGATTAACTAATAAAATTTTCTACTACTGATTCATAGACTACTGACTCAAATCAACGCAGTGAACAATTTCTTGTGACCTGAGAGTCGCATGCACTTCATGAGTCAACTGAGTCGAATTTCTCAGGACTGCTGGTTTTGTCACTCATATCTGCACGTGTGCTGCGACGATGTAATGAAGAGAGATGACCATGTATAAGCTTTTGCTGCCTTTACGATTACGCAACAGGGTGCTACTTCAACGAAATCCCTTTGATAGAATAGTATAGCTTAAGAGCAAATGTGTCCTTTCTATACGCATTTGCGTACGGGCATATGCTTATCCTTATACTGTGTTGTTGTGATGCCTCGGACCACACTGAGCAGCTTGGTTTGCACTCATGGAAGGTACTCTTGCTCTGGGAGCTCGGCCACATTTGACCTGTATTCCAGGTCTTTTGCGAGGTGGTGCACGAGAGAAATTGTTATACGCTGAAAGCTGGGTGTGGAAGACGTATTTTCACTGTAATCGGACTACTGCTTGAACACAAACTGTGAAGATTACTTTTCATGCCTCACTTCGAGCATGAAAATCAGTTTTCAGTTTTTAGGTCTTTCAAAATAATTTATCCCTTATTTGATCACATTAGTTACGAAATGGTAATGCCATGAGTGTAGCTACGCATGTTATTAGACAGACATATTTCTTTGGACGCCCTTCTTCCGCAGTACCAGTAATAAAACTCTTTTAAACTCTTTTCTTCTTCTTCTTCTTTTTTTTTTTTTTTTTCAATCTCACGCTTACTGCAGTTTAAATGACTGTTACGCGAGACGCGTTTCTCTTATGTTGACAAAATGTCATCAATGGTAGTTTTACAAACAGACGACATAATTGAGAAAGCTTAGTTTTACGTTCATCTATACTGCTGTTTTCAGCTTCCAGGAATATGCTTTTCACTTTATTGCATTTGCGTTCATTGCATTTCACTTTTATAAAAAAAATCATACAAGCAGTATTCTGAGTAATTATATTATGGCTTCACTAGTTTTGCATTCAAACCACGTCCAGTGGCTAACAAAACGCACTGAAAATATAACAAACCTAAACATTTGATCTCACACTGTGGAAGCAAGAGATTACCTTGCAGCCGAGACTTGAGTAAACAAATATATAAATTTAGCCAAAATAGATCCACAACTATCATCGTTGTGCGGAGTACAGTACGTTAATATTGTACAGTGCAAGATTCCGCTGTCACTGTTCACTTACGACAAGAACTGTGTTGTTTGTTAGAACGAATTAGAAGCCAGCATCGCTTCTCTCGTTTACTTCACGTCCCTGCTGTCTCAGGTCACTAAGAAAGAGAAAAATTGATGTGCTCACTGTTATTGCGAATTAGAGCCAGCTTAGTAGTTTGGAAAGCCAGACTATCCATTAAGCGGACACTGCACGCCAGTACTCTGTCCGAGGATGGTCTGCCGGTGTGTGCAGAGGCTAAGCGCAGAAATTAGGGCCCGAACAAGAGAATGCGAATAGGTTTTTCAGCTGCTTAATCATCGCATCTCCTCGAAGATGAATCATGGTTCTACACGCCAAGCGATGAAACTGCCAAAAAACAAGAAATCTGACACACTTTCACAGGCTGACTGTCAACAGTCTTGAACCGATCCCCAATAATCTCAATCCGAGACACAGTCAGATATTCATGGGAAAACCAAAGATTCTCCTCTGTAACGAAATCTTTTAAGATACTTGACGACGAAGATTTTCAAAAGAAGCTTCAGAGGTAACTCGAGACGGAACACCACTATGAAATGATAATTAAATATAGGCCGTAAGCTGTCGACGGGCGTTGATATACATCAATGGGGGCAGTTGAAAATGTGTGCTCCGACCGGGACTCGAACCCAGGATTTCCTGCTTACATGGCTGACGCTCTATCCATTTTCTTTTTTATTCTCATTTTGTTCGTTAGTTCTCATTCTATTTGTTCGGGGCGGACGTCTTATGACGCTTGTTCACGTTCATCGATGATCCGTTAACTCAGTTATCCGTCTGAGCCACCGAAGGCAGAGAGGACAGTGCGACAGCAGGGATTTATCCCTTGCACTCTTCCCGTGAGACCCACATTCCCAACTTAATGTCCACACACTACATTCGTAGTGTTCCTGCTCATTACAGTCATTACTCGCGGCAGACAATCCTACCGAGTTCCACAAGAGTTCGGGCAATGCTTGTGTATCCAGCACAGAAGAAGAAGTTCAAAAATCGGTTAGCCTTAACTATATGTAGATGGTATCTGCTCTTCCGGACATGTCCGAAAGAACACATACCGTCGGTGACTATGCAGCTCTCTTAGCATAAAATAATAATTAAATCAAGACCCTAAGCTGTCGACAGGCGTTGAAATACATCAAAGGGGACAGTTGAAAATGTGTGCCCCATTAGGGACTCGAGCGCGGTATCTCCTGCTTACATGGCAGACGCTCTATCCATCTGAGCCACCGAGGGCACAGAGGACAGCGCGACTGCAAGGATGTATCCCTTGCACGCTCCCCGTGAGACCCAAATTCCCAACTTAATGTCAACACTACTTTCGTAGTGTCCCTGCCCATTACACTCACTACTCGCGGCAGACAATGTTACCGAGTCCCGTAAGAATTCGGGCAATGGCCGGTTAGCCTTAACTATACGAAGAAGGTATCTGTTCTTTCGGACATCTTCATAAACACCACTGCATCCGCATAATCCAGTGAGAACCCAGTAAAGTTTGATGTGAACATTCAACCTAGAATTGCTATAATTGAAAATCTGGAACCCAAGGAAACCACTAAGTCTTTCATAATGCACTAAAGCAATCCAACCTCACATAACATGGGACTGACATGCATATCAGAAAGAACAGTGTCAATCTCACCAGCTCTGAAACTGACTTTGAAACCAAACCCAAAAAGAGGAAGAGAGCTGGTACCACTTACAGACCGGAAGCACTAATCTGGACAATAAACTCACGCACTAAACCACAGCGTCATTGGAAACCACATACACCCCTCCTACGTATCCTCATTACCAACGTCGATCACGACGTCACCAGTGAGTAAGTGGAAGGAGAGCTAAGGATGCAGGGATACCAATTCAAAAAAGCAACACGCATCTACTCGTGACTCACAAAACCACCCACCAAAAAAATACGTGCCAACTCTTATCACAAGGTAACCACAAACTTCTTACATACCACTTCAGGATTCATTGCATACTACATAAGTTTGAAACAGCCAACCCACTACCTCCGCAACCCACACAATGCAAAAGATGCATCAGTTTTCAGTACATTTCCGAAAACCGTCGCAACGAACTCTAACGTTGGAAATGTAGCGGAATTCATCCTATTTTCAACTGCAAACTAAATTCTATAAAGGAAACACCTAAATGCAGCAATTGCAATGCATCTCACCCCGCTACCGATCAGAACTCCTTAGAAAGGCCGAAGTAATCCATCTCCGCCGACAGAACAAAGAAGATGAAGTGCTTTGATGAACCAACTTACCCCGTGAAGGAATGCTCACAAACAGAAAATTGTCTGCATGCATTCACCACTGCACTTCTCAGCATTCTTTCGGAACGTAGATCCGTGGTTATTGAAACGATGAAAACGGTTTCCAGAAAGTTTCGCAAGTGAGACATGGAAGTTACGCACACCTGGAACAACATAGACATCTACGTCAGCAACCCTCCACACTAATCTACCCAGGTCTAACCTATTGCTGCACTTACAAATTTCGTAGTTGTTTCAGTTAACATCCAGGAAAGACACTGCAACTACTACATGCTTTGTGAACGAAACTGGTTTATATGGCAAAAAAGACCTTCTACAAAAATTGGTTCGAGAACAAAACGTTTCATTCTTGGAATTTCTGCAACCAAATGCTTCGGCAAAGGACTTGATACATGTACCATCACTCTCTTTTGGAATAAGTTCAACATAATCATTGGCAAATCGTCAACAAAGAACTGGCTTCACAAATCGATGACCACATCACGAAAGACGAAAGGAAGAAGGCTGAAATATTCCATAATTTACCCGAAAAATAGACGATCATCCGCAAGATTCCACATTTAACATTCATGAAATTATTACTAGAGAACTTCATTCACTTTTATATAAAAATATCGTACCCGCCGGTCATACACTATTGAAGAAAATAACAGATATGAGATAGCTTCTGCCACACTAAGCGGAAAAAGTACAGCTCCTGGAAATGAGAGCGTTGGACGATTTCAACTCAAACTATTTCTACCATAGAGACTTGATACTACAATCTTTACTTAATGTAGCCCACACACAAGAAAACTGTTCCATTCCAATGGAAATAGGTGCTTATTAGAATAATTCTGAAACCTGCAAAGCCGGCCGGTGTGGCCGTGCGGTTCTAGGCGCTTCAGTCTGGGACCGCGTGACCGCTACAGTCGCAGGTTCGAAGCCAGCCTCGGGCTTGGATGTGTGTGATGTCTTTAGGTTAGTTAGGTTTAAGTAGTTCTAGGTTCTAGGGGACTGATGACCACAGATGTTAAGTCCCATAGTGCTCAGAGCCATTTGAACCATTATTGAAACCTGCCAATCTCAAAAACAACCCTAACTCATTCTGAGCTATCACATTGATTCCAGTACTGGGAACACAAGTGAAGCAATAATTAATAACATGCTACAATAGTTTGTAGAAGACAACAGTACTATACCACAGGAACAAACTAGTCTCAGAAATTTTCGCAGTGGGACTAACTAGCAATGTGGCAGAAGATTACAACTTAACGGATGCGACTGCTGCGCTCTTTCTGGACACAGAACACGCCTTTGATAAAGTGTGGCACGCGGGACTTCTTCACAAAGTGCTAAAATATAATTTTCCACCTGAAATAGTTCAATTAATAGCTAACTTCATTGGAAACGAAAAGTACAAGTGTGAGTTGGAGCTCAAAAGTCATCCTACTTCACATCAAAGTGTGGGTCCTTCACGGTGCCGTCATCTCCTCATTGTTATATACAATATACACGACTGACATCCGAAGACTCAGGTGGTAAAATTTAGACACAGCTCCGTGTGCAGACGACACCAATTACTGGTGTCGTGCACCCATGTGCAATACAATCAGTGAACAATCAACAGTTACATCACCAAACTTGAAACCTGACTAAGTAAATGGAGAATGCGATCTAACCCAACAAACGTCAACTTATCTTACTCAGACATGGAAATATTACTAATAGCCAACAACAGGACCCTCACAGACTTAACATTCGACTTTGGGTACAATAAATTACTGCATACCCAAGCGTCAAATATCTGGGAATCTGTCTGGACAAATTCCTAAACTGGCGGAAAAAGACGACTGAAATGATTAAACAAGCTGAAAGCCACATCTCATGAGATATCGAACACGTGGAGTGAAGCAAACAGCTTCTCGTCCGACCTACAAAATATTTGTCTGACCCGTTCTCGAATATGGATATCAAGCATGGATTATGTCATCCAACCCAACGAAAACAATTCTATTTGATAACCAGAGGATGCCTCGAATAGTGAGAGACTACGCTATGTCTTCCTATCAAACTCCCTCCATGAAACACTTAAACCCAAGAATATACTGCACAAAATAAAAGAACAAACCGTCAGATTCGGAACAACAGACTACGTGACAATGGACTTACAAAATCTCTCCTGCAGCACGATCCTACAACGTTTAATTATCGAAGTTTCAAATATGCGTTTCCTCCCAATCCTCCGGAAAACGAATAAATAAATGAAATTGTCAACGGACCGAGGACACCTTTAGGATTTGGTATGTGTAGCAGCCTGATATGGAAAGAAGAAAGTATTGAGCAAATTTACTTCCATCAAGTCCTATAGAAGAAGAAAGTGTTCTCTACATCGACTACATATACAAGACTTTCATCTTCTGCAGTACAGATGGAAATTTTCTACGGCAAAAAAATTTCAAGATCACAATATAACCTTCTCAAGACTACTGAGATAATATGCAGCTGAACAACAAGCAAGAAATCCCAGAGGGATTTTTCCCTCAGCAACAAATTCCAGAGAGATTTTTCCCTCAGCCGTAAGGCAAATACTGGGGTTTGAACTAATGAAACTCTATGAACAACATCTTCCTCTCATCTCTCATCAACATGCAATTAAAAACCCTGCAAAATTAAATAACTAACCTACCGTCGTAAATAAATGGTGTCACAACTGGCTGGAAAGCACTATGCTCTCCTAGAGCCCACCATCTCCTTCAAAGGTGAAATGATTACAGATGAGTACAGATGGAAATTTTCTACGGCAAAAAAATTTCAAGATCACAATATAACCTTCTCAAGACTACTGAGATAATATGCAGCTGAACAACAAGCAAGAAATCCCAGAGGGATTTTTCCCTCAGCAACAAATTCCAGAGAGATTTTTCCCTCAGCCGTAAGGCAAATACTGGGTTTTGAACTAATGAAACTCTATGAACAACATCTTCCTCTCATCTCTCATCAACATGCAATTAAAAACCCTGCAAAATTAAATAACTAACCTACCGTCGTAAATAAATGGTGTCACAACTGGCTGGAAAGCACTATGCTCTCCTAGAGCCCACCATCTCCTTCAAAGGTGAAATGAAATATTAAAAAAATATATAAATAAATAAACCTGAATTTGACTTATATCTGAAATTTTGGTGATATTTATTACTACTACTACTCGTCAATTTCCGTTTTAGGAAGCAATTAGAAATTTAGGTTACATTAATTGCTACTATCCGTCAATAGCTCTGTTTTACAAAGTGTGTTCAGTGTTGCCAACTCGCTGATACCTATTAACATTAAAAGTGAATCTACACTCCTGGAAATGGAAAAAAGAACACATTGACACCGGTGTGTCAGACCCACCATACTTGCTCCGGACACTGCGAGAGGGCTGTACAAGCAATGATCACACGCACGGCACAGCGGACACACCAGGAACCGCGGTGTTGGCCGTCGAATGGCGCTAGCTGCGCAGCATTTGTGCACCGCCGCCGTCAGTGTCAGCCAGTTTTCCGTGGCATACGGAGCTCCATCGCAGTCTTTAACACTGGTAGCATGCCGCGACAGCGTGGACGTGAACCGTATGTGCAGTTGACGGACTTTGAGCGAGGGCGTATAGTGGGCATGCGGGAGGCCGGGTGGACGTACCGCCAAATTGCTCAACACGTGGGGCGTGAGGTCTCCACAGTACATCGATGTTGTCGCCAGTGGTCGGCGGAAGGTGCACGTGCCCGTCGACCTGGGACTGGACCGCAGCGACGCACGGATGCACGCCAAGACCGTAGGATCCTACGCAGTGCCGTAGGGGACCGCACCGCCATTTCCCAGCAAATTAGGGACACTGTTGCTCCTGGGGTATCGGCGAGGACCATTCGCAACCGTCTCCATGAATCTGGGCTACGGTCCCGCACACCGTTAGGCCGTCTTCCGCTCACGCCCCAACTTCGTGCAGCCCGCCTCCAGTGGTGTCGCGACAGGCGTGAATGGAGGGACGAATGGAGACGTGTCGTCTTCAGCGATGAGAGTTGCTTCTGCCTTGGTGGCAATGATGGTCGTATGCGTGTTTGGCGCCGTGCAGGTGAGCGCCACAATCAGGACTGCATACGACCGAGGCACACAGGGCCAACACCCGGCATCATGGTGTGGGGAGCGATCTCCTACACTGGCCGTACACCACTGGTGATCGTCGAGGGGACACTGAATAGTGCACGGTACATCCAAACCGTCATCGAACCCATCGTTCTACCATTCCTAGACCGGCAAGGAAACTTGCTGTTCCAACAGGACAATGCACGTCCGCATGTATCCCGTGCCACCCAACGTGCTCTAGAAGGTGTAAGTCAACTACCCTGGCCAGCAAGATCTCCGGATCTGTCCCCCATTGAGCATGTTTGGGACTGGATGAAGCGTCGTCTCACGCGGTCTGCACGTCCAGCACGATCGCTGGTCCAACTGAGGCGCCAGGTGGAAATGGCATGGCAAGCCGTTCCACAGGACTACATCCAGCATCTCTACGATCGTCTCCATGGGAGAATAGCAGCCTGCATTGCTGCGAAAGGTGGATATACACTGTACTAGTGCCGACATTGTGCATGCTCTGTTGCCTGTGTCTATGTGCCTGTGGTTCTGTCAGTGTGATCATGTGATGTATCTGACCCCAGGAATGTGTCAATAAAGTTTCCCCTTCCTGGGACAATGAATTCACGGTGTTCTTATTTCAATTTCCAGGCGTGTATATGTGGTCGTAAAAGCGTCATATTTGAAAAAGAAGGTGTCAAAAAAACGGTTAGAGTGTTTTACAATAACAATGCTTGTCAATGAACACCCACCTACTTGTAGTCAAAACACTTTCCCATATTATCATATTCTTCTACTATTTCCAAGTTGAAGGCTGCTTACTTTTTAAGTTGTATGTAGCATTAGTACATATTATTTGCACCAAATCTTCCGAAAGTTCGTAATCATAGCAACATTCGTTCACCATTTTCAATCTCTGCCTTATAGTCTACATCTAAAATATCAATCCCCATACGATTCTGCAATTTGGTTTTCACTGTATTCATAGCGTTCACCTCCCTTTCCACTTTTGCGTTAGTATGAGGTAGAGAACACAGCCACTGCCAGATTATACAGATCCTTAAATGGAGTTAAAACAGCAGTATCTCTTAACTGTAAGACTTCGGCACAAGATGCACTTTATCTTATTTGTAGTTCCAGGTTAGGTGAGAGTTGTTTCACCACTGATCGATATTGCGTTTTTCATCTAATTGAAAACCAAAAATTCCTGGAAGTCCCTTAATTGTCATACTTTTGTACAGATTCAGTGTTTCTTGAAAGCTTAGCTAAGACATTACCTCTAACGCTTTCACTTTATCAAATAGTCCTTGCTGTATTAGGGTTTTTTGATAGTAAAAATTGTATACCCTTTGCTAAGTCATCGTTCATCTTTTACGTCGAGGTTCAGTTCTTTTATGGTCTTCTCAAAGTCGTATATTAGATATGGCGAAGGAATGAGACGTCCTTGAATAAAACAGTTGGAATTGTGTATTCTGGACCAAGACATCAACATTTCGTTGCAGAGAGACCTAAAAAGGCTTAAGAGAGTTGCAAGGAGCTTTGCTGAATCCACCTTCTTGGTTTAAGATTGTTTAGTATCTATTTTGCCCTCTCTTAAGCGAGGTTTTAGAGTGAATTACACTCTATTTTAATATGTTTCTCTTACGTGCTGGACCTGAAAGAGCAGCTGAACGGAATGGACAGTATCTTGAAAGGAGGATATAAGATGAACATCAACAAAAGCAGAACGAGGATAATGGAATGTCGTCGAAATGATGCTGCGGGAATTAGATTAGGAAATGAGACGCTTAAAGTAGTAAATGAGTTTTGCTTTTTGGGGAGCAAAATAACTGATGATGGTCGAAGTAGAGAGGATACAAAATGTACACTGGTAATGGCAAGGAAAGCGTTTCTGAAGAAGAGAAATTTGTTAACATCGAGTGTAGATTTAAGAGTCAGGAAGTCGTTTCTGAAAGTATTTGTATGTAGTGCAGTCATGTCTGGAACTGAAACGTGGACAATAAATAGTTTAGAAAAGAAGAGAATACAAGCTTTCGAAATGTGGTGCTACAGAAGAATGCTGAAGATTAGATGGGTAGATCACATAACTAATGAGGTGGTATTGAATAGAATTGGAGAGAAGAGAAATTTGTGGCACAACTTGACTGGAAGAAGGGATCAGTTGGTAGGGCATATTCTGAGGCATCAAGGGATCACCAGTTTAGTATTGTAGGGCAGCGTGGAGGGTAAAAATCGTAGAGGGAGACCAAGAGATAAATACAGTGAACAGATTCAGAAGGATGTAGGTTGCAGTAGGTACTTGGAGATGAAGAAGGTTGCACAGGATAGAGTAGCAAGGAGAGCTGCATCAAACCAGTCTGTGGACTGAAGACTACAACAACACACATCGTTTTCTTGTTTCTTGCACAAATTTTGCAGTTGATTTCAAACTTCTCGATGAGCCAAGAACTTGAAACTTTCGACATGGCGTGAAACAGGATGACAATCCAGTATTAAATCGCTTTCTCGTGTAATGTGTGGCGGAGGGTACTTTGCTTTTCTGCCTATTGGGTACAAATATTGCAATTGATTTTAAACTAACTTCTCGATGACCTAGAGACTTGAAACTCGGTACAGTCCGTATGTGGATGATAGTGCGATATTAACCACCTTTGTTGTTTGGTGAGTGGCGGAAGGTACTTTGTGTACGACCGCTGTTTTCCCTTTGCTACTCCAATCGCGAATGTTTCGCAGTAAGAACCATTACAACTAAACATGTGTGTGAGCTTGACTCCCTCCAATTTTTACTTACATGGTCCCTTCGCAAGATGTATGTAAGAGAAAGCACTGTACCGATTGACTCAGGTGAAGAGAAACTGAAAAAACCTAAAACCTACCACATGTCCCAATTGTAAAAAGCAGAAAATAATTATTTCAATACATTATTTTTAATGTATCACGTCTTTAAAATTGACTAAAAAGTACAAACAGCAATATTAAAGGAGTTGTGTTTAGGAAAAACGAGCTTCCATCCCCAGTTCTTAAACAAAAATAAGTAGTACGCAATGGTAGTACACTGTCCGCTCATAAGCGCACAACAAAAAAGCTACCACCTCCCAGAAATGCATATGTCAAGTTGTGCAGGTTTACACAGAGCTAGTCGCTATAACTAAATAAAGCATCTGCACATCTGTTGTCTGGCTCTAGCATGATGCAAAGTCAGCGTTCATGATCCAGGCAATACCCACGTATACTCAAGGAGTTAGGGCTATCCACACGATAGTCAGTTTCGAAGTATAGTATGCAGAATAAACGTTGTAAAATTAATTGTATATTTATTATAAATTTATATCCTAGGACCGTATTTGAGCCGTGGCAGGGTTTCTATCGACGCCTTTCGAATTCCTGGTGCCACTGTCTCGATCTGTCGTGTGATGTCCCTCTAGTTTAAGGCCTCTAAGGTCTTTGCTCGAAGTTGTAGATGGGGACGGGGCGTGTTATAGTGGGAAGAGTTGGGGAGTGTAATCACGCTCTGCTACCACTTCCCAGCTCTCCGCACCACTACCCGCCCTGTACCCATCAACAACCTCGAGAAAATATCTTAGTAGACATCGACTCTTCAGTTGCTGCCGATTTGTATCAGCAAAATTAGCATACAGTGGACATAGTACAGTCTGGCGTGTTCTGTTCACCTCTGAAACAAACAGAGGTTTATTTTCAACCAGTTCAATTCTAGTAGGTGGCGTAAGGTCAGTCAGCAGTCAAATACTGTGTCGGGTCACTTGAGGAATTTCGGTAGTTCATTCTGTTGCTGTTTTATATTTTGGAGAAGATCATCGATGTCCCATGGGCATCATATCATCATTTCTGCCACGGGTGGAGGATCAGATTATGAATTTATTGCTTGTTTGTGGACCTTATTCCTGTTACATTTAACATTTCAAGGCGTCTTATTATTTCCGGTCAGTAAACTGTCACTTTTTTTCGTATCTAGAAATCGTGTGGACATGGTCCAATAATTTACCTGCAACATCCCAACTGACACAGAACCAAAAGTTCCCGTCAAGTGAAGAAGCTTTCCGCGTTGCTCGCCGGTAACTACTCATGCTGCCATTATGAGCAGACGTTTGTGCACCCAAGTACAGTCACAGTGTCCCGTGTTCACAGTTAGGATGCGTTTGTGATGCGTTATTATTGTTTGCATTGTTAAGTTAAAGTCGTACCTGGCTACACTAATGCTTTTTTGTTCCTGATGTTCCTGTCTCTCTTTCACATTAATCCAATGTGTGGACTATAGCTCTGTCGCTTGCAGGAATAAGCCTAGTTATCTGGTGAAGGAATTTCTTTTTACTGACATGTGGCTCAGTTTACTGATTGGGTCCTTTGGAAGGTTCCATTTTCACAACCTGTACTTGGCCTTGTCCGGCTCAACAGACAATTTAACCCCTTCGCACCATTGTTGTAATTGTTGTTATACTACACTGAGGGGACGAAAGTCATGGGATACCTCCTAATATCGTGCCGAACGTCCTTTCGCACGGCATAGTGCAGCAATTCGACAAGGCAGGGACTTAAGTCATTGGAAGTCCCATGCGGAAAAACTGAGCCGTGTTACCTCTGCAGCTGTCCATAGTTGCAAAAGTGTTGCTAGGGCAGGATTTTGTGCGTGAACTGATGTTTCGATTACGTCCCATATATGTTCGATGGGTTTCAAAAAAATGGTTCAAATGGCTCTGAGCACTATGGGACTTAACATCTATGGTCATCAGTCCCCTAGAACTACTTAAACCTAACTAATCTAAGGACAGCACACAACACCCAGCCATCACGAGGCAGAGAAAATCCCTGACCCCGCCGGGAATCGAACCCGGGAACCCGGGCGTGGGAAGCGAGAACGCTACCGCACGACCACGAGATGCGGGCTGATGGGTTTCATGTCGGGCGTTCAGTGTGGTTAATCCATTCTTTCGAATTGTCCTTAATGTTCTTCAAACGCTCTTGCGAACGACTGTGGCCAAACGATATGGCCCATTGTCATCGATTAAAATTCCATCTTTGTTTGGAAACATGAAGTCGTTGAATGGCTACAAATTGTCTCCAAGTAACGGAGCATAACCCTTTGCCAGTCAATAATTGGTTCAGGTGGACAAGAGGATCTAGTCCATTCCATGTAAACACAGCCCACACCATTCTGGGGCCACCAACACCTTCCACATTTCGTCGTTGTCAACTTGGGTCTCCCCCCCCCCCCCCCCCCCCCCGTTTCATTGCAATCTGCGCCACATTCGAACACTACTGTCAGCTCTTACCGGCTGAAATCACGACTCATTTATCAGGGCTATGGTTTTCCACTCGTTTACGGTGCAACCGATATAGCACGAGCCGCGGCAGGTGATGTGCTGTTAGCAAAGGCGCTCGAGTCCATCGTCTGCTCCCATAGGCCACAGACGCCAAATTTCGCCGTACTGCTCTAACGAATACATTCGTCGTACGTCGCACATTGATTTCTGCGGTTATTTGTCTTTTAGCACTGACAACTCTACGCAAATGCCACTACTCTCGGCAATTAAGTAAAGGCCGTCGGCCACTGGGTTTACCGGTGCTGAGAGATAATAACTGAAACCTGTAGATTTCGAAATATTGATTTCCCTAGCGAATTACGCAATGCAATGTCCCATGCGTCTAGCTGCTGTTACCACTACGCGTTCAACGTCTGTTAATTCTTGTTGTCGGACCATAATCGCCTGAGTGCGCATGACAGCCCCACCAGTGCACTGTACTTAATACCTTGTGTACGCGATGCTGCCGCCGTCTGTGTATGCGCCTGTCGACATCCAATGGTTTTTGTTGCCTCAACGTATGTTACATCTATCGTCAGGGTTGTTCTCAGCTTGCCTTCCTACGGATCATCAGGTCACTGGATCTGCCATAAGATACACTATCTGCTGTGGGGTGTACGCAGATTGCTAACAGTATCTTTTTAGAACGTTTCTATGTTGTGAACTGGAGATGTATGAGTTACAGCAAGATTCCATACACAACTGCCTCTTCTTAAGAGCATTAGTTTTTAGTGAACTTTTTTCCTCCCTTCATTGCGCCCTCTTCTTGCTTGCCGAGGGCACCATATCCCGAGTCGTTTAAAAATTGATGCTCTAATATGCCTATGCGTCGCTTCTGGTAGCTGGGGCGCGCTATACTGTTTAAGCTAACAGGGTGAATAATTTTAAAAAATCCATTCGCATCAACGCGCCCCCACGCGCTCGCAGCTCCCCTCGTCTCCTTCGCTCAGAATAAACAGTGCGCCGTGGACCCAGCGCGCAGCCGGACTGTTCCGGCACAATCCCTGCCGGCTTATTAACCGAATGAATGGAAGCGCGCTGAATATTTTATGCGCCGCACCCCTGGGTGGCGCTGGACACCTGACGGACCGCATCTTGCATCCAGATGCACAGCGTTCCGCGGTTGACCTGCTGCCAGAACTCGGTGCCAAAGGACGGCCGTATTCTCCCATTTTTTTTATTGATGTTGAATGTGCTATGACGAGGGGACAGAATCTATCCGTCATCAGTGATTTCGTCCGAATTTATTTTTTACGCAGACTTTGACCAGAACGGAAAGCGATAGGAGCGGGAACGCCGGGTGACAAAGCGTTTAGAATAAATAGACTGACGGAAAAGACCTCATCACCACGAAAGAGCTGTGCGACAGAAACGAAAGCTTGTAAGCGCGTTTCTACATCGCATCAGTCGCGTAGGAGTGGAACTAATAGCGCTGCTATGAGGATGCAAATCAAGTTTGCTTTGAATAAACGCTATAACAGTAGTGAGCGTTACTGACCTTTGAGATTGGACGGGATGAGCTGATGTTAGTCAAGAATGCCTTTAAGGTGACACACACCGTTATGTACACCTCTCTGAGCTTGAACGAGGTCACGTACCAGGGCTGCGAGAAGGCGAATGTTCCTTCTGCGATATTGCAGTGAGACTTAACTTACATGACGTCTGGCAGAGGATTCACACAAATGTATGGTCGCATGAAGACCGGACTCTGGACGGCCATGTGGTACTACCGAGAGGGAAGACCGTCATGTTCGACGGATGACTCTCGTGCATCTTTCCTTATGTGTAGCAGCAATTTCAGCAGCAGTTGGCATCTCAGTGATACAATTAAGTTACAAATCGGTTACTCCATACCGATCCCAATCCAGTACCGTTTGCGACTTCAGTGGTGGTAAGTGAGAGCTCGTTGGAGGGCAGAGTGTTGGTTCGAAGGAGGTCAGTTGAGGGCTTATAGTCAACGTATCTACAAAATAGAGTTAAGGACGTGGGTACGATTTCGTATGACAACAGGAGCACTCTCCAGGTTATCCCGCGCACCCTGACTGCAAATTCTTACGTCATTCTGGTGATTCTACCTGTTGTGTTGCCAATCAGGAACAGCATGCAAGAGGTATTTTCCAATAGGATAACGCTCGCAAACATATCACTCCTATACCCTCACATGCTCTAGAGTGTCCACATGTTGTCCTGGCCTGCTTGATCACCACATCTGTCTCCAATCGAGCACGTGTGGTACGTCATCGGACAACTTCAGCGTTATCCACATCTAGTATTAACCGTCTCTACAGACACCGACTGAGTGCAACAGGCATGAAACTCCGTCCCACGAACTGGCACCCGATATCTGTATAACACAATGTATGCTCATTTGCATGCTTGCATTCAACATTCTTGCGGCTACAGCGGTTCTTAATGTACCAGCATTAGGCATTTGCTATTCCCTATCTCGTGCTTATGTTAACCTGTGATCTTGATATGTTAGTCACTGAAATATGTTACCCAGACAAATGATTCACGAAATTTCACTACCCTACATTAATTATTTTTTGGTGTTGAAATTTTTTCCCGTCACTGGAGCATGTTTAACTTGGATCGGGCACGGCATGAGCAAATTTTGCTAGCGTAACTCTCAAGCATCGGTTGCTACAGCGAAGTGAGAACAGGACAGTAATCTGATGGTCGTGGGGTCGACTCCCTGCGTCACAAACTTTTTCTTTTCAGTTTTTTCATTACTTACACTGCTTTTAACCCGAAATAATTGTCAACGTGTTAAAAAGCCATGAAAATAAAAGGCAAATTAAAATTTGGTATTGAAAATAAGTTTAAGCTTGTAATCCAATCATAAAGCACTTCGTGAGGCGTGATTTTTTCCCAGCCTGCCCAATGAGAGAGAACCTTTAATGAACGTAAACCACGTTTGTTTTTCTATAGAAAGTTGAAAACAACGTGGCGTTCATGACGTCGTTTATTACACGTACAAGACGCCGAGAAAAACAACGCTTCTTAGTTGATACGATTAATATCGCACCAGCACATATGAGTCATCAACCGCAAAAGAACAGAGGTATTTAATTTTATACAGAAAGTTCTTGTGTACGCACTCAGTCCCTTCCTGGAAATCTATTTTTATTTATTTTACTGATTTATTTAACCAGATCAGGACCTTCCGTACATCACACCAGAGTCTCGCAAATATAGTAGCCATTATATCATTGTCAGCTAAGAAAATTACAATTTTAAGACGACATCTAGTATTAAAATGATGTGAGTGTCTGAAGTGGCGGGGTGAGTAAATAATACTGACCATGAACTAACAAAGCTAATACTAGCATTAATTGTACTACTGCAGCTCCAGCCATTAATAGTGATAATAATAATAATAGTGACATTAATTGTGACATTAATAACAATAATGATTGCAACAGATAAACAATAACTTATAGGTGTACAAAATACAGGGAATTTCCGTAAGAGCGAGCAAAAATTTAATAGGATATACAGTAGAGGATGCTCCACTGAAAAATTTGTGGTAGGCAACCTGGGGTCAGACAAGCCACCTTCAGGAGATATGACGGTAAACCCGTCTACTGCTTTGCCTAGCATTACTGCTTTCCAGTTCATTTACAAGTAACATGCGTACAAGCTTACTGCTTACTTATAGGTACATTCCTTATTTACTGGCCGTCTGGATGGCCACCTACATATGGGTTTCGTGCAAAAAGTTCTATCTGAGTTGTTGGAGAACGTAGTATTGGTTGTTCGTGAGAGGCTGTGGATACAACATGACGGTGCACCGCCTCACTTCAGTGCTGAATTTCCTGGTCGCTGGATTGGAAGAGGAGGTCCTATTCCACGGCCTGCGGGGTCACCTGATCTGAATCTCACTGATCATTTCCTATTGGGATATCTAGAGTCACATATGTATGAGATCCCAGTGGATACAGAGACTGAATTAGTGGCTAGAATTGTAGTTTCCTGTGATGTGATTCGAAACACCAGAGAGATGTTTGTCAGAATCATGTTCGACGATGTCATGCTTGCATTGAGTTTGATATCAGTCAGTTTCAGCACATTTTGGAAGATAAAGTACAATTGGTACTTTCTTTGTGTCATTGATAGTATTCGCAGTTTCCTGAAACTAATTTAACTAAAGAAGTACATAATAATGTGATTATATTCCTGTTACCTCCTTAATCTGGTTTCTATGATCCCATGTTCTTTACCTCAAATTATTCAGCGGAGCATCCTCTATATCACGTTAAATCTAGCACACTCTTACGAAAACGCCCTAGTACAGTGACTTCTGACAAAAGAAAATGTAAGGAGACTACATCGGCTAAGAATTCTGGGAAATAAGGAAGATCAAGTTAAGAAAGAGAAATGTAAAAAGGTAACGATTAGGTACAGAGACAATGAAAACCTCATCGTTTCTTTCGGGGGTGTGTCATTACCTGTCTTCTGAAGCTGGAGATGTTATCTAGCCAATAAAAATCGAAAGGTGGTTCGACTCCGTTTCTTGTTACTAAGAAGGACTACGAGAAGAGGGATGACCGATGGAATGGGAGAGACAGGGTTTTGCTCTAATGGGTAGGTTTCTGTCCTGTTGTTCAGGCAAGAGCGTTAAGTTTCTCTGTAGTCTCAAATTTTCCTTGGCGTTTCCTTTTCAGGCCTTTTACGAAAATATTGGAAAATACGAGGGCGTGATGAAAAGTACTGTTCAAATGTTCAAATGTGTGTGAAATCTTATGGGACTTAAAACTGTTAAGGTCATCAGTCCCTAAGCTTACATACTACTTAACCTAAATTAACCTAAGGACAAACTCACACAACCATGCCCCAGGGAGGACTCGAACCTCCGCCGGTAGAAAAGTACTGTCTCTGACATTTTTATGTGAAAACTCTTAAATCATTTTAAATAAAATCGATGTTATTAACATTCACATCTTTATTCTACACATCTACATATTTGTAGTCAGCTACCGCTAGAGAACTCTAAATTGTAGTACGTAACACGATGTTGAGTAACGTACCTATGTTTCTGAGTGATAACCAATGTGCTGTAATCGAGTTTCGAATTCACAGTGTTCGTCCACACGAGAAGCACCCTAACTTCATCATGACAATTTCAAACCACACAAGGGCGCTGCGAAATCTTCCCTCTGTCGACGCCTTGGGTTCACTGCCTTCGATCATCGAACATGCAGGTCTAACTGGGCCCCATACAATTTTCGTCTGTTTCCAATCCAGCTACGAGAGCTTCGCTTTGATAGTGATGAAGTGATGCAAGCCATGATGAGATTGTGGTTCCGTCAAAGTTAAACCTTCTACAGTGTTGATGTGAACCAACGAATCTATAGTTGGGAGAAAAGTGTTCGCCCCTAGGCGACTATGTCGAGAAATAAGTATGTAGAAATGAAGAGTAAAGATTTAGAATGTTAGTAAAGTTCATTTTAGAATCCTTAAGAGATTTTACATAAAAAAAATATTTCGATTTATTTGCAGTGTAAGTAACGCAAAAATCGAAAATATAAGTGTTCAGAAAGAGAATCAACCCCATGACCGTCGGATTACGGTTCTTTACTCTTTCCGCTGCGTCAACGTCTGCCTGGAAACTACGCTAACATACACTGAAGAGCCAGAGAAACTAGTACGCCTGCGTAATATCGTGCAGAGCCCCCGCGAATGAAATAGAGCTGGTAGCAATTCTGGACCTGTGGAGTGTCGCATTGTGTTGCTGGAATTTCCAAAATCCGTCGGAATGCACAATGGACATGAATGGATGCAGGTGATCAGACAGGATGCTTACATATGTGTCACATGTCAGAGTCGTATCTATACGTATCAGGAATCACATATCACTCCAATTTTACACGCCCCACACTATTACACAGCCTCCACCAGCTTGAACAGTCTGCTGCTGACATGCAGCGTCCATGGATTCATGAGGTTGTCTCCATACCCGTACATGTCCATCCGCTCGATACAATCTGAAATGAGACTCTTCCGACGAGGCAGTATGTTTCCAGTCATCAACAGTGCATGTCGGTGTCGACGGTCAGAGGCGAGGCGTAAAGCTTTGTGTAGCGCAGTCATCAAGAGTACAGGAGCGGGACTTCGGCCCCGAAGCCCATATGGATGATGTTTCGTTAAATGGTTCGCACGCTGACACTTGTTGATGACACAGCATTAAAGTCTGCATCAATTTGCAGAAAGTTTTTAAAACTTGAAAACTGCCATTGTAGCAGCAGTAACCGAGCTAAAAACTGTGCCAGACTTGTTGTCTCATAAAGGGGTTGCTGACCGCAGCCTTTTTCCATGTCTCAGTGTTTGAATACGCATGCCTATACCAGGTTCTTTTACGCATCAGTGTAAATAGCCAATGTCTTGCCCGACACGAGCCAAAAATGCCATGTCTAGCTACCACTTTTTATTTCTGGCCAAGCAACTCATATACTGTGCATTTGCACGAAACCGGTGATAACGAGCAGATGCGGTCGCCTTATGCGTGTGTCACGTATCCCAAGTTAATGTTGACATACGGCAACCCCCGAAAAATCTTTTGTTTTTACCATAGTTTTGTGTATTTGGGGCATAAAAATCATGTAGTGGTATAAGAAACTAACTATGAAGAATAGGGAAAGAATGCATTGAGAAGTTATATGAAAATGATTTGGCCAAAACAGGATTTTTAAAGAGGTTTAGCAGCACAGTAATTCACAAATTTTTCTAAGGCGACATTACATATGGTGACCCTGCCAGGATACCTGTCATCTGCACAATTCTTAATAATGTTCAAAAGACATCATATACATGTATCAGTTCATGATATCCAATAATACAAATTTACTCTTTCTAATCGACACACGTCCAGTTCATCCACTCTCAAAACTCCGCCATCTCTCTCCCCACAACCACCACTGCTGGCAGCTCACCTCCAACTGCACAACACTATGCGCTGTTAACAGCCAACTGCCCAACACCACAATAGCAAATTCCAACAATGCCACCCAGCCACAGACTGCACACAGGACAGCCAGTGATTTTCATACAGAGGGCTATGTGGCGGTGGCGTTACCAATGTAAGAACCTAAACAGCCTACTTGCATAGCCCCCATGCTCCCCAAAAAATTTTACGAATTGTTTTCGTCTGTTGCCAATACAGATTTGAAAAAAAAAATCGTAATTACAATAACAATGATATCAAATGCACACACTTATCGATACAATGTTGGTCAAAGACTAAAATTTTCTCAGAGTCCATAAAGACAGTCCTCATTATTAATCACAGTAAAATTGCAGTGTTTTTCTCAAAGTCTGAGCAGTAAAAGAAAATGCACACGAAGGTTGTGAATTTCCATGCAGTCTTGGAGAAGTAGTGTTGTCCTTCCAACGGAAAGACAGTGCTGACTCTTGACATATAGACAGGTAATGGTCCACAACAGAGCAAACCCACAGCAGTGTCAGTCGAAGTTTTGAAGAATATTGGTAGGTGGGTCATCACAGAGCAGACCCACTGTAGTCCTAGTAGAGATTATGGTATTAGTGGGCCACCAGAGGTGCAGACCCACTGCAGTCCTTGTAGAGATGGCCAGCAGCCATCTGCTGCGACTGTCAGGTGCACAATCACCATTGAAGAGTCTTGTGGACAATATAGCAAGTCCATGAGTCACCACTTGTGAATCACGCATTGATTTGTGTATATTTGCTCATTTTTATATCTAGTTTCTAGTTGCACTGCAGCATTGGTTAAAATAAAATTTAATGTGGTTGTTGTTGTGGTCTTCAGTCCTGAGACTGGTTTGATGCAGCTCTCCATGCTAATCTATCCTGTGCAAGCTCCTTCATCTCCCAGTACCTACTACAACCTACATCCTTCTGAATCTGCTTAGTGTATTCATCTCTTGGTCTCCCTCTACGATTTTTACCCTCCACACTGCCCTCCAATGATAAATTTGTGATCCCTTGATGCCTCAGGACGTGTTCCACCAACCGATCACTTCTTCTAGTCAAGTTGTGCCACAAACTTCTCTTCTCCACAATCTTTTTCAATACCTCCTCATCAGTTACGTGATCTATCCACCTAATGTTCAACATTCTTCTGTAGCACCACATTTCAAAAGCTTCTATTCTCTTCTTGTCCAAACTATCTATTGTCCATGTTTCACTTCCATACATGGTTCAAATGGCTCAAATGGCTCTGAGCACTATGGCACTCAACTGCTGTGGTCATCAGTCCCCTAGAACTTAGAACTACTTAAACCTAACTAACCTAAGGACATCACACACACCCATGCCCTAGGCAGGATTCGAACCTGCGACCGTAGCAGCAGCACGGCTCCGGACTGGAGCGCCTAGAACCGCACTGCCACCGCGGCCGGCACTTCCATACATGGCTACACTCCATACAAATACTTTCAGAAACGACTTCCTGACACTTAAATCTATACTCGATGTTAACAAATTTCTCTTCTTCTGAAACGCTTTCCTTGCCATTACCAGTCTACATTTTATATCCTCTCTACTTCGACCATCATCAGTTATTTTGCTCCCCAAATAGCAAAACTCCTTTACTACTTGAAGTGTCTCATTTCCTAATCTAATTACCTCAGCATCACCCGACTTAATTCGACTACATTCCATTATCCTCGTTTTGCTTTTGTTGATGTTCATCTTATATCCTCCTTTCAAGACACTGTCCATTCCGTTCAACTGCTCTTCCAAGTCCTTTGCTGTCTCTGACAGAATTACAATGTCATCGGCGAACCTCACAGTATTTATTTCTTCTCCCTGGATTTTAATACCTACTCCAAATTTTTCTTTTGTTTCCTTTACTGCTTGCTCAATATACAGATTGAATAACATCGGGGAGAGGGTACAACCCTGTCTCACTCCCTTCCCAACCACTGCTTCCCTTTCAGGCCCCTCGATTCTTATAATTGCCATCTGGTTTCTGTACATATTGTTAATAGCCTAGCGCTCCCTGTATTTTACCCCTGCCACCTTTAGAATTTGAAAGAGAGTATTCCAGTCAACATTGTCAAAAGCCTTCTCTAGTCTACAAATGCTAGAAACGTAGGTTTGCCTTTCCTTAATCTTCCTTCTAAGATAAGTCGTAAGGTCAGTATTGCCTCACGTGTTCCAACATTTCTACGGAATCAAAACTGAACTTCCCCGAGGTCGGCTTCTACCACTTTTTCCATTCGTCTGTAAATAATTCGCTTTAGTATTTTCCAGCTGTGACTTATTAAACTGATAGTTCAGTAATTTTCACATCTGTCAACACCTGCTTTCTGTGGGATTGGAATTATTATATTCTTCTTGAAGTCTGAGGGAATTTCGCCTGTCTCGTGCATCTTCCTCACCAGATGGTAGAGTTTTGTCAGGACTGGCTGTCCCAAGGCCGTTAGTAGTTCTAATGGAATGTTGTCTACTCCTGGGGCTTTGTTTCTACTCAGGTCTTTCAGTGCTCTGTCAAACTCTTCACGCAGTATCGTATCTCCCATTTCATCTTCATCTACATCCTCTTCCATTTCTACAAAATTGTCCTCAAGTACATCGTCCTTGTATAGGCCCTCTATATACTCCTTCCGCCTTTCTGCTTTCCCTTCTTTGCTTAGAACTGGGTACCCATCTGAGCTCTTGATATTCATACAAGTGGCTCTCTTTTCTCCAAAGGTATCTTTAATTTTCCTTTAGACAGTGTCTATCTTACCCCTAGTGAGAAAAGCCTCTACATCCTTACATTTGTCCTCTAGCCATGCCTGCTTAGCCATTTTGCACTTCCTGTCGATCTCATTTTTGAGACGTTTGTATTCCTTTTTGCCCACTTCATTTACTGCATTTTTATATTTTCTCTTTTCATCAATTAAATTCAATATTTCTTCTGTTACCCAAGGATTTCTACTAGCCCTCGTCTTTTTGCCTACTTGATCCTCTGCTGCCTTCACTACTCCCTCAGAGCTACCCATTCGTCTTCTACTGTACTTCTTTCCCCCATTCCTGTCAATCGTTCCCTAATGCCCTCCCTAAAACTCTCTACCACCTCTGGTTCTTTTAGTTTATCCACGTCCCATCTCCTTAAATTCCCAACTTTTTCCAGTTTCTTTAGTTTTAATCTGCAGTCCATAACCAATACATTGTGGTCAGAGTCCACATCTGCCCCTGGAAATGTTTTACAATTTAAAACCTGGTTCCTAAATCTTTGTCTTACATTATATAATCTATCTGATACTTTTTAGTTTCTCCAGGATTCTTCCATGTATACAACCTTCTTTTATGATTCTTGAACCAAGGGTTAGCCTTGATGAAGTTATGCTCTGTGCAAAATTCTACCAGACGGCTTTCTCTTTCATCACTTAGCCCCAATCCATATTCATCTACTATGTTTCCTTCTCTCCCTTTTTCTACTGTCGAATTCCAGTCACCCATGACTATTAAAATTTCGTCTCCCTTCACTGCCTGAATAATTTCTTTTATCTCGTCATACATTGCATCAATCTCTTCGTCATCTGCAGAGCTAGTTGGCATATAAACTTGTACTACTGTAGTAGGCATGGGCTTCGTGTCTATCTTGGCCACTATAATACGTTCACTATGCTGTTTGTAGTAGCTTACCCGCACTCCTATTTTTTTATTCATTATTAAATCTACTCCTGCATTACCCCTATTTGATTTTGTATTAATAACCCTGTATTTACCTGACCAGAAGTATTGTTCCTCTTGCCACCGAACTTCACTAATTCCCACTATATCTAACTTTAACCTATCCATTTCCCTTTTTAAATTTTCTAACGTACCTGCTCGATTAAGGGATCTGACATTCCACGCTCTGATCCGTAGAATGCCAGTTTTGTTTCTCCTGATAACGACGTCCTCTTGAGTAGTCTCCGCCCGGAGATCCGAATGGGGGACTATTTTACCTCGGGAATATTTTACCAAAGAGAGCGCCATCATCACTTAACCATACAGTAAAGCTGCATGCACTCGGGAAAAATTACGGCTGTAGTTTCCCCTTGCTTTCAGCCGTTCGCAGTACCAGAACAGCAAGGCAGTTTTGGTTAATGTTACAATGCCAGATCAGTCAATCATCCAGACCGTTGCCCCTGCAACTACTGAAAAGGCTGCTGCCCTTCTTCAGGAACCACATGTTTGTCTGGCTGCTCAACAGATACCCGTCCATTGTGGTTGCACCTACGGTACGATTATCTGTATCGTTGAGGCACGCAAGCCTCCCCACCAACGGCAAGGTCCATGGTTCATGGTAATATAAGTACTAATATAGATATTTTATGCCTACAGATCCAGTAAACAATAATTTAATGATCTACTCTCTCAAAAAAGGGAACACTAATAGACATTTCCCTTCACAGGAATTGCATGCATAATTTTTCTCAATGACTGGGTAACTTGTTTAGTAGAGTAAGCCTAGGTGATGCATCACTCTAGTGTTAAGATGTGACATAGTTATTAGACATTTCCTATCTTTACTGTAATATTATTTCTGCTTGAGCTATGTGATATTTCGGTATAAGTAATAGCATTTGCTGCTGCTGTTTGCCAGGCATAGTGCTACTGAATTTCACTTTGTATTACTCTGTTAAGCCAGTTTTACTACCGATTTATTTTGTTTTTGCTGCACATTGGCGCATATTAGTGGTAATGTTGCATATGCTTTCCTAATTTAGATATACTGCTGCTTCCTTTGCCAATTTGCATTTTTTGTCATTGCTGTTTGTGTTAATTTGTTGTGTGTTGCTGCATTGCCTCGTCCCTTAGTATATATATCTGAGCTCAGTAGATTTAAGTTAGCTTAAGAGGGGGTAGACTATATGAGAAACTAACTATGAAGAATAGGGAAAAAATGCATTGAGAAGTTATATGAAAATGGTTGGCCAAAAATGGATTTTGAAAGAGGTTTATCAGCACAGTAATTCATAAATTTTTGTAAGGGGACGTTACAGTGGGAAAAAGTCATCTGTCCAGATGCTCGTTGAGAACTTGAAAACCGTCTGCCGTAGACACAGTTCACTCAGTTTTCACACGTGTATCAATAATCACTTGTACATCTCAAAGAAAATATGTAGTCTCTCTTCTGTTTGCTACAGTAGATTAATTTTTTAGTTTTGAATTGCAAAGGCATGCCTTATTCAGTTCGTCTACACTCGTATTGCCAATCGCAAGGAGAGCAAGTTAGCAAGGCCCGCGTGGCTCGTGGGCAAAGGGAAGACTGACATATCACTTTACTGCCACCTGCTGTCAGGACGTGCGACGTGTTTAGTACAGACGTTTTCTCTTGTGATTACCGAAGTGGGCACAAGAAGTGATATCGTGGTCGTTTACGTTAAGATGGTTGCTTACTTGCCTACGTAGCTTCTGTGAAATTGTAGGTTAGGTTGGAACATAATACTTATTCACGCAAGATATTTTGCTGTTGTTTTTCACGTGGACGATACGAATACTTTTCTCGAGTTCACTTCTTCATTAGAATACATAGGAGTCAATATCACTTTCTACTCAGCCACCAGAGTCTGAAATATGTTTTTCCACTCTTTACATAGAATTATTGTCGTTAATATGAATATAAGGCTAATTTTCATCGTAATTTGTAAATTTCTGGTCATGCCGAGTCACCTGGTTGAAAGACACTTGTGTCTAAGATAGGAGATTTTTTATTTATTTCCTACACAGTATATGCGTACATATTCAATATTCATATAGCTTGAATTATTACGTAAATATTTTTTAATCCTCTGTAAGCTGTTAAATCGTAAATTACGAATGTCGTTCACTCCAAGCATCCCTTGGCATTAGCCGGCCGAAGTGGCCGTGCGGTTAAAGGCGCTGCAGTCTGGAACCGCAAGACCGCTACGGTCGCAGGTTCGAATCCTGCCTCGGGCATGGAGGTTTGTGATGTCCTTAGGTTAGTTAGGTTTAACTAGTTCTAAGTTCTAGGGGACTAATGACCTCAGCAGTTGAGTCCCATAGTTCTCAGAGCCATTTGAACCATTTTGAACCTTGGCATTATAAAAATGTATGTATGTGCATACCACATCTCCTCCTAATGCCTGCCGCTGTGGCCGAGCGGTTTTAGGCGCTTCAGCCTGGAGCTGCGCTGCTGCTGCGATCGCAGGTTCGATTCCTGACTCGGGAATGGATGTGTGTGATGTCCTTAGGTTAGTTATGTTTAAGTAGTTCAAAGTTGTAGGGGACTAATGACCTCAGATGTTAAGTCCCATAGTGCTCAGAGCCAATTGAACCATCCTCCTAAACCACTGGACCTATTTCATCCTGACCTCGTACACGTATCACTTTCTGTATGAAAAGAATAGCTGTAAGGGTGTCAATCACCTGCCGGGGGTGAATGTGAAAATAAGTGTAGCCTACGACTTGCGAGTACCCACACTTCATTCATCCAATATCTGCGAGTGAGAGAACTTAGTGACTTGCAACAAACTTTACACATAATTTCAGAAACTTTTTCTAGCTGTTCATGCTGTAAAATTTCCGCATCAAACACGACGTTTTAATTTATTACTTCTTTACTACTTACTGTATTCGTGACCTACTTTGCAGACATTATTCACATAAAACACTGACTGTTTCTGTGAAGTTATGTCATTTTCAAATAACTTCCGGGAATTCAGCCAGGTAACACTTTCAGCGACCGCCGATATTTCGGCGGGAGAACACCCCGCCATTTTCAAGGCAAACTGCAACGGACAGGCGACGTACATGCAAATTTAATACCTCGGTTCTCGGACACAAGCAGGAAAGATAACACACACACACTGAACACTAGTGCCACCAAAGATGACCAAAGTCAGAGCTATCGATAGTGAGACTATGAATTCGCAGGTGAGGTAGCATTGAGTCTGTCCCTCTGTTTCTTGACAAGGGAGAGAGCCGGATTCCAAACAGAGTTTAAACAGAAACCTCCATCCCTGTTAACAAAGTTGCTCGCTAATTTAATCTCAACTGCCTCCCGAATCACACTGTCCCAATAGCTGGACGTGCATGCCAATATCTCGGTGTTATTATATAACATGGAGTGACCAGTATCCAAGCAATGTTCGGCAATAGCAGATCTATTTGGCTGCTGTAATCGTGTGTGCCGTTTATGCTCAGTACATCTGTCCTCCACGGTCCTGATAGTTTGACCAATATATGCCATGCCGCAGCTACAAGGGACACGATATACACCCGCCTTACGCAGTCCAAGATCATCCTTAACGGAACTCAAAAGTGCTCTAATTTTAGACGGAGGTCGGGAAACACATTTCACATCGTATTTCCGTAAGATACGACCGATCTTATTGGACGTGTTTCCTACGTAAGGCAAGAAGGCTGTAGACTTAGGTGTTGACTCAGAATTATCATCAATCACCTGATGTACAGTTGGTCGATAGCGCAACGCACGTTCAATCTGTCTATCACTGTAACCATTTTGACGAAATGTAACTTCAAGATGGGACAGCTCAGCTGGCAAAGTCTCAGCGTCAGAAACGATATGTGCCCTGTGTACCAAGGTACGAAGTACCCCTTCACGCTGAGCCGAATGGTGACAACTATTAGCTTGTAAGTACAAGTCGGTGTGAGTACGTTTCCTGTAGACTGCATGTCCCAATGATCCATCATCCCTCCTCCTAACCAACACGTCGAGAAAGGGAAGGCAACCATCCTTTTCCACCTCCATCGTAAAACGAATGTTCGGGTGGATCGAGTTCAGATGTTCTAGAAAGACATTCAAATTCTCCCTACCGTGAGGCCAAACAACGAAGGTATCGTCAACGTATCTATAGAAACAGGCGGGTTTTAAAGGCGCCGACTCCAATGCACGTTCCTCGACGTGTTGGTTAGGAGGAGGGATGATGGATCATTGGGACATGCAGTCTACAGGAAACGTACTCACACCGACTTGTACTTACAAGCTAATAGTTGTCACCATTCGGCTCAGCGTGAAGGGGTACTTCGTACCTTGGTACACAGGGCACATATCGTTTCTGACGCTGAGACTTTGCCAGCTGAGCTGTCCCATCTTGAAATTACATTTCGTCAAAATGGTTACAGTGATAGACGGATTGAACGTGCGTTGCGCTATCGACCAACTGTACATCAGGTGATTGATGATAATTCTGAGTCAACACCTAAGTCTACAGCCTTCTTGCCTTACGTAGGAAACACGTCCAATAAGATCGGTCGTATCTTACGGAAATACGATGTGAAATGTGTTTTCCGACCTCCGTCTAAAATTAGAGCACTTTTGAGTTCCGTTAAGGATTATCCTTGGACTGCGTAAGGCGGGTGTATATCGTGTCCCTTGTAGCTGCGGCATGGCATATATTGGTCAAACTATCAGGACCGTGGAGGACAGATGTACTGAGCATAAACGGCACACACGATTACAGCAGCCAAATAGATCTGCTATTGCCGAACATTGCTTGGATACTGGTCACTCCATGTTATATAATAACACCGAGATATTGGCATGCACGTCCAGCTATTGGGACAGTGTGATTCGGGAGGCAGTTGAGATTAAATTAGCGAGCAACTTTGTTAACAGGGATGGAGGTTTCTGTTTAAACTCTGTTTGGAATCCGGCTCTCTCCCTTGTCAAGGAACAGAGGGACAGACTCAATGCTACCTCACCTGCGAATTCATAGTCTCACTATCGATAGCTCTGACTTTGGTCATCTTTGGTGGCACTAGTGTTCAGTGTGTGTGTGTTATCTTTCCTGCTTGGGTCCGAGAACCGAGGTATTAAATTTGCATGTACGTCGCCTGTCCGTTGCAGTTTGCCTTGAAAATGGCGGGGTGTTCTCCCGCCGAAATATCGGCGGTCGCTGAAAGTGTTACCTGGCTGAATTCCCGGAAGTTATTTGAAAGTTGTATACGCCAGGAGAAACTCAGGTCTCAAGTTATGTCATTGTACGACACACAGTTCAGGAAAGATGACGTAATAAACACTGAGATGCGTGAAAAATTTCCACATCATGTGAGACCTTCAAATTTATTACTTCTTTCCTACAAACTATAATCATAATACATTTCGCACACTGCATCCACATACGTCACTGAATTTACCTAACATTGATATCATTGTACGACGTATAGTTCAGAAGATATGGCCTCACAAACATTGAGGTGGTGAAAACGAAACTGCTGGGCGAAGTCCACTAGAGATACAGGTGAAATTTATATTCAAATACGTGTGAAATATTTTAAATGCATTTAAGGTATGTGTGACAAGTGCGTGTGCAGGCCAGTAACGGATAAAAAAACTTCTCTAAGTCCTGGACTGATTTCAACCAATCATGATGCTTATATTACCATCTCGAAACGAATATGTAGGGGTAACAACCCGTAGCCTCCTATTAAGGTGCGGTTCATAACGTGGTGCGAGAACGGGGGAAAGGAAGAAATGGCCAGACAGAGAGGGGGAAGGAGTAGATAGACATAACTGTGGTGGAGGATGTAACAGTATCAGAGCAGACAGGGGAATGCATGTTTGAAATGTCGTCAGCCACAATACGTACACGGGGCCGCGCAGTGATATTACGTCAGATTTCTTGTGAAAGTCCAGTGCGTCCGCCTCACATTTCTCGGAACTGAACTGAAGTGAACTTGCTTACCTCGCGTCTCGGATACGTTGCCCCAGTTGGTTTCTTCTCCGCAGGCCTCAAGTTCTAACGCATGTACAATAAACAGCGCATAACAACATGGACAATCGATGAGGTAAAATGCTAAATATTATGAAAGTCGTGAAGTGACCCGATGCCAACTACATCTGTCCACTCGCAAAATTAGTGAAACGATTTCTAGAGCTAGTCTCTCGTTAATATTCATAACAAGATTCTAAGACATTAATCATTAGTTCTCGAGAATAGCACACGATCTTATAAACCACGTGATCGGACAGATATGTTTTCCGTGGTAACTTTGAAAATTAATTCCGTATTTATGCGGTGTTGTACTTTACACGCTAGTAAATATTAAATAATAATATATTTTCTTCTTGGCGCCCGGCGTTGTACTGAATCCCCACTACCCCTCTCTGTTCCAGTACGATCTACACTTGGTCGCCCGGCCGTTTACACGTTAAGTGATCCTAGCTATTTGGTAGCATCCCGTAAAAAGATGTTCCTGTACTGTGCGTTAAAATAAATCAACAAAAATGTAATAAACGTGGGCGGATATGTGCTGTAAACGCCGCAAGGTGGAGATTTTCAGACAGATAGAGAGGGGTTGGGAGGGGGGATGGACAGGGAAGGTGGAGAAAATGGACAGAGAGAGTGGTTGGACGAGGAGATGGATCCAGAGAGAGGAGGAGGCAGATACAATTTGAGGGCTTTGGAAACTGACATAGAGAGGGAGAGGAAGAAATAGACAGGGAGGGTAGAACAGAAGAAGAGAGAGGTGGGTAGGAGGAAAGGACAGAGGAAGGGTAAAGGAGATCGACGGAGAGAGGCTAAGGAGGTAATGGACAGAGACAGAAGGAGATTTGGGGGAGGGGGGCGGGTGACAAGGAGGTAGAGGGTAGGAGGAGATGTACTTAGAGCGGTAGGTCGAGATGAACAGAGAGAGGGGGCGTGGTGTAGCAGATAGACGAAATGAGAGGCAGGAGCAGATGGAGAGAGAGTGAGGAATAGAGAAGGCGGACAGAGAGATTATCGAGAAGGAGGAAGAGAGAGAGAGACGGAGAAGGAGAACAGAGAAAGGACGGAAGGAGGATATGGAATATCCACTTTCCTGAGCAACGCCGAGTACTCAGCTAGTACAAAACAGAGTTAGCCAGGTTGCTTTTGCATAATGTGGAATGTTTCATGGCATTAAAAGCAGTCATGGTATATGAACCCAGAAGTCAAAATCTAAAGCAAGACAGGCTTTCACTTGTTGGCAATTGTAACTTTAAAGGATGATGAAAAAAATAATCAGAAATGAAAGAAACCTATCGCTCAGAACTGCTTCATAACGCAGTGCGCTACTTCGTTCACGGAATTGCTGTCTTTGAGATAAAACGGTAGGAAAACAGCGGAAAATGGAGAATCTTGATAAATGGCGTCAATTCGCGGGATTTATGCGGTCATCCGCAAATTGGTCTCCTTCTTCATCTGAAACTAGCAGTTGCGGCAAACGTCCACAATTATTTGTTGAATAAATTACAATTTCTGCCTTTATCTAGAGATTTTACGCTCTACAGTTCCCTCTATTACCATGGAAGTTATTCCTTGATGTCGTAATACAAGGTCTACCATTCTGTCCTATCTGCTTTTAAGTGGTCTCCGCAAGTTTCTCTCCTACGTATTTCGCAGAATACCTCCTCATTTGTTATCCCATCAGTCCACCTAATGATCCACATCTTTCTGTAGCACCAGATTTAAAACGCTTCTTTTCTTTTCCAGTTCTCGCAGACTCCATGATTCACTTTAATGTAACGCTGAACTTCAAAGTCAATTCTCAGAAACTTCTTAATCAAGGCTGGTGTTTGACCCTAGTAGCTTTCATTTCATCACGAAAGACCTCTTTGGTTCTACTACTAGTCTGTTTTTTATGTCCTTCGTGCTTTGTTTTCATCATGCGGTATGTCACTTCTGAGGTAGAATAATTCCTACGCTTCTCTTACTTTGTTATCCCCAATATTTCACAAGTTTGTCGATAATCCCATTTTTGCTACTCCTCATTACTTTCGTCTATTTCTTCTCAGTGCCTAGTGTGTGAACGTTAGGCTGTTCATTTCATCCGACAGATCCGGAAACTCTTCCTCACTGAGAGTAGCGAATCTTATCGTTGACATTCTTCCAGTCTGCGTAGTAATCCTACGCCTCAATCCCTGTTTTACTTCCATCATTACTTCTTAGATGTACAGAGTAAGTGGTACGGTTGAAAGACTATATCCCTATGTTTTACTCATATCAATACGAGTAAATCGTTCTTACACTTCCATTTTTGTTTCCCCTTCTAGGCTCGTTTACATACTGTATGTTACCAGTCTTTCCCTGTATCTCACACCTACTTTCTTGTGGATTTCGGACATCTTGGGACAGTTTACTTGATCGAAAGCTGTTTATAAATCATCAGGTCATATGAACGTATGTTTAGCTGCTATTAATAATAAAATGCTGGAACGACGAAGCGTGTCACGTAGCTGGAATTGCAGGATTTAGCTGGCGTAAGATGAATAATTTTGTACGCTTGTAAATCACTCTGTAGGATTCACTGATCCCGTGAAATCCAGCTTCTCCTGTTCATTTATGAAACCCAAATAGATATAAGAACTCAGCTTCACGTGTCGGCTTAAAGGATTACACTATATACTCTGTTTTTATCTACTCTGCTATGTTCGAGTATATGATCTGTCTTTCTTTTCTTTTATATTTGCCACTGCAGTGCAGTGTCACGTGAGTCCGTTGGTGAATATAGCTGGTTAAATTATATCAGAAATCACAGCATAATTCTCAAATAATGACTTCACACGACGTGCAGGAAAATGATTGCATCAACATACGTTATTTAGTCAAACTGTCATTTCGAATAATCTGCCAGAGAGAGTGGGAAAATTGGTGTACGAACGAATACTGAATTTCCTTCCATAGGATTTAACATTATTATATCATGGGGCACTTTTGCACAACTCAGTCATCAAGTATTAAAACAAGATGAAATTATTGTTATACTACTTCACGTCAAATAAACAAGAAAGAATACAAGAGAAGGAAGCACAACTATTGGTCAATAGCGTTACGGGTGAAGCAAACAGTGTTCAGAACTAAGTGTAGATTAAGATCACCACTGGTTCTCAAAGTAATCAGTCTTTCCTGGCTTGATGTCATTCATGACGTTCGAAGAATGGCTACACAACTCCGGCACGGTAATGTCACCACCGAACCGAGACCTCAGAGAAATTTCGTGAGAAAAAAGATAAAATTGATACAAGTCGTCGAACACGATTTACAATTCGATCCTAGTATTGAGTCTGATCAGCTTCAAAAGATCTGACCAACCGTGGAGGGAAAATTTGATCGAAGGGACCACACCAATGCCTTCCATTTGGATGGGCAGCAGATTTCTGCAACATTTTACCCTGAATGCGCTAAGAAAAAGTGTTAACACTCCTAGAGGTTGAATTAACATAACTGACTAAACACTTACATTGCCTTATGAAGTAAATTAACCGATCCTATCCGATTTCAACTTATAGTTGTAGCGCTTGCAAAAGAAACGTCTTACTGACTGTTGCCCACAGCTTCTCTGAGTTCTTGTAACCTTTTTAGAAAGCCACCTCAGTTCTCGCGGACTGGCGTGTATTTACAAGATGAGGGTGGTACGACCAATCACAGAAACGCCCTGACGGCTGTAACACTCAACAAATCCGGTCTTGTGCCAGGAAACCGCCAAAAAACAGTATGCCTGCCGGACAAATATTCGAACGGGATACATTGTTAAAATTTCCAAGTCTGCCGCGTGTGCTGTAAACCGGTTAAGCGGGAAGCTCTTCTGCTGTAGCCTGCTCAGGCTACGAGACAGGTATGAAAAGTAATTTTCGACTCAAAACTGCACAGCCTCTAGAATGAAGGAATAAGACAAGCTTTACTGACTCGCTAGTTACAAGTAAAATCCCTGTTACCAATTTAGCCATCAATTATGGAGCTTATTCTGGAAGGGATATATGGTTAAAGGATGGCAGAGGAGGATGATGTGAACTATAGTGAAGTGATATTAATGTGTAATAGTCCCTTAGACAATCTTTCTCCCAGTCTCATTTTGTGGGCGGCAACAGCAATAGATTCATCTGCTAGATTAACTGAAGTAAATTTAGATATTCTCGAGAATTATTATTTGAAAGGGGGCTTAAGTAGCACTCTTTCAGCCTGATCTAGGTCTGCATCTACATGATTACTGTGCAGTTCACATTTAAGTACTGACAGAGGGTTCATCGAACCATTTTGAAGCCTCTTCTCTACCATTCCACTTCCTTTACACACTCTCCCCTACTTCGCGATAATACAAAACGAGCTGCTCTTCTTTGACAGCTCCAGAGTGAAACGAATCTGATTCATATCCCACACCGCACAGCAACAATTCAAAAGAAGGCGGACAAACTTAGTGTAAGCAATCTCCTTATAGATCTGTGTCGGCTGGAATGGCCGTGGGTGTCCAGGTGCTACAGTCTGGAACCGAGCGACCGCTACGGTCGCAGGTTCGAATCCTGCCTCGGGCATAGATGTGTGTGATGTCCTTAGGTTAGTTAGCTTTAATTAGTTCTAAGTTCTAGGCGACTGATGACCTCAGAAGTTAAGTCGCATAGTGCTCAGAGCCATTTGAACCATTTTTATAGATCTGTTAGATTTTCTAAGTGTTCTGCCAATAAATCGCAGTCCTTGCCTCCCTTTCCCCACATAATTAGCTACTTGTTCGTTCTGATTTAAGTTATTCGTGCGATAAATCCCTAAGCATTTAGTCCTGTTTGAAGCCTTTAGATATGTGCAATTTGACGAGTAAGTGCAATTTAGCGGATTACTTTTAGTACTCGTGTGGATTACTTCACATTTCATTATTTAAAGTCAATTAGCACTTTTAGCACCATTCAGAATTTTCTCTGAACAGTTCTGCAATTGATTTTTATAGTCTGATGATTTTACAAGACAGTAATTGACATGATCATTTGCCATCAGTCTGAGAGGGCTGCTCAGATCTTGAACAGCCGGCGTCTATAACACTTCCTCGGGGAAAGCTAGATAATACTTCTGTTTTATTCTATGTCTTTCCGTCAGTAAATACGAATTGAGACTTTACTGATAGGAAACCACGAATCCAGTCTCACAACTGATGCTGAAATGTGCCGTGAGAGGGGTGGTTGGGAGATCAAAGGGAGAATGGGGAGCTGGTTGTTATAGACTGAGGATGTTCAGGGCTGACATAAATTTTTACTGTAAATTTGCTTTCCTTTTTATTTTTATTTTTTTTTCCAAAGTTCATCAGCAGTTTGCTGGATCCAATACCATTCTAGCTGGCCGTTCACCCTTCATTGATCCAGGTGCTGGAAGCAAAGATCCACACCGCCATTACTAATGCGGCTTGGGTTGCAACGATGGCACACATTCTATCCGCTGCCGAAAGGCTGAGCCACAGAGAAGGGGTAATAGTTTTTGATGAGATTTAAAAAAAATAAAAATAAGCCAAGGCACAAAATTGTACTTCTGCATTCAGTCTGGAACCGTGCGACTGCTACGGTCGCAGGTTTGAATCCTGCCTCGGGCATGGATGTGTGTGATGTCCTTAGGTTAGTTAGGTTTAAGTAGTTCTAAATTCTAGGCGACTGATGACCTCAGAAGTTAAGTCCCATAGTGCTCAGAACCATTTAGAACTTCAGCGTTGGTACAAAATTTAATCGGGAGTTCGAAACAAGTTCTAACTTAATGTACAGGGTGTTTCACTTAATGTGTTTGCCTCTGCAAGTTACGAACTAATAGGCGACGGGAATATTTATTGCGGCAGGTCACCATAAGGAACATTGAACTGTCTGCGGAACTGTGAATATAGTTTATTTTGTTATTATCCAAAGGTTTGCAGCAGGCAGATACGATTTTTAAATGGAACAATAGTTGTTTCTCTGATGCACCAGCTGTATATACATCAATTTAAATTACATTCCTATCACATTTAGTTTGGGAGCTACAACCCTTCGAAGTTTCTGGGCAGATACCATACTCTGTACATAATACGTGGCTGTGTGGTTGGGTTATAGATGTTCTTGAGGTGGGAAGTTGATTTAAATGATATGTTCAAATGTGTGTCCATGTTCCTGAATGCACAATGAAATGCGCCTTCTAAAGGATCTGCGGACGAGATGTAACATCGCCGGTGTCACGGAGCAACATGCGTCCTCGATGCGCCGTTTTACGTCATCTGGGGATGTGGACTCAATGAAATAAGCACGATCCTCTTGATATCCCCTCAAAAAGAAATGTAATGGTGCTAAATCGGCGACCTTGAGGGTCATGAATGTGGACCGTGATGCCCCAACCACCTTCCTGCAAACCTGCTGTTTAGTTCTTCCAGAACAGCACGTGCAGAATGTGCTGGGTGACCAACGTGCTGCATCCACATATCGACTCTTGGGTGTAGACACTCATGTTCAAGGAGACCACCCAAACGGTCCACTATAAAAGCGCGGTATAACTCACCTGTCAGGGTACCTGGGAAATAGTGTGGACCGATGATTTCATCCCCAAGGATTCCACATCATACATTAATAGACCTCCTATGTTGACGGTCGACAGGTCGTACCCACCAAGGATTGTCTGCGGCCCAGTAGTCCACGTTATGGCGATTCACGGCACTATAATTTCTGAACGAGGACTCATCAGAGAAGATAACACCTTGTAAAGACTCCGGCGTGAAATTACGCACGGCCCATTCACAGAATGTAACTCTCGCACGGAAATCGTTCCGATGCAGTTCCTAGGTCAATGGCAGGCGGTACGGGTGAAACCTGTGGCCGTGTACTATACGCTACACAGATGTGAGACTGACACCAGCGACTGCAGCAATGGCTCGTAAGCTGACAGGAGGATCGTGGTGTACTGCAGCTAAAACAAACACCTCCGTCTGATCACTTCTTGCAGTTCTGCGTCTGTTACTGCGGCACATTGCCAAGCTGGCTGTTTCCCGAAGTCGTTGTTCGGCACGTAAGAACATAATGGCTGCCGGAGCTCTTCGCCTAGGATATGTAATGACGTATACCATGGCTGCTTCAGTGACATCGTGCCGGCACTCGCCGAGCGTCGGCAACATGTTAATGTACTCCTTGTTCGTGTCTGCCATCTTCATCCGATGTCAGTAACTGCGGTGTACTGAGCCCCATTTGTTTTGTGTGGCTCGAACGGGTGGGTATACTGCCGTGTGTGACGACAGTCGGCAGTCTAACAGCGCATCGAGCAAGCTTCTCTCTCCGTGACACAGGTGACGTTACATTTCGGCCGCACCACATTTATAGGGCGCATTGCGTTATGCTGAGTGTGTTTGGCATCTGCTCCTGAAACTTTGAAGGGTTGTAGCTCCCAAACCCAAATTTATAGGAATGTAATTTAAATTGATGTATACACAGCTTGTGTTACTGATTCCAGTGCATGATAGAAACAACTATTGTTCCATTTAAAAATTGTATCTTTTGCTGAATCTCTTTGGATAATAACACAATAAACTATGTTCATAGCTCCGCAGACAGTATAAACTTTATGGTGACCTACCGCAATAAATATTTCCGTCGCGTATTACTTCGTAACTTACAGAGGCAAACACATTTAGCGAAACACCCTGTATGTTATTGAGTACTGCGTTACGCATTGTCATTAAAGTAAACAAGAAATGCTTTAATGAAAATCAGGACACAGTAAATTTTGAACATTACGAAAAACAACACAATGAATGGACACAAACGTTCATTCACCGACAAACAGTAACATATCTAACATGCTTCTACATGCCCAGTTAGTAATCCAAAGTAGCACACGAAAGAAGCAAACAACGACCGCTCTAAGCCCCACTCAAACTTACTCAATCTAGTGGATTTACAATTATTACCGTAATTAGCTTGGGGCCACTTACGACTATCTGAGTAGGTAATTATTACAAACTTAGTCAGGTCTTGTAGGCACTAGCGGTAGCCTAAACTAGGCTTCAGTTCAAGGTGGGAACATAGCCTCTTTCAAAGTGAACAGGTACTACCCATAACTTAAAATCAAATACACTGTAATAATAAAGTGCGAGTTATGCTGCTCGAACACCTCTAAGTCAGTATAATTCTTGGTGTAAGATTTCAGAAAAGAAACGTAAGGCCCGACAAAGTTGACAAGGGAAGGGTCAGACTTTTCATGCCGCAACATGGATTGATCTTTGTACAACTGTTAGATAACTGTGGAAAAAGTACCCACACAAAATAGTAGCTGCCGACATGAACTGGAAGTCACCTAAACAAAATCACGAAAACAGCTGTTTTCCTTGTTTGTCGCTTACAGAGAAGGCTGACAACTCCTGGAAATCGCAAGCCGCGAGCTTTTGGTATGGTGAGCGTAGCGGCCATCTTATCGCAGCGTTTACTAAAGAGGTATATCGCAGCAAGATTTTGATGAAAGAGGGAAACTAATATTCGTTTATTTGGGATACACTTTCTATTAATTTCTGGTATGTATTTCGAAATGTATTGTCCTGATTTCCGTTCAAAGTTGTTTAAGATACTGGGCCAGTCGCCGGGCGCGGTGACCAAGGGGTTCTAGGCACTTCAGTCTGGAACCGCGCTGCTGCTACGGTCACAGGTTCGAATCCAGCCTCAGACATGGATGTGTGTGACGTCCTTAGGTTAGTTAGGTTTAAGTAGTTCTAAGTCTAGGGCACTGATGCTGTCAGATGTTAAGTCCCATAGTGGTTAGAGCCATTTGAACCATACTCTGCCAGTCAGTTTACACTGAAAGTTCAGTCTCCCCCACAGGTGACGGCGAATCTGGTAAGAGTTTTCCTGCTTGCCGTGGAGATGTTCTCTGAGGCTATAGATAATGTGATAATAAATAGCTCAGTTGAAATTGAATGGAAATCTCCAAAATGGGCATTCACAGAATTTGTAGAGCAAAAAATAACTACAAGGAAGGTAATTGCAAAGAAGCCGTGGTTAGGAAAAGAAACACTTCTTTTCGTGACGAAAGAAGGAAGTCCAAAAATGTTCAGGAAAGTGCAGGAATACAAAACACAAGTCGCATATGAACGAAATAAATAGGAAGTACAGAGAGGCTTACGTGAAACGGCTGCGTGAAAGATGTGAAAGAATCGAAAAAAAGAAAAATGATTGTCGGAAGGACTGTTACCAAAGTCAAAATAACCTTCGGTGAAATTAAAAACAAAGGTGGTAACGTTAGGAGTGCAATGGGAACTCCACTGATAAAATGCAGAGAAAAGATCACGTAGGCGGACGGAGGACACTGAAGGCCTCAGTGACGGGGAGGACTATTTGGTGACGTGACAGAAGAAGAAACAGGACTTCACAGGAAGTAGATATGGGATAAGAACTGCAAAGAGCTTTGGGTGACTTAACATCATATGAGGCAAGAGGGATGGATAACATTCCACCGGGATTTCTAGAATCACTGGGGATCTAGCAACAAAATAATTATTCACGTTGGTGTATAGAATGTGAGAGACCTTCGATATAAAACCTGAATTTCGGAAAAATTCCTAAGACTGCAAGAGCTGGCAATTGCGAGAATTATCACTCAACAAGCATGCACCCAGGATCGAGACAAAAAGATACGGAAGAATAGAAAAGAAAACTAAGGATCTGTTAGAGGACGATCAGATTTTCTCTAGGAAAGGTGAAGACACCAGAGAGGCATTTCTGACATTGCGATTGATAACGGAGGCAAAACTGAATTGAAGATACGTTCACAGTATCTATCGACCTGGGAAAAGTGTTCGACAATATATAATGTTGCTAGAAAGTCTGAGAAAAACAGGGGTAAGCCATAGAAAAAAACGCGTAGTAAGCAAAATGTACAAGAAGGAACAATTGGATTGAGTGAACATGAATGAATCACTAGGGTTAAAAATGGTGTAAGATAGGGATATTGCAGATAGGGATATTGCCTTTTTCATCTACTTCTCAATCTACACATCGAAGAAAGGAAGGTCAAAGAATGGGATTGAAATTGAGGGTGAAAGGATATCGATGATATGATTCGCTGAAAATTTTGGTATCCTGAATAAAAGTTAAGAAGAAGTATAGAAACTACTGAATGATATGAACAGTCTAAGTAGTACAGAATATACACTCCTGGAAATTGAAATAAGAACACCGTGAATTCATTGTCCCAGGAAGGGGAAACCTTATTGACACATTCCTGGGGTCAGATACATCACATGATCACACTGACAGAACCACAGGCACATAGACACAGGCAACAGAGCATGCACAATGTCGGCACTAGTACAGTGTATATCCACCTTTCGCAGCAATTCAGGCTGCTATTCTCCCATGGAGACGATCGTAGAGATGCTGGATGTAGTCCAGTGGAACGGCTTGCCATGCCATTTCCACCTGGCGCCTCAGTTGGACCAGCGTTCGTGCTGGACGTGCAGACCGCGTGAGACGACGCTTCATCCAGTCCCAAACATGCTCAATGGGGGACAGATCCGGAGATCTTGCTGGCCAGGGTAGTTGACTTACACCTTCTAGAGCACGTTGGGTGGCACGGGATACATGCGGACGTGCATTGTCCTGTTGGAACAGCAAGTTCCCTTGCCGGTCTAGGAATGGTAGAACGATGGGTTCGATGACGGTTTGGATGTACCGTGCACTTTTCAGTGTCCCCTCGACGATCACCAGTGGTGTACGGCCAGTGTAGGAGATCGCTCCCCACACCATGATGCCGGGTGTTGGCCCTGTGTGCCTCGGTCGTATGCAGTCCTGATTGTGGCGCTCACCTGCACGGCGCCAAACACGCATACGACCATCATTGGCAACAAGGCAGAAGCGACTCTCATCGCTGAAGACGACACGTCTCCATTCGTCCCTCCATTCACGCCTGTCGCGACACCACTGGTGGCGGGCTGCACGATGTTGGGGCGTGAGCGGAAGACGACCTAACGGTGTGCGGGACCGTAGCCCAGCTTCTTGGAGACGGTTGCGAATGGTCCTCGCCGATACCCCAGGAGCAACAGTGTCCCTAATTTGCTGGGAAGTGGCGGTGCGGTCCCCTACGGCACTGCGTAGGATCCTACGGTCTTGGCGTGCATCCGTGCGTCGCTGCGGTCCGGTCCCAGGTCGACGGGCACGTGCACCTTCCGCCGACCACTGGCGACAACATCGATGTACTGTGGAGACCTCACGCCCCACGTGTTGAGCAATTCGGCGGTACGTCCACCCGGCCTCCCGCATGCCCACTATACGCCCTCGCTCAAAGTCCGTCAACTGCACATACGGTTCACATCCACGCTGTCGCGGCATGCTACCAGTGTTAAAGACTGCGATGGAGCTCCGTATGCCACGGCAAACTGGCTGACACTGACGGCGGCGGTGCACAAATGCTGCGCAGCTAGCGCCATTCAACGGCCAACACCGCGGTTCCTGGTGTGTCCGCTGTGCCGTGCGTGTGATCATTGCTTGTACAGTCCTCTCGCAGTGTCCGGAGCAAGTATGGTGGGTCTGACACACCGGTGTCAATGTGTTCTTTTTTCCATTTCCAGGAGTGTATTTTGAGAGGAAATCGAAGAAAGATAAAGTTAATGAGAAGCAGCGGAAATGAGAACAGTGAAAACTGACCATCAGTATTGATGATCACTAATTACATGAAGTTAAGATATCCTGCCACCAAGGCATCAACATAACGCAGGACGGACGGAACAAGGCGAACATGAAATGTAAACTAACACAAGGAAGAAAGGCATTCCTGGCTAAGAGAAGTCTAGTAGTATCAAACATAGGTCTTAATTTGAGGAGGAAATTTCTGACAATGTACTTCTGGAGCACAGCATTGTATGGTAGTTGGATATTGATATGAGAAATCCGGAACAGAAAAGTTTATAAGCATTTGAGATGTGGTGCTACAACAGAATGATGGGACAGGTAAGGTAAGAATCGGCGAGGAAAGAAATATATGGAAAACGGTGATACGGAAAAGCGACAAGATGACAGGATATCTCTTACGACGTCAGGTAATAACTAACGTGGTACTGGAGGTGGCTGTAGAGAGTAAAAATGTAGAGCAAGAGAGAGACTGGAGTAAATAATTAGTAAGAAAAAGAGTATTCGATACGTTGCGCGCTTTCAGATTTAACTAGCACAGAAGTCAGGCCATTGCATGCGCAGATTCGAGCAGCTCGCCATAGACATTGTCGCCAATCGTCTTCTTCGTCTGGTTTCCTGAAACCAGACAAGAGAACGATAACAAAACTGGTCATGGGACGGTGGTAAGGATTGAACCCGGGACAAAGCCGGCCCACTTTCGTGCGTTATCATCTACGCCTTGAGAATGGCTGACACTAATTTTATACACCACTGGCCATTAAAATTGCTACACCACGAAGACGACATGCTACAGACGCGAAATTTAACCGACAGGAAGATGATGCTGTGATATGCAAATGATTAGCTTTTCAGAGCATTCACACAAGGTTGGCGCTGGTGGCGACACCTGAACGTGCTGACATGAGGAAAGTTTCCAAGCGATTTCTCATACACAGACAGCAGTTGACCGGCGTTGCCTGGTGAAACGCTGTCGTGGTGCCTCGTGTAATGAGGAGAAATGCGTACCATTACGTCTCCGACTTTGATAAAGGTCGGATTGCAGCCTATCGCGGTTGCGGTTAATCGTATCACGACATTGCTGCTCGCGTTGGTCGAGATCCAGTGACTGTTAGTAGAATGTGGAGTCGGTGGGTTCAGGAGGGTAATACGGAACGCCGTGCTGGATCCTAACGGCCTCGTATCACCAGCAGTCTTGATCACAGGTATCTTATCCGCATGGCTGTAACGGATCGTGCAGCCACGTCTCGATCCCTGAGTCAACAGATGGGGACGTTTGCAAGACAACAACCATCTGCACAAACAGTTCGACGACGCTTGCAGCAGCATGGGCTATCAGCTCGGAGATCATGGCTGCGGTTACCCTTGACCGTGCATAACAGATAGGAGCGCCTGCGATGGTGTACTCAACGACGAACCAGGGTGCACGAATGGCAAAACGTCATTTTTTCCGATGAATCCAGGTTCTGTTTTCAGCATCATGATGGTCGCATCCGTGTTTGGCGACATCGCGGTGAACGCACATTGAAAGCGTGTATTCGTCATCGCCATACTGGCGTATCACCCGGCGTGATGGTATGGGCTGCCATTGGTTACACGTCTCGGTCACCTCTTGTTCACATTGATGGCATTTTGAACAGTGGACGTTACATTTGAGACGTGTTACGACCCGTGGCTCTACCCTTCATTTGATCCCTGCGAAACCCTGCATTCCAGCAGGATAATGCACGATCGCATGTTGCAGGTCCTGTACGGGTCTTTCTGGATACAGAAAATGTCCGACAACTGCCCTGGCCAGCACATTCTCCAGATCTCTTACCAATTGAAAACGTCTGGTCAGTGGTGGCCGAGCAACTGGCTCGTCACATTACGCCAGTCACTACTCGTGATGAACTGTGGTATCGAAGCTGCATGGGCAGCTGTATCTGGACACGCCATCCAAGCTCTGTTTGACTCAATGCCCAGGCATATCAAGGCCGTTATTATGGCCAGGGGTGGTTGTTCTGCGTAATGATTTCTCAGGATCTATGCACCCAAATTGCGTGAAAATGTCAATTCTAGTATAATATATTTGTCCAATGAACACCTGTTTATCATCTGCATTTCCACTTGGTGTAGCAATTTTAATGCCCAGTAGTGTATGAAGGGCTGCTTGAATTTGCGCACGCAAAGGGCTTACTGACTAACTTAAATGCTAATCGACTTTGAAACCGCGCAACGTACTTTTCTCAAAAATTATTTCCCTGCACAGTCTATTCTGAAACATCCTTGTAAGATTTTCATACGGTTTCAGACCACCCTGTATGAACTGTCTCGTCTCAACGTTTATAGGCCGATCGTTTATATGGGTATATGGCCTTGGAGTAGGCCATTCTTTGGCCTTCTTCCCTACAGCATGATAAAAACGTCTGTTTTGAGGGACACATTCCACTAATTTTGTTATTTGAAACTCCTTAGTCACATCATAAAATTTAACTAGCAACTGTTGGTGGTTGACAGTATCATAGTCAAACACTACATTTGGTGATCACTGACGTACAGCATGAGTGTGCTTGATAGTTGTCAACGTTGTTTTGGCAATGGAATGCTTATTCTTAAAATTTAATTAGACGAGCCCTGCCACTGACAGCCTGAAACGGAATAATACGTGAATAAGTCCCAAGTCGTAATAACATTCTAAATCAGGACAGGTACATTGAGTCAAATCCTAGGAAAATTAAAACAACTGGGTACTGTGAAGGTATTTATTACAAAGGACAAATCAAAAACGGAAATTGAATGGGAAATGATATAGAAATATAGACTATTAGCTGCTATCCATACCCTAAATGTTATATCGGCAAAACGTCTATGACTTGACGCGAAATCGCACACCCGTTTATTCGACAGAAACACTAAATGGTTGATTCTCATCAGCATGACACTAAAGAGCTCAGAGATCAACCAAACGGAACTTAACACTTTTAAGGATTCCCTACCTCCCGAGTAGTAGTGCTTATATCACCGAATTCATTGCACGAAAGAGCAATTCTTGCAGTGCTGATATCACCGGTGCTGCCAGCAATCGGGCAGATGAAATGCGTTGCGTACTTGTAAATTCTAACGACACACAAAATGTCATGTAGCATCCACAATCCCCTAGGGTTGAAAACTACTTCAGGACAATGCCAGACACGAATCAAGACTTTTGCTTGCTCATAAGCTATGTGAAGAGATATGACTCAAGTGTGCGGTTGTAACGCTCCGGTCTCCATTAAGAAGCACAGATTCCTTTCTCAGCACATAGAGAAATGAATGACTCCATTCCTAGTGGCGAAATCAGCACTTTATGCAATCTAATGATCAGACTGTTCACTGACGGTCTCTCCCAGCAATGTCTCAAAATGCTCTCCAGCGATGTGTGTACTATCGACACAAGCCAGACAGTTCTTTGACGTGCGGTGCTCTAGTTTATAGCAAAGCTCGCCCTGTTGGGGTTGGGTTGGGTTGGGTTGTTTTGGGGAAGGAGACCAGACAGCGAGGTCATCGGTCTCATCAGATTAGGGAAGGACGGGGAAGGAAGTCGGCCGTGCCCTTTGAAAGGAACCATCCCGGCATTTGCCTGGAGCGATGTAGGGAAATCACGGAAAACCTAAATCAGGATGGCCGGACGCGGGATTTAACCGTCGTCCTCCCGAAGTGTCTAACCACTGCGCTACCTCGCTCGGTCTCGCCCTGTTAGTGTGCTATTTACAGACGGTATGTCCCCACACTATGAGTCATGAAGCTGTTAGTGAACGGATTTCAAATCATATCCACTGTACTAAAGCCTTCTAGAACATTATATCTCCTCCTACGAGTGCAAATTGATCCTATCAGATTTGCTTCTCTCCATTTTGGCGGCAGTCTTCTGTGAGAATTTCTACGGTCGTCAGCTCACTTCTGCGGATGGCGCCACCTGCACATTCCTTCGTGTTTGAAAGGCTGACCGCGATGCTTGTAAGCTTTTATCTCTACGGTCATAAGCTTTCAGCTATAGCTTCACCACTGACTCTTGTTAGCAATAACACGGGTCACCGCCAGGTGCCAACTCTGCCAGCTTCTCGATGTGCTGGCGGGCCTTGGCAGTAAACGCTCCCGTCGTCTTATTCTCTTCAGAGCCATAAAAACCACTCTGCCTTCAACGCTACCTCCCTCAGCCTGCGTTTCTTTCAAAGACCGCTGTGGCTCTCGACTTTGCCCTGCTGCCAGGGCCTGCGCGAAATTGCTTTCCAAGCACGCAGCTCTATAGAAGTGTTGATATAAGGCTACCCATTATCAAACAATAAAAGATTAATTCTACAACCTCATCTAAATAGGGACGCCTTACTAAAATATGCATCGACAATATCATTTACGTGTGGTGACAACACCTATTAAAGCGACTCAAGTTATCCGCTTGCATTCGAAGCTATCCTCTAGTTATTGAGTGAGACTAGGTATAGGCCACAAAATGATTTAGCAGGCGTAAAATCTACCCTTCGTGGTATGAGAGTACAACTTCCATGCCAAAAAATTTACCAGAAATCATTCTTTCAAGTGCCTTGCAGAGATGTCACAGAAGAGACACAGGCTTGAAGTTTTGTTGATCTGTAGGTTCCTTCATAGTTGAAGCAAGACGACCAGCTTGGCGTTTCTACAGATTTTCGGAATGTGTGTGGTAGTGATACAGAAAGGGAGAGTGTACACGAGAGACTATTTCCTTAACAGGTGAGCACAGGGACCGACGCAACAGCGACGCAACTTTTCAGTAGCTCTGACCGCCGCCCGGAAGGCCACGAAACGGTCTTCGTCCCACAGTTCAATAGTACGTGTGTAGACGGACTTCATTTTAATTACCATCTCTCAGTTCTCTGCAGCTGGAAACTTTGAAGTTAGGGAAATGGCTGTTGTGAGGGATGAAGGCATCGACAGCGCATTGGTCGTAAATGAAGTTGAAATGAGGTCAGCATTGCTAAAATTAAACTTTAAATGATTATTATGACGCTAATTTGAGAAGATAACTGTGTTTAAATGCTTTTAGGATGATCTGGGGACAACTCTCTACGGGCAAAAAGAAAAAAGAAGAAAGTTGTTTTACTTGACGTATTTTTAACATTACTAGTAGAACAAATAAGTTTTACAACGCTGACGAGTAGTAGTGAAACCAGAGTCCTCCATGTTACACTCAGGCGTAATTGACTCAAGAATTTTTCTGGGTAACACCTTTGCTCTCGATTTATGGAAAGTAGTTTTCCTTTATGTAGTCTTTCAGACATAGTGGGTGTATCGAATACTTCCTTTCCCGTTGATTTTTCCTGTGTCGAATTATGAGGGCACAAATCAGTGTAATCTCAACAAAGAAAAAAACATGTGCACTTACCGAGTCCACTGCAAGAACCCGTGAAAATGAGTCTGCTTTCAGGAAGTAGTTGCTCATCGTGTGCGAGCTCATAAACCTAAGCAACTGCAAAGTAACAAAGGCGAAAGAGTTTAGTGACAAAAAGTCTCCCGTGTGCATCCGCCATAACTGTACATTCCATTTTTGGGCTACTGCGCCAAAACGCTTTATTTGGTCAGTGCGGATATCACCCAAGCCAGCAGCCTTATCTTCCTTTATTTGGCTGCTCGTTTTTTTTATTTCTTCAGTACTGAATGGCGTCTTGAAGGAATCCACTTCATTATTCATAATACGCTGGGTTTCCACTTCATTTACTTGAGCAGCAGCAACCGATCCAACAACTGCGCCAGGCACTTGCAGTGCTATATAGGCGTTTTCGACCAAAGTGTCCTATTCTGCCTGTTTACATACCTCTGTAATTGATCACGCATGCCTATACCAGCTTCTTTGTCGTTCCACTTTATATTGGAGTGAAATCGCGTTGTTAGTCATCCACGTCACAATTTTGTGTAAAAAAAGTATAATATTTTAAGAGCAGTTACAATGAAACCATACTAGTTACGTTTGAGATGTGCGTGGCTCGTGTTCCTGCCATCATGTGTTTTACACCTTGTTTTTAACGTACTTCCACCTCACTACGTTAATTTAAATTACTACTGTCAGTGAGATGCTGCTTTGCCTGACCGTGACCGGCGCTAGCAGCGGGTATCGATATATCCCCTCTTGTAGTATCTTTGCTATTACACTACTGGCCATTAAAATTCCTACACCACGAAGATGACGTGCTACAGACGCGAAATTTAACCGACAGGAAGAACATGCTGTGATATGCAAATGATTAGCTTTTAAGAGCATTCACACAAGGTTGGCGCCTGTGGCGACACTTACAACGTGCTGACATGAGGAAAGTTTCCAACCGATTTCTCATACACACACACAGCAGTTGACCTGCGTAGCCTGGTGAAAAGTTGTTGTGATGCCTCGTGTAAGGAGGAGAAATGTGTACCATTACGTTTCCGACTTTGATAAAGGTCGGATTGCAGCCTATCGCGATTGCGGTTTATCGTATCGCGACATTGCTGCTCGCGTTGGTCGAGATCCAATGACTGTTAGAGGAATATGGAATCGGTGGGTTCAGGAGAGTAATACGGAACGCCGTGCTCGATCCCAACGGCCTCGTATCAAAAGCAGTCGAGATGACAGGCTTCTTATCCGCATGGCTGTAACGGATCATGCAGCCACGTCTCGATCCCTGACTCAACAGATGGGGACGTTAGCAAAACAACAACCAATTGCACGAACAGTTTGACGACGTTTGCAGCAGCATGGACTATCAGCAAAACGTCATTTTTTCGGATGAATCCATGCTCTGTTTACAGCATCATGATGGTCACATCCGTGTTTGGCGACATCGACACAGGAAGCGTGTATTCGTCATCGCCATACTGGCGTATCACCCGGCGTGATAGTATGGGGTGCCATTGGTTACAGGTCTCGGTCACCTCTTGTTCGCATTAACGGCCCTTTGAACAGTGGACGTTACATTTCAGATGTGTTACGACCCGTGGCTCTACCCTTCATTCGATCCCTGTGAAACCCTACATTTCAGTAGGATAATGCACTACCACATGTTGGATGTAATGTAGGGACCTTTCTGGATACAGAAAATGTGTTCACTGCTGCCCTGGCCAGCACTTTCTCCAGATCTCTCACCAATTGAAAACGTCTGCTCAATGGTGGCCGAGCAACTGGCTCGTCACAATACGCCAGTCACTACTCTTGATGAATTGTGGTATCGTGTTGAAGCTGCGTGGGCAGCTGTAACTGTACACGCCATCCAAGCTCTGTTTGACTCAATGCCCAGGCGTATCAAGGCCGTTATTATGGCCAGAGGTGGTTGTTACGCGTACTGATTTCTCAGCATCTATGTACCCAATTGCGTGAAAATGTAATCACATGTCAGTTCTAGTATAATTTATTTGTCCAAAGAATACCCGTTTATCATCTGCATTTCTTCTTGGTGTAGCAATTTTAATGGCCAGTAGTGTACTTCCCGGTCGTTGTCTGTCGTTAAGTGGAGTTCGGGTTGCGAGTTCGGATAAAGAGTTCGGGTCGCGAGTTCGGGCTGTCAGTCAGTTGGAACGCGCCTGGAGCGCAGTCCGGACCTGCCAGTCGGGAGTTGCAATGCGGCACTACTGCAGTCGGGTAGGAGCTGTGAAATCTGCGTCGGCTTGGCTCGCCCGACCATTTCCACCACGCATCACTTGAGCCGGGCCACGGTCTTGGTGGATCGTTTATGAGTGTGTGTGTGTGTGTGTGTGTGTGTGTGTGTGTGTGTGTGTGTGTGTGTGCATCGACTCCCGATTTGTCTTCGTGTGTAGTTTTGTCAGGTTGTGTCGTAGTTGGCGTTACTTTCACTGACAACTATTTTAGATGTTGTCGGCGGCTGAGGTAGTCGGTTGGTTGCTGCGGACCAGGGAAATTATTTTCGCGCCGTGCAGTCGGCTGGGTCTGCTGGTAGTCCCTGCGCAGTGTCGGTGCGTGTGCGGAGCTGTTCGATCGCTACGAGCTTCGTGGTTCACCGACCCAGGACGTAAAAGTTGAGTAGTTGTTTCAACTACCGCAAGCCACTTCCATTCATGTTGTGTGCTTCGTTTCGGTGGTTCGCTGTTGGAGGTTTTCCTGTGAGCAACACCGAGTGTTTCTACTGCTGAGATGTAGCCGCCATGCGGTGCAGTTAACTAAACTGGTTAACTACAATTCGAGTGCATCAGCGGAATTTTCTGCCTTGTGGCCGTTAGTGTTCCGGTTACCTGCCCTTGCCACTAACGTAATTTCAGGCAGCGTCCTTCCTCACCTGTTGTCGCTGTCCAAAATGGTCTGTAGCTTTGACAGCTAATACATATTTCATTGCGGATAATCACGTTAGTAACCTTTTGTGTTTGAGTCCTCAAGTACCGATTGGTGGCCAGAAAGTCGTTTTGTTGGTCGCTCCGTGGTTGTCCCTTGATTGGATTGCGACGTATCAAGTGTAGTTGGGCTCACCACCTGTCTTATGAGTCTCGTTTTCTTTATAGTCCTTCTCACCGGTGTTTAATTGCCTGTTATAATCTATCATAGCCAACGATTTAAAAAACTTTTGTTTTTATTGGACTTTATGTGTTTTTTAATTTTGAAAAACCAATTGTGGGCCTTAAGCCGCTTAAAACCTTATTATTGAAATTACCCTTTAAGCAAAACACTGCAGCCTTCTGCTTTAATTGATTATGGTAATAGATTTTAAAATTTACAAATTTAATTGAGGTCCTCAGCTACTTATACTGCATCTTGCATATGTTTGTTCTATCTACTTTAGCCTTGTGACTTCCCAGCCTAGCCGTGATACCATGTATATTTTAACTATTTTATTTGTTATTTTAACTGCATATTTATTTTGTTTATTTTTAAGATATCTTGTTTGGAGGCCTTCAGATGTGAAATAATTACCTTTTGGAATCTCGTAGTTCTGAAGATTCGGCTATGTGCCGTTTTGGTTTAATGGTGTTATTAAATTACAATAAATTACAATTTTGATTGAACCTGACCGACACCTTATTGGGCCCTTTCCACAATCCTAAGTACCTGTTGTGCCCTGCGAGCATGGCGGGTGTTTCAACGTAATCAAGTTAAAAATGAATACGATTCTTTCAGTGTGTTTGCTTTGTGTGAAATTTTAAAAGTCTGTCAAACATCGGGCAGTAAGGTATTAGGACGGTATTGGTATACTTCTTAAATCTGTAATCGGTAACAAGTAGTGGAAGTGATTCACAGAGGAACTGTACGATTTGTCACAGGGTCTGACTGTCCCAAAAATTTTAAACAAAGGTCATTGAGAAATGCCTTTCGAGAGCCTACAATTCTAAACGAGTCAAGAACTCGTGGAAGGTCTAAACCAGAGGCTCAGACTATTCTTCGAGGTATCGGATCCAAATTTGTGGCCCGACGCTATGGTGTGGAGAGTTGTAGGAGTCCCCTCAATAAGTCTGGTGTGCACTACACGGAATTAGCAGCTACAGGGAAAGAGCACAACATTGTAGTGTCTAGAAAGCCTGCATACTCGGATCGCTAGACAAACAATCAAACCAGTCGTGTTAATGAGTTTTATTACAATAAGAAAAGGTACAATACTTAACTTCGGCAATTACACAGATGTGTCGCAAGCATAAGGCGACATACAAAATAATCAATCTTCTTCAGTATAGACAATCTCAAGTCTGTGCTACATGGAGCGTACAAAAGCAACGGACCGTCGTCGTGTAAGGAGCATGACAACGGCGGGGGAGGGAGGGACATGGACGCTCTGAATAACAGGGAGCTGTGGCAGCAGGGGACGTCAGACTCCCCCGCCATCCGGCCTTCGCTCTGATGGAAACGTTCCGCGGAAAACGGCCAGAAGGGTACGCATCCACCCCTGGAGGCCCTTTGGGATGTAGAAGGCGTCGGCTCCATCCGTACGACGAAAGGAGGCGGAAGAGGAGAAGGCTCCGTCTCCATGGGGTCTTCTTGCCGTGTCATGATGACATCCTCTGGCGGCTGTTGTGGCCACGCTATCCTCGGGATCCGTGAATCTGGGGAAGAGATACAGAAGGAACACCGTGCACATGAAAGTGGCGAATTTGATTGTGATGTCGGCGTTGCACTACATCTGGGCGTGAAATGAGGTATACGCATGCGCCAAGTCGACCAAGAATCTCACCTCGCGCCCACCCTCTGCTGTCGCTAAAAACACTGGAAAACACAATATTATGCGGTGCGAAGCGATATTTGCGGCTTTCCTTCAGCGCCGGATGCTGAGGAGGGTGGAGCAGTGTCCGGTGGCAGCGGCCGTAAAGCAATTCCACCGCCGATGGTCCATATCGTCAATGCGAACGACAGACAGCAGGCGAGAAACAGTTGCACTGCTTGATCCCTGGTGTGTGCGGTGAAACGTTTGGCCATCTGCTGCTTGAAGGTTCAGACAAAACGTTCCGCTTCGCCGTTTGACTGCGGATGGAACGGTGCACTAGTTAGGTGTTGCCGGCCAGTGTGGCCGAGCGGTTCTAGGCGCTACAGTCTGGAACCGCGCGACCGCTACGGTCGCAGGTTCGAATCCTGCCTCGGGCATGGATGTGTGTGACGTCCTTAGTTAGGTTTAAGTAGGTCTAAGTTCCAGAGGACTGATGACCTCAGAAGTTAAGTCCCATACTGCTCAGAGCCATTTGAACCATTTTAGTTAGGTGCTGTATGCCGTTCCGCTCACACTATGTATCCAATTCATTTGACCCTGAACTGAGGGCCGTTGTCCAGTACTATGACCTCAGGCAAACCTTCTAGGCAAAAGGTAGAGGACAACGCCTTAACTGTCCTACGTGACGCTGTCGAGTTCATTGTCCCAGCAAAAGGAACTTGTTATAAGAGTCAACCACAATCATAAACGAATGTTCCGAAAAGGTCCCGCAAAGTCTATGCGCACAAGTTGCCATGGTGATTGCGACTTAGGCCAAGCATAGAATTTTTGTGCCGGAGCACACTGATTTTCCACCCATGCGTGACTCTGTGGGTGTCCATACCATGCCAAGTACAGTGCCGACGTGCTAAGTGTTTCCTACGAACAATCTGCGAAGCAACTGGAACACGTCTCTTTGCAAAGCTTCAGGGATCAACACATGTCACTGTTTACTGTCATCTTGAACAAGAATCACAACTTGCCGTACAGCGAAGCTATGTCGACGTGCAAAGTATCGGCGCACAACTGAGGTCATGATGCTATGCAATGAGCGAGGCCAAGATGTGCGAATGTATTTTAACAAAATGTTCAAATCTTAATCAGCTCCCGTGACCTGTGAAACTTTCCTATAGTTCACAGGAAAGGATTGAAGCAATTCATAATCCTGAGAATCGATGTGACAACAAGACACAGCAGAAGCATCAAAGTCTGTATCAGGGCCTATCGGAAGACGTGAAAGTGCGTTTCATTGCCTAGTTGAGCTGTCGGACGATAAACAATCTTGTACTGGTATTGAGACAACAACAAAGCCCATCTCAGCAATTTTTGGGCAGTTCGTACAGGAACCGGCTTCATCGGGCGAAACAAGGACAGCACTGGTTTGTGGTCCGTTAGTAAGTTCAATTTTCTGCCATACAAATAGTGGTGGAATTTGGAGGCACCAAACACGACAGCCAATGCCTCTATCTGTGAATAGTTACACTGAGTTTTGGACAAGACTTTTGATGGGAAAGCAATAGGCACGTCTTTATCACCAATTCTGTGTGAAATCACTGCAACGATTCCGTAAGAGGAAGCGTCGACTTGCAACACAACTGGTTTGTGACGATCAAAGTGAACCAAGCATCGATCACCGAGAAATCTATCTTCAAGTTACATAAAAACTTCTTCGCACTCATCTGTCCAAATAAAGATGTTCTTTCGACACAAGCGGTGCAACGGAGCTGAGATTTGTGCAGCATTCGCTATGAACCGAATATAATAGTTGATTTTCGGACAGGACATTTAAAACAGTTTCGCACAGTTCCCTGTCCATACTAACCGTCTGCATCCCAGTCTATAGCTGGGAAGTTTAACTCTGCACCTATTACTGCAATAGGACCAGAAATTAACGTTAAGGATTCTCCAAGGCATTTTCCCACATTCCATGTTTCACTACCATACAATGCTGTGCTCTAGACGTACATTCTCAGAAATTTCTTCCTCAAATTAACGCTTATTTTTGACACTGGAAGATTTCTCTTGGCCAGGAGTGCCCTTTAAGCCAATGCTTCTCTGCTTTAGATGTCCCCGTCGGTCCCTCCGTCACTAGTTATTTTGCTGCCTAGTTCGTTACCATCGATTCTGATGTTTTCCTATTCTCATTTCTGCTACATCTCATTACTTTCGTCATTTTCCGATTTACTCTCAATCCATATTCTGCACTCATTAGATTGTTCATTACATTCAGCATATCATGTAATTCTTCCTCACTTTCAGTCAGGATAGCAATGTCATTAGCGAATCGTATCATTGATATCCTTTCACCATGAATTTTTTAATTCCATTCCTGAATCTTTTATCATTTACATCATTGCATCTTCGGTGTACAGACTGAACTGAAGTGGGGAAAGTTTACACTTCTGTCTCGCACGCTTCAAAATTCGATCACTTCGTTCCTGGTAGTGCACCCTTATTATTCTCTCTTGGCTCTCATACATATTATACATTACCAGATTTTCCGTAAAAACGTTTTACACACCAACGTGAATAGTTGTTATGTTACAACTTCCCCCAATGATTTTAGAAGAACTGCTCCCATGATCATTCTATTCCACCAGATATATAAAAACGAAGTCACAAGATAAAACTATTTGACAAATGACCGCAGCTCGACTAACAACGGTCGACTCTAGCGGCCAACGTCCCACGAGACTGCTATTCGGAGGACAAGCGAGTCACATTGCACCACAATCGACGCCTGTGCCAAGCCTAACCAATTCAGTGGGGTGCCGAGAGGGACGTGTCCCGTCAACTAAAGGTGAGCTAATCCGCTGTCCTGCACTGGCAGGCGCGTCCCAATGCTGAAGTGAATGGGGAGAGCTGGGCTGCCCCACGTCCTGCTAACGCTGAATGGATTTCTACGCCAGGGTGCGGTTTGCAATGCTGTCACGCCAGTCACTGACGGCTAACTTCTGACTGACCAGGATGACGCCAAAGGTCCAGCAGCAGTCCGGGAGCTGCAAAGATACCAGTTGCTGCCCAGACGCCAGATGCTGCGAGACGACAGGGAATGCCAGAGACATCTGCCACCACTTCTGCCACGTCATGCGCTGAGTGGGAGGCCATTCCACCCAGGCTCAGATTGCTGTTCTTCAGTCCTACCAGTCACAACTTGTTTGAGTGAATAAGTGCCATATTTACAATTTGTATGACATTTTCAATTGTAAAATTTGTCTCGCTACGGACACTTGTGGAGTGAGAAAGGATACCTTTCTGTAACGCTATTATGTAACATCTTTTTGTGTTTTTGTATGTATCAATTGAACTGTCTTGATTGTGTTTTTTATGTTGTTCTGCACATTTATTAATGCTCTGATTATGTGCCTGTACTTCTTTTCATGTCATAGAAAATAACACACAAGCTACACAACTTAGGTAAAATGGCAAACAGATTACACATGTGATTTCCTTGTTCACTGAGTATTTGAGAATGTATGTGTCTGATGATTGAGATCAAATGAGTGATAGAGCATGGGTAAATCAATGAGCAGAGATCAAGTCATACTACAGGACATTGTAAGTGATTAGGGACATTAAACATCTCTGACCTCAGGATAACGTGTGAATGGTTCAAAAATGGTTCAAATGGCTCTGAGCACTATGGGACTCAACATCTGAGGTCATCAGTCCCCTAGAACTTAGAACTACTTAAACCTAACTAACCTACGGACGTCACACACATCCATGCCCGAGGCAGGATTCGAACCTGCGACCGTAGCAGTCACGCGGTTTCGGACTGAAGTGCCTATAACCGCACGACCACCGCGGCCGGCCTTGTGAATGGGTATACTTCTTTGCTGCAAGGCCTTTTAACCGCCTATCAAATTTTTATCGGATGTCTGATGTAGCAATGGCCCCTGGATGTAACGTAATTCATACTAATCACAGCAATCTTCTTATGTATTCTTGCACGCTTGCAACGTCATATGAGTTAATTACCCCTGGAATGAGGTCCAGCTAGGATGTGTTTTAGCCATGGGCAATCCTGATTGGCAAAGTTACCTTTTCTCACACATATATATCGGTTATAAGAATGAGATTTTTCTACTATTTTCAACGATTTCCTCTGTTTCATGTCACACTAACCAATATTAAAGTGAGACACTACCCATGCAGAAATCGATGGCAGGTAGAAGGCAGTGAGACAGGACAAGTTAATCTCTCACTTATTTTTCATAAAGATTTTGTTACAGGTTATGCAACTTGAGCGAGATTCTAGAAAGTTAAAGGCCTGAGCAGGTGTTGATGAAGCCGGGTAGGGCGCTAAAAGCAAGACGTATTCTTGTGGTCCTTAGTTCGTAGAAACGGCATGTTGGAAGTTGAAAGCAAGTGGCGGCGAGCTCATCCCTTAGTAAATATTGCTGAACATGTCCACGGCTGTACAGGGCAGACACAGTACCCCTTAATCGAGGCAGGTCTCCAGCAGGACAATGCCGAGCTATACCTGCATGGTTGCCAGCCGAAGGGTGGACTGTGGGCGACGGACTGAAGGGACGCATCTACACAGTGGTGTAGTAGACTGGGCATGCCTAATAAAAATTTAGAAGTTTTCGTGTTCGCCAGTACTGCAAATAGGGCTGTGACCCACTTCCATCGGCCACCTATATCGTAGAAGAAACTCTGGCGACTGAGAAACGTTGACAGATAAAATCTTTATGACACCTCATAGCTAGAACTAGGTTAGATAAAGACCTTTAAGATTGTATCTGTTCACTTGTTGCTGCGGGAAGCGAGGCGACTTCGGAGAAAAACATCTTCTCCCTCCCCGAAAACTTAAAAAGGCCAGTAACTGGCAGTTTCTTTTTTTTCCCAGAGATGCAGTGTTGTTACCTCTTGCGCTGGTTGGACATGAGTTTGTGCTGTCGTGTAGGAGGGGAGATTTAGCGACTCTAAAGCCCTGTGACTGGCTTAATGCGGGGTGAAGGCTGTGTCGTTCGTGCACCTTGCGAAAAAACGGAATTTTTGTAACTGTGGAGGTGCGAGGCACTCGGGCTCTGGAATTCGGTCAGGAAGCACCTGCTGGTCGAAGCTTTGGCTTGTGTGGTTGGTACTTGGGACCTGTCCTAAGACTGACTTCATTTGCAGGTAGTTAGACTGGGGAGCCGGTGGTGAAGTTCTTACTGCACCGACAGTGTGACTTCGAACGTCTCGGACTACTCGTTTGCCGAGGGAACACTTATTCGTTTTTGGTTTACCAATCTTGACGTTTGGCATACTTGTGCTTTGTGAGCCAAATTGGTCCTTGGTACGACCAGCGAACGGGTGTGTCACACACTGAAATGTACCATGATTTCAGGGCTCGAGTGGAGAGTAAATTGCGATCCGTCTGCCTGATCGCTAGATCGTGAAATTTTGCATTTCTTTCGTGGCTGCCATCGATTCACAGGTGCCGCACAAGACTCGCCAGCTGCAAGTTACATCCCTGCACGAAGCAAACAGGGTAAAGTACTGCTGCTTCGGCCTTGTCTGGGCGTACAAATCCCTATCACCACTTGCTCTGAGATGCCCCTATCATGACTTCTGTAAATCATCGATTAAAGTCGGTTCAGCCTCAGAACAATTCAGATTGTGTTATACACATTTTTAGAGCCAGAGTACTTGACTCACTTTTGCTACCCAGGATCCTTGTCCATTGTGGTCTTTAACCACCCGTTAGTTGTTTACGATATTCTACCAGAATTTGTTTACCTTTAATTATAGCTGTCTTTGTTTTTTAGTGAAAATAAATGTTGTCAGTAAACTAAATTTTGTTTACATTCTTAATAAAATCATCACTTTTATATAGTCACCCCAAGTGCTAACTTTCATTGTAGCGTCCCATCCCAGGATATCTTTCATTGTGTACTATTCTGCCAGGATAACTTTCATTGTGTACGACACTGACAAAGTAACTTTCATTGTGTACGACCCTGCCAGGTTCTCAGTCAATCATTTTTTTATACTAGGTTTACTTTCAGTGTCTTTAATGCAGTGGTTTGCATTGCCTTCTGCATCCTCATGCCGTTGATCATTGCAGATTCTTCCGCCTATAGGAGCAGTTTCCCACCCCAAGGACAAGAGACTGCTGTGAACCTCTGTCTGCTCCTCCACCCTCGATGACAATGTTGTTGGCAGAAAGAGGATGACTTCTTATGCCGGAAGTCTTCGGCCGCCAGTACTAATTTTCAAGCGATGACGGGTTCGAACCCGGGACCGCGGACATTTTGATCAAAGACCGTACCCTTTGACCATAGGTCACAGTACCAATGGACAAATTTCAGTAGGATTGTGCAATACGCTTCAGACCGGAATGTACTGAGTAAAGTTGTGAGGGACGGAGAATACCTTCTCCTCCTCTGTGGTTGAGCGACAGCTATATTAGAAAGCTGTCATGCAAAAGAGAGCTTCACTGTCAATTTAAACGTAACCAGGGCTTCACAGATAAACAAAAATTTAACGAAGCCGAAACTAGCGTAACGAGAAGCATGCTTAAAGTAAGTTCGAAACAAAATTTATTTCTACCGACTTCACAAAAGAATACAAGAAGTGCTGGTATCATGTTAATCCAAAAAAGGATCGAAGCCATCAGTTCAGGCAGTCTATGAAATCTATGACGATAACGGCATCGAAATGGAGGACAACACAGGAAAGTACTGAACGTGAAACGCTGTTTTCCAAAACCGTTTGACAAAGGAAGAAGGCATTGTAGTGCCTCCTCTAAATTGTTGCACAATCGATAAAATGGTTACTATCAAAATAAGAAGCCATGGAACAGAAAAGCAACTGAAATGCCTCAACAGACCGAAGGCCATTGGCACTGACGTGATACCAATACGATTCTCCAAAGAAGAGACAACGTGCATGCTCATAGAACAATAGCCATAAATCTCTGATGTCGGGCAGTTGAAAAATTTTGTAATTTTTTCTTTTCTGGCTTATTATGATATTTCTAGAGACAGAAAATCTACTTTGTAGGAATCAACATTGGGTCTGAAAAGAACGATCGTGTGAAAGCTATCTCGCTATGTTCGTCCTCGAGACACAGAAGGCGGTAGACAAATAAATGCCTTGTTACTTGACTTCTTCTTTCTATCATCATTCTTGATAGAAGGTTGTATACATGGAAGAACCCTGGAGATACTAAAAGGTATCAGATAGATTATATAATGGTAAGACAGAGATTTAGGAACCAGGTTTTAAATTGTAAGACATTTCCAGGGGCAGATGCGGACTCTGACCACAATCTATTGGTTATGACCTGTAGATTAAAACTGAAGAAACTGCAAAAAGGTGGGAATTTAAGGAGATGGGACCTGGATAAACTGAAAGAACCAGAGGTTGTACAGAGATTCAGGGAGAGCATAAGGGAAAAATTGACAGGAATGGGTGAAAGAAATACATTAGAAGAAGAATGGGTAGCTTTGAGGGATGAAATAGTGAAAGCAGCAGAGGATCAAGTAGGTAAAAAGACGAGGGCTAGTAGCAATCTTTGGGTAACAGAAGAAATATTGAATTTAATTGATGAAAGGAGAAAATATAAAAATGCAGTAAATGAAGCAGGCAAAAAGGAATACAAACGTCTGCAAAATGGCTTAGCAGGGATGGCTAGAGGACAAATGTAAGGATGTAGAGGCTTATCTCACTAGGGGTAAGATAGATACAGCCTACGGGAAAATTAAAGAGACCTTTGGAGATAAGAGAACCACTTGTATGAACATCAAGAGCTCAGATGGAAACCCAGTTCTAAGCAAAGAAGGGAAAGCAGAAGGGTGGAAGGAGTATATAGAGGGTCTATACAAGGGCGATGTACTTGAGGACAATATTATGGAAATGGAAGAGGATGTAGATGAAGGTGAAATGGGAGATACGACACTGCGTGAAGAGTTTGACAGAGCACTGAAAGACCTGAGTCGGAACAAGGCCTCCGGAGTAGACAACATTCCATTGGAACTATTGACGGCCTTGGGAGAGCCAGTCCTGACAAAACTCTACCATCTGGTGAGCAAGATGTATGTAACAGGCGAAATACCCTCAGACTTCAAGAAGAATATAATAATTCCAATCCCAAAGAAAGCAGGTGTTGACAGATGTGAGAATTGCCGAACAATTAGTTTAATAAGCCACAGCTGCAAAATACTAACACGAATTCTGTACAGACGAATGGAAAAACTAGTAGAAGCCGACCTCGGGGAAGATCAGTTTTGATTCCGTAGAAATATTGGAACACGTGAGGCAATACTGACCTTACGACTTATCTTAGAAGAAAGATTAAGGAAAGGCAAACCTACGTTTGTAGCATTTTTAGACTTAGAGAAAGCTTTTGACAATGTTGACTGGAATACTCTCTTTCAAATTCTAAAGGTGGCAGGGGTAAAATACAGGGAGCGAAAGGCTATTTACAATTTGTACAGAAACCAGATGGCAGTTATAAGAGTCGAGGGACATGAAAGGGAAGCAGTGGTAGGGAAGGGAGTAAGACAGGGTTGTAGCCTCTCCCCGATGCTATTCAATCTGTATATTGAGCAAGCAGTAAAGGAAACAAAAGAAAAATTCGGAGTAGGTATTAAAATCCATGGAGAAGAAATAAAAACTTTGAGGTTCACCGATGACATTGTAATTCTGTCAGAGACAGCTAAGGACTTGGAAGAGCAGTTGAACGGAATGGATGGTGTCTTGAAGGGAGGATATAAGATGAACATCAACAAAAGCAAAACGAGGATAATGGAATGTAGTCGAATTAAGTCGGGTGATGTTGAGGGTATTAGATTAGGAAATGAGACACTTAAAGTAGTAAAGGAGTTTTGCTGTTTGGGGAGCAAAATAACTGATGGTGGTCGAAGTAGAGAGGATATAAAATGTAGATTGGCAATGGCAAGGAAAGCGTTTCTGAAGAAGAGAAATTTGTTAACATCGAGTATAGATTTAAGTGTCAGGAAGTCATTTCTGAATGTATTTGTATGGAGTGTAGCCATGTATGGAAGTGAAACATGGACGGTAAATAGTTTGGACAAGAAGAGAATAGAAGCTTTCCAAATGTGGTGCTACAGAAGAATGCTGAAGATTAGATGGGTAGATCACATAACTAATGAGGAGGTACTGAATAGGATTGGGGAGAAGAGAAGTTTGTGGCACAACTTGACCAGAAGAAGGGATCGGTTGGTAGGACATGTTCTGAGGCATCAAGGGATCAGCAATTTAGTATTGGAGGGCAGCGTGGAGGGTAAAAATCGTAGGGGGAGACCAAGACATGAATACACTAAGCAGATTCAGAAGGATCTAGGTTGCAGTAGGTACTGGGAGATGAAGAAGCTTGCACAGGATAGAGTAGCATGGAGAGCTGCATCAAACCAGTCTCAGGACTGAAGACCACAACAACAACAACTTGACTTCTCTGCGGCATTCGATATAGTTCCGCACTGCCGTTTAATGAATACAAAACGAGTGTACTGAACATCAGACCAACTGTGTGATTGGATTGAATAGTTTCTAGCAAACAGAACACGGCATGTCATTTTCAACAGAGAGAAGTCATCAAACGTAGGAATGTCTTAGGGCGTAGACAATTCAGAACATACATGAGAGTCTTCGCGGATGAATCTGTTGTACACAGAAAAGTCACAACGCTAGATGATTATAGGGAAATGCAGGAAGACTTGTGAAGGAACGACGATAGGTACAGGTAACGGAAACTGATTCTTCATAAACAAATGTCACAAATTACGTATTTACAGAGAGGATTATCCATTATTATGACTACCCGATTGCAGAACAGTCACTGGAAACAATTACTTCCATAAAATATCTAGCAGTAAGCGTGTGGAGAAATATGAAGTGGAATCAGTATACTAATCGCAGAAATCGCAGATGCCAGACTCAGATTCGTTGGAAGAATCCTCAGGAAATGTATTCCATTAAGAAAGTAGGTAGCTGTCATAACCCTCAATCCACCAGTACTGGAATATTGCTCGTCAGTGTGGGCTCTGTACCAGATGAGCTGATGCAAGAAACAGTGAAGATGTGAAGATTCAAAGAAGAGCTGCACGTTTCGTTATATGTTCAACTACTAAGCACGAAAGCGTCAAAAGATGATGAAACAATGGCAGCAGCAGAAGTTGCAAGATAGGCGTTCTGCATCTCGGTGTGTTTTACTGTTAAAGTTTCGAAACCTACGTTCGTAGAACAGTCAACAAATACGTTGCTTCCTTCAAATATACGTCGCGGAAAGGTCGTCAAGATAAAATTAGACGGATTGAAGCCCACATGGAGGAGTACTGGCATTTTTATTCGCGCGGAATGTTCGCGACTGGAACAGAAAGAGGGGAAGTGACATTGATACGCAAAGTACCCTCCGCCACACATAGCTGATGGCCTGCGGAGCAGAGATGTAGATGCAGACCTAGATAACTTCCTGAAACAAACGTCTGTTGTAATGACCACTGCGCTAAAGGCAGAGGTTTTCGTATACATGCGGTGTGCTGTTGATAATTATCCTTCCAGCGTCTGTAACAAGAAGAGGAGGAAATATTTCAGGTTAACTTAAAATCTGCCACGCACCGTTGGCTGGCTTTCGAAGTAAAACTTAAATGTGGGTGATTGTGTGATACACTGCCTGATTCACACAGTCTGAAATTTCGAACTTGAGGGACATGACGTCATCATTTCGTGTGAAAGCGAAGATGGTGACAAACGACCACTGCTGATATCTAGGAAAGGCGTCTTCAATCCGTTTAGTCTATAAGTTTATAATTTTCGTACGAACATTTCGTAAATGAGACTTTTCACCATGTTTGCCTTAAGTTGTAACTGCTACTACATCTGCAATTGTTCCCACTGAATTTACTCAAAATTGGTCTTTCCGTGTGTAATATTTTTGAAGAGGTTGAAAAAATAAGCCAACCAGTTGCCGAACAAACGTTTATTAGCCTTTGACCTAGGTTTCGATATTTCTAAAAATACACTCCTGGAAATTGAAATAAGAACACCGTGAATTCATTGTCCCAGGAAGGGGAAACTTTATTGACACATTCCTGGGGTCAGATACATCACATGATCACACTGACAGAACCACAGGCACATAGATACAGGCAACAGAACATGCACAATGTCGGCACTAGTACAGTGTATATCCACCTTTCGCAGCAATGCAGGCTGCTATTCTCCCATGGAGACGATCGTAGAGATGCTGGATGTAGTCCTGTGGAACGGCTTGCCATGCCATTTCCACCTGGCGGCTCAGTAGGGCCAGCGTTCGTGCTGGACGTGCAGACCGCGTGAGACGACGCTTCATCCAGTCCCAAACATGCTCAATGGGGGACAGATCCGGAGATCTTGCTGGCCAGGGTAGTTGACTTACACCTTCTAGAGCACGTTGGGTGGCACGGGATACATGCGGACGTGCATTGTCCTGTTCGAGCAGCAAGTTCCCTTGCCGGTCTAGGAATGGTAGAACGATGGGTTTGATGACGGTTTGGATGTACCGTGCACTATTCAGTGTCCCCCCGACGATCACCAGTGGTGTACGGCCAGTGTAGGAGATCGCTCCCCACACCATGATGCCGGGTGTTGGCCCTGTGTGCCTCGGTCGTATGCAGTCCTGATTGTGGCGCTCACCTGCACGGCGCCAAACACGCATACGACCATCATTGGCACCAAGGCAGAAGCGACTCTCATCGCTGAAGACGACACGTCTCCATTCGTCCCTCCATTCACGCCTGTCGCGACACCACTGGAGGCGGGCTGCACGATGTTGGGGCGTGAGCGGAAGACGGCCTAACGGTGTGCGGGACCGTAGCCCAGCTTCATGGAGACGGTTGCGAATGGTCCTCGCCGATACCCCAGGAGCAACAGTGTCCCTAATTTGCTGGGAAGTGGCGGTGCGGTCCCCTACGGCACTGCGTAGGATCCTACGGTCTTGGCGTGCATCCGTGCGTCGCTGCGGTCCGGTCCCAGGTCGACGGGCACGTGCACCTTCCGCCGACCACTGGCGACAACATCGATGTACTGTGGAGACCTCACGCCCCACGTGTTGAGCAATTCGGCGGTACGTCCACCCGGCCTCCCGCATGCCCACTATACGCCCTCGCTCAAAGTCCGTCAACTGCACATATGGTTCACGTCCACGCTGTCGCGGCATGTTACCAGTGTTAAAGACTGCGATGGAGCTCCGTATGCCACGGCAAACTGGCTGACACTGACGGCGGCGATGCACAAATGCTGCGCAGCTAGCGCCATTCGACGGCCAACACCGCGGTTCCTGGTGTGTCCACTGTGCCGTGCGTGTGATCATTGCTTGTACAGCCCTCTCGCAGTGTCCGGAGCAAGTATGGTGGGTCTGACACACCGGTGTCAATGTGTTCTTTTTTCCATTTCCCGGAGTGTATATTATTCGGAAGGAGTGGGGCTTGTCACATCACATCTAATGTACCACCACGTGATATAAGAAGGCCCACTCCTTCTGAAAATGATATTTTCAGAAATATCGAAAACTAGGTCAAGAGCTAATATACCTTTCTTTTGTATCTGGTTGGCTGATTTTTCAACCCCTTCAGATTTACACTGTTGCTGATTGGCAGGCACGTTTAAGATTTTGTAATACTTTTGAGTAATTGATCCTGTGCTGAGACCTGTCTAATCAGAACCTGATCCAGAAAGAAACCTTCACTCTGATACTTCCTGGCAGATGAAAACTGTGTGCCAGACTGAGACTCGAACTCAGAACCTTTACCGTTCGCGACCCAGTCGCATTCGGGAAACATCCCCCAGACTGCGACTAAATCATGTCTCCGCAGTGTCCTTCCGGTAGTGAAGGTCTTTCAAGTTTCGCAGCAGAGCTTAAGTGAAGTTTGAAAGGTATGAGATGAGGCACTGGTCGAAGTAAAGCTGTGAAGGCGGGTGTGCGCAGGTAGCGCAATCGGTAAACACTTTCCACAAAAGACAAAGTCCCGATTTCGAGTATTGGTCCGGAATACAGTTTTGATCAACTTCTACGACTATAAACCATGACGTTCGTGAAATGGGAGACAGTCATTCCAGCGAAATATTTCGGTAAATGGAAGCTGCTGTGTCGTGCAACTAGGTGACACTCGCTGCATCGTGATCACCTACTGGGTGCTTTGTTGAACTCGTGAAACGACTGGAAAATAAATTTCTCATCCCGTCTTGGCTGTCCAGAGCATTCCCGCGCAAGGGATCGTTGTCCACTCTGACCTCTGATTGGCTAGCTTTCGATAACAGAGATTCGAGAAGAAAATGATACAATGGAGTGGCAAGCCAGTGAGGATGAAAACGCATGGAGAAAGACACATTTTGTAAATAGTACTGATTTTAGTTATGTTTTATTTTAGCAGTATGTGTTTACTATTCAAAATGGTAATGAATACGAGAGGTAGGCATTCCGGAAGGGTAGCTGTCGTGATAAGTAGGAAGTGTGTTAGAATCGATAAAAAAAATGTTGGGATTTTCATTGCCAGTAACTAGGCAGCCAATGAATTTGTAGCGAGCCACTTTGGAGTCACAGTATGTGGCATCATAGGACATATTACCGTGTGAATTTTTTGGCAATTACGACCAGGCCACATCACCTCTTTGTCAGTAATGATAACTAGAAATTTTGCGTGGTTGCCTTTCTGTCATTACCGCTTCTGATACTCACATTTTTCCACTCGACCTGGTTGTGCAGCTTGTATCTGTTCTATGATTCTCGAGGATAGAAGTGTCTACAAAAGCAGCGAACAAGAGTGGTGTTTTTTCGGGCTCTTGCAGATCTGAAATTTCTTCTAATATGTGTACTTGCATCGGTCGTGAGATCAGGAGTTTATGGGTGCCGATGTGGCAGTCCAGATACCGTACAGCCAGCTTGTGCTGCTTACACTGGTGCTCGCACGGGAAACATGGAACGCGTCTACCAACAGTGGATGTTGCGGTGCATCAGCCCTAGAGTCACGAGATTGTACTGACCTCTTTTGCATTTGTACTACGCCAGTTCCACTGACTTAATTTTGTATGTTACTCTCGGGTTGCCGTAACCGTCGTCAGAATAGTCCCATCTCATTCCACTCACAAAGAGACCGCCTTTTGCTGTCTAGTTCACCACTGAGTGTGTGCGCCTGAGGGCCCTCGTATTCTTCCTCTCCCACAAATGCATTCAGCACTTGCCTGGTGCACTCGGCGCGTTGTTACATTAAGCGCGTGAGTTAGTACAACCTCCTACGGAGCGCACGTAATCGCTGCCGGCACACTCGCTACTTGGCATAGCATAAGCGTCTCTCCTTGCACGTAATACGTCTTCCACATCCGTACCCTTCTCTGTGTTGGACGTGTGGTTGCCACTGCAAATTTCTAATTTTCCTAAATACTGTGGAAATATATGCGAGAGTGAAAGCAGCCTGGTAGCCTTGCATCTGGCACAGGGGTGTTCAAAAGCTAATGGACGACATTTTTTTCCTGAGCCATTTTTTGTTGAAAAAATGCCGTATTTGTTGTAGGACATCGTGGAATAGTCCCACCCCAGCTCCTATAGTTTCACGACTTCCCGATCGGTGACGGAGCCATACGTAGCCTCCCAAAAGGCGTCTGTAACGGGGGTGCGTTTCAAGCAGATAGCTGCCATTTAGTTTCTCTTGGCGGAAAAGCAGAGCATCACAAATATTATAACCACTTGCAGAATGTCTACGGAAACCTGGCAGTGAACAGAAGCTCGCATTGTTGTTGGGCGATACCTCTGTCATCATCGCAACAAGGTCGCACAATCTTGTCCGATGTCCTTCTGCTCGCTCGCGGCACACAGCTGTGACTCTTGCAATGCTGGAACAGGCGCACACTCTCATTCGAAGTGATCGACAGATCGTAATCAAAACCGTCGCTGCTCAGCTGGACTTCTCCCTTGGAGTTACTGACACAATCGTCCGCCATTTGACATAGTCAAAGCTGTGTGACAGTTAAGTCCCTCGCCGACTAACAGGAGACAATAAAAAGAAACGAAGGACCATCTGTGCGGAGTTGAACGCGCGTTACGATGCTGATGGTCACAATCTTTTGTCGAATATCGCCACAGACGATGACACTCGGTTTCATAAACGAAACAAGCAACCCGCAGAGTGGAACCGAAACACCTCTCCTCCGAAGTACAAGTTCAAAGTATGCACCTTTAGACGGTAAAATCATGGCTACGGTCTTTTGGGACTCTTAAGCGGTTATTCTGTATGTGTTTTCTCTCATGGTGCTATGATTAACTTTGAAGCGTATTGTGCTACCCTCCGGAAATTGAGGAAAAGGCTTCAGCGTGTTCGTCGCCACAAAAGTGCAAACGAACTTCTCCTTCCCCATAACAACGCTAGGCCTCACTCTGGTGTGCGTACCGGAGAAGAGCTTACAAAACTTCATTAGACTGTTCTTTCACATCCATTCTACAGTCAAGATCTCATACCTTCTAACTGCCCAATGAAGGAAGTACAAAGCAATATTAGTGCGTGGATGATGCGGAGGTTCTTGATGAAGAAAGAGGTTGGCTCAGACGTCGACCAGTAAAGTGGTACTAGGCGACATGTAACTCCTTCCAGTTACGTGGCGTAAGGCCGTTTCGTTGACCTTAGATTATGTTGAAAAATAGGCTTTTGAAGCCAAAATAGTGGTGAAAAATATGGTGCCAGAACGAAATTTTCACTCTGCAGAGGATTGTGCGCTTATCTGAAACTTCCTTGCAGATTAAAGCTGTGTACCGTACCGAGACTCGATCTCGGGACCTTTGCCTTTCGCGGGCAAGTCCTCTACGATATAAGCGAACATTCCGCTACAGAGCGAAAATTTCATTCTGGAAACATCCCGCAGGCTATGGCTAAACCATGTCTCCGCAATATCCTTTCTTCCAGGAGTGCTGGTTCTGCAAGGTTCGCAGGAGAGCTTCTGTCAAGTTTGGAAGATAGGAGACGAGGTACTGGCGGACCTGAAGCTGTGAGGACGGGTCGTGAGTCGTGCTCGGCTAGCTCAGACAGTAGAGCGCTTGCTCGCCAAAGGCAAAGATCACGAGTACGAATGTCGGTCTGGCACATGGTTTTAATCTGTCAGAAAGTAACAATATGGTGGATTAGAGTACGAAATAAAATAAACCTTCTTTCAGAAAAAAAATGTTGCACTGCTTACTGAACGCTCCACGAATATAAATGAACCAAAGACTAACGAGGAATCATAGTAGCGACAGTACGGATCTCAAATGGGGAAATTCATTGACAAAAGGCGACTTTTACAAGAGCAAATTGTCCTCTGTACAGTCGAAAACAGCGGAGCTGGTCAACTGTGCCTGCTGCCGTTGCGAGCGTCTATGGGTAGTGGTTGACCGTCGATGCAACCACGAGTAGGCGACAAGACGTGTGAAGTCCACAGTACATTCACAACTTGAGATCGACACCTGCCCTGCTTTACACAAACATCCGATCTCAACGTTTTGCATGTGGCAGATCTTACAAAAGATTACAGTGCGGGTGCAGACAAAGCGATTCTCCACGCACGCCATTCATATTACATTACTGAACACGGGGATTCGCTGTAGACGATCCCTTCTTATTCCATCTACGATAATAGGAAACGCGTCTCCTGGCAGGATGATTCACGTTTCTTGTCAAACAGATGGATGGTTGTATCTGGACAGGCAGTCATGCAGACGAAGATTGCGCGAAATATGCAGCGCGCCACAGACAGTGCCGGTGGGACGGCATACGTTCACCTGGACCTCCGTGAGAATCGAGGTTACCATGGGAGCTGTGGACTACATGACTATCACTGTGAACCACTTACATCCCTTCATCTACATCCACTTCTACGAACATAGTCTTCAGGCCACAGTACGGTGGATGGTGGAGGGTGCCTGGATACAATTAACGTGATGGTGTCAAGCAGCACACCACTAATGCTGTATTCGATTATTATGGAATTCTTTTTCCTACTGGTCTGTATTTACTGACATATTTCTACGTTTAGAGCTGGCTGCCACTTATTATGCCAGTTAGAGATTTAGTCTAAATCAGCTTGTATCCTCCTACAGTCACTCAAAGCCGACACTTTCCGGTGCACCTCAGCATCGTCAGCGAACAGCCGCAGATTGCTGCTGACCCTGTCGGAGATTCCAATCATGAAGTAAATGTCCTAAGAGACAGCGTAATGTGTGTGCAAGTGTCAGTTGGGAACGAACCGATTATCAGGGTTTCCTCAACATCACTTCTAATGAATGTGATCGAGAATCCTCGAATTTAAAAGATGTTTCGTCGACAACAACTCAGGGAGGCTGAGCCGATGCACGTTGGAAACCATGTTAAGTGGTTACATGCTTGGTCGCCAGGCGACGCCACCGCACTATGGTTACGATGGGTATCCGATTATTTCGAAGATTGTACAATCCATCGATTTACATGACTTTTTTTTTTCAAACCGCGCCACATAATAAAACTATAGACAGGTAGGAGTTATATCAGGGCAGTAAACCCTGATACGATTCTCAGCACAAAACAAGTACGTATGGAAGCTTAGGAGGAACAGATTACAGATATGTATGATTAATATATACGGGTATGATGGCAGGTTAATACCTACAGCAAGACAGATTTTTACTTTATGTAACTGACAGCTTCTAAATGGAAGCATAGAAACGTAACTTGGTATTGGACACATCCTTAGATACAACATAGGCACATAGAATAGTACAACAGTTATTCACTGAAAACTAAAAAACATGTGGATGAGATTGGATTCGTAAGAAGAATTATGAGCAGTGGATGGTACCTTCGTAAGGTAAATATTCTAAAACAGCCATTACTCCAGAGGGCGAAGGAGGAGGGAGGTAAGGGTTGGGGGAAGTAGAAAACACATTTAAGAAAACCAGTGACATAACAAAAGTACAGACCAGTAGTCCCAACTGAAAGATAAACAGAGACGTAGCTCAAAATATAAATTGTCCACAAATGGTTTTAGTGTTAATATATATATATATATATATATATATATATATATATATATATATATATATATATATATATATACTGAGTGTACGATGATAAATGTTTAGGTAAGTCTATGTTTGGATAAATAATAGGTACATAATGCAGTATAACAGCTATAAAAGCGATTTTACGAAACAGCTTGATAATATTGTATACGTGAGTAGATTATATGCAGTGGGTTGTTATTTTGTACTGTAAGCGTACAAAACTTCAGAGAGTATTGAAGAGGGAGTGGGCGAGGTTATATAAGAGGGAAGAGGGAAGAGTGCAGAGTGAGAAAAGGACGTGGTTGAAAGAACGGTATTTTTGGGGGGTAGTAGCTCATTAAACTCTATCCATACAAAAAAATGTTTTCCGGCGTAACATCAAGCGCCGGTACGTCGGCCTGGAATGTTCAAGCAGAGAGGGCTGTGAGAAGACGGCAGCCTATTGTACGCTGACTAGGACGACACCAAAACAGGATCGGCATCTATACGAACAGAATATAAGCGCCGCGCCGCGCGTAGCCGCGGCAGCACTAGAACACAGGCCATCATACAAATGTTCCTGTAGCGACTTAGAAACTATATTATTTGCTTGAACTAAAATTGTATATACCGAAGCACATTGATTATTTGCATGTCGCCATTTGCATGCGACACACCTTTGTGGAGACGCAAAGTTTAATGGAGTTTATTTCAGTAAGTTAAATAATGTCACTTTAAGTTACTGAAATAAACTCCGTTAATACGATTTGATCGAATTGTTGTCAAGTGGTCCGAGAAAACAACTTTCTATGCACCTTGTATTAGACAAGCGTGCAGGATACTACAAATATAATATTACTTAACAGACGAAAATAAGGTAGCAAAAATACTTCTTGTCCATAACTAATTTAGAATTTCCTATACAGAGTTTCATTTCAGTATAAAATGACAGATGTTGGTATAATATCCCACTGTAAACAGTTGAACGGGATGGACAACATCTTGAAAGAGGGATATAAGATGAAAGGCAACAAAAGCGAAACGTGAATAATGTAACATAATCAAACTAAATTAGATGATGTCGAGGGAATTAGTTTAGGAAATGAGACTTTTATAGTATTTAAATGAGTTTTGCCATTTGGGAAGCAAAACAACTGACGATGGTCGGAGTAGGGAGGATATAAAATGTAGGCTGGCAGTGGCAGGAAAAGCATTTCTGTAGAAGAAAAATTGTTAACATCGAGTGTAGATTTAACTGTCAGAAAGTCCTTTCGGAAAATATTTGTATGGTGTATAGGTGTGTGTGGAAGTGAAACGAGGACGCTAAACATTTTAGTCAAGAAGAGAATAGAAGGTTTTTAAATGTGATACTCCGGAAGAATTCTGGAGGTTAGATGGATAGATCGCTTAACTATATTTAGGAGGTACTGAATCGAAATGGGGAGGAGATAGCTTTGTGGTACAACCTGACTAAAAGAAGGGATTAGTTGGTAGGACAAGTTCTGAGCCATCAACTGTACTGGAGGGAAGAGTGTTGGGTAGAAATCGTAGAAGGAGACCAAAAGATGAAAGCAGTAACCAGATTCAGAGGGATGTCAGCTGCAGTAGAGACGAAGAAGCCTGCTCAGGATATAGTAGCATTGAGAGCTACATAAAACCGGTCTTTGGGCTGAAGACCACAACAACAACATTTGTATGGTGCGAGCGTAACGGAATTTGTAAATCCGATTCTACAGAAGGTGATAGTTATTATTATTACCCCATGACTGTGACTTAGTATTACTGTGAGACTGAATCGAACATTATCATCATATTTTACTCTGTAAGAGTTATGTTTTTCGTGTCATACTGTACAGAAAATTACATAGAGAAATTTGCGTAGGTAAATTTCCCTTAGTGTCTAGTTGCTGATGTGAGTGGCTGTGGATCAATGTTTAGTTAACTGTAACGTAAGTTATCTAGTCGTTCTCCTGCAGTTAATTTCAGAAGTCAATTTATTGTCATTTTTCTGCCTGCCGCCAGGTGCTACGTATTGTAAGCTATTATAGTAAATTGTTATTTGCCCGAATCTATCTGCTGGGGCGAAGTCTATTTGAATTTTATAGATATTTTTATCTTGTTAGTCTCTTATTGAACTATGTGTTCAAGAACTGTATTGGGCTGTAAAATTCATTTTTGGTATGACTTCTCTATTGCAAAAAAATATTTTATGTTCAATAAATTATTTGTAAAACTGGGCCCACGCCTACACAGGTCTCAACTCAAACCCCACTCCAAGCAAATCCTACGCTACAGATACTAAAGCGCAGGTATCGCAATGTGGTTTTCCAGCATTTGAGTCATACATGTAATCTTCCACGGTGTACAGTCGTTTCACGTGGCGCTGAGTTAATTTCCCCTCCTCCTCATCAAACACTAAACAAACACAACACAACACATTTTATGACTCAAGACAGATGAGAGTCACTCAACGCAAATTATCTATCCAGTAGCAGTTAAATCCATGGAATTTGATTCACGGTGCTTTAACATGAGAATGAAGAGAATCCAGCTTATTTGATTCAGTATGTGCCCTCTGTTCCCATTTCATTAAAAATTTTCGATTACAGTTGTAATGGAACTGGAAGTGGTACAATATCATTGTCTCGTAAAGATGCATGACGCGATTACATTGACCTCATGACCCAATAACATTTCTCGGACAGTATCATTTTTTATCTACACCCACACAGATTTTAATGTATTGTTTGCTAAAGTACTAATATGATATGAATATAATAAAGTTATTTGCATTCAAATATTGTAATTACAAAATTGTCATGTGAATGTCTATCTTTTTGTAACTCTGATTGTTAATATTATCTATTGTCATAATTATTATTTTTATAATTATTGCGTCCGCAGCTCGTGGTCTCGCGGTAGCGTTCTCCCTTCCCGAGCACGGGGTCCCGGGTTCGATTCCCGGCGGGGTCAGGGATTTTTCCTGCCTCGAGATGACTGGGTGTTGTTGTGTCGTCTTCATCATCATCATTCATCCCCATTATGGTCGGAGGAAGGCAATGGCAAACCACCTCCACTAGGACCTTGCCTAGTAAGGCGGCGCGGGTCTCCCACCTCGCTGTCCTACGCTCTGTAAAGAAGTATGGGACTCATCATCACCATGATTATTGCAGTGATATACTAAAATTTTTGGAAACAAACGTTAAATGAAATGTAAACAAAGTTAAATTTGTTTGTGTTACAGTGAATACTAATTATAAGTAATACCTTTTATTGTTTTGGCCGCTTGGCAGGAAGTTACTGGTATTTGGCTATTGTAATCAGACACTATTTGCAGTGGAATATATTTGAGGCAGTCATAAAAGTTGTATTAAATAGGAGTGTTTGTCGATTTGACGTACTTTGAGGGGAGTAATACTGAAGGTGTTCATTAAAATATGGAAGACGGAAAGAAAAATCCTGTAATATTTCATTTAAAGACGCATATAAAACGAAACTGAAGGTAGGAATCTCTTCTACGAACAGGAATATTATGTTTCCAGGGCTCTCGGGTGTCCCGCCGGATGCAATCTTTGAAGTCCCACGATATTTCGGCGAATGACCTTTCCGCCATCATCAGGTGGTTCTGATGATCACATATCACATGTCGGGAATACCATACCTTCAGAAAAACTGTGTCAATTTGGGGAAGTTCTTATCCAGTGATAGTCAAATGGCGCCCCCTGGACGCATATGGTTCGAATCAGGTGTTTATGCGGCCCGCAGTTCTCAGCCGTATTTTCTGACAATATGCTTCTAGCAACTAACAGCAGAATCCAAAAACTTCAACTAACGTTAAAATTTTCTTCAGGTTGCATGTTTCTTGCTCAGTAACAAACAAAAATACTTTCAGAGACAGCAACAGTTTAAGGTGTGCTTAACTTTCATTAACATTAGTGAATTCGACCTTGAAATAAGGAAAGTTTGGCGCTTACGACAGGGGCAGAGTAGTATGTAGCACGAGCACTATTGGGTTCATAGAAGTGAGAGAGGTTATATTATTGTTCTTACCCAAATGCTTATAACTCACCAGAATGCGAAACTAACAGGGATCACTTGCTATGGGATGAGTGTCAAACGGAAGTAGCATGGATTCGTGAATGCGCTTTATAGAGACGATCACCTAGAAATATGTTATGTGTTTGTAGCAAGTAATATGAAATCAGTTAAGGCGGTTGTAACACCATACAATGAATAAAAGAAAAACGACGTTGAAAACATTTTTGAACATTTACGATCGTCTCTCATATTGTTATTAATTAATAGACTGTTCAAAAAAATTAGGTAACATGTTTATCAACGTCCGGTATATAAATCTACCTTTCTTCTTATAGCATGAGATCATCGCTTTCAATATTGGTAACAATTAAAGTAATTGGTCATCTATTGGCTGTTTTATAAGTTATAGTGTGAGGTGACCCTTCAGACGAGAGTGAGCACTGGTGCACAGTGCTTTCTAATGAGTTACACAGATGCCATTTGTCACTTGTGGACGTTGCTTTCAACTAGCATATGCAATGAGACATCTTAATGCAGTGCAAGTTGCAAGACAGATCTGTTTGATCCAAAGTAGATGGACTTTCGGCCGTATTGCTGCTAATGCCAGTGCCACTCGACTTTTCATCCAAAAGTTGTGGACGAGCTACAGGCCAGTACTAAAGGCGTGTTGGGTAAAATCGCCGACGCATTAAAATCCCACGTGAATACCGATATCTGGTCATCTCTGCTTTCCGGCGTCGCACGGGTTCCACTAGAACACTGCAAGACGCTCTCAGAAGGGCCACTAGAGCCGCTGTGTCCACTATGTTGTAATGAACAGGCTACGAGAAAGGATCTTATGATCTACATGTCCTGTTTGAGTACCTCGTTTGTCATGACAATATCTTGCCGCTCGCCTTACGTTCTGCTATCACATATTAACTGCAAATTTCGTCACTGAAAGACGCGTTATTTACAGACAAGTCCTGACATTCTCTGACGCAAAGTGATGGCCGTGTCCATTTGCGGGAACCGATGGTAGTTAAACAATGGGAAAGGATACCACAGGGTGATATCCGTACACATATGGAGCGTACCGCGTAGGTGTTAGGCGGTGATATCCGATCACGGACGGAATACGTGTTATTGGAGCTCTCAAAGTCCAATTAAAAGCGTCCAGGTTGACGGGATATATGATTGTTTCAATTTTGTTTCCAACACATGTCGGACATTTCTGTTCTTTTCACACATTTCAATTCTTTTTACGTAAACGATCGGGGAAGTAATATTTTTTGTTGTGTACTTAATTTGTAAAAGATAAAGATATAATATGTTAAAATACCTAGTCGTCAATTATTGCTGAATGCAGTACGGCAGACATACAAAACTATATTTCCCCAATTCTTCTGATTGTTGGGGCTACCAATTACTGGAAAGATCGGTAGGGAAGTCAGTTAAACAAACCACGACTGGAAAATGTCATTGCATATTTTTGTTTTGTTTTGTTTTTTGTCCTGAACAGTGCTGTTGTCTGCCTAGAAGTGGTCACACAGAGTTCTAATGTACATCGTCACTATAGTCAATGAGACTGACGAACGAAGCTCGTTCCATAATTTTTTAGTAACAACTTCTCTTTTTGAGTCATTTTATGTAAAATCAGTCATTTATATTATTCTTGTAACCACACCTGTATGGTGAGTAATAATTTTTACAGTATCAATGTTTAAACAAATTCTTTTCGCCTACAAACGTAATTGCTTGTTATTTATTTCAGTTTGATACTTCTTCTGTGGATCACTATTGCCAACACTGCGTATGATCGGGAAAAGTAACCACACCTTCGTAAGAAAAAGATGTCAAGGAGTTCGCCCCAATGAGAGTTAGTTAGTTCCAAAAACCATGCAAAATACAACAGACAAAACTGACTTCTAAACCCTTTTACATACCCAGTTATCACCCGTCATTCTTCCCATTTGTGACGATTTTGAATTAATTGAAATACATTATTTAAAACAGTCTCTGGCCTGCTATATTTGTCCTAATATGAAACTCCAATTGAAAACAGTCTCCTGCATCCACGACGTATTCTTTCAGATTTCAAGGGTAAAGATGCCTAGAAAATGTGTCCGGAAGTCAGAAAAACTAACATGAGATCCTGTTGCGGTGGAACAGACCACATTAAAACGAAATTTTCATACACTTCGTCGTAGCGGAGAGCTCACCTTAGTCTTAGGGATGACACTCAGATGACATACTTCTAGTCTGAGTATACGCTGTGACGAACATCTACGACCAATTAAACCTGTCTTTCCGAGAGGAAATATGTTTACACTTAACTTATTTCTAGGTACACTTCTCGTACCTATCTCTGAAAACAAGTTGAACTGGAACCTCATCCAGGACAGTTTGGGTGTTGTCAGGAAAACTTTGAGTAATTCGGTACGTATATGGGACTTGTCGCTTCCGGTGGCACAGGACTGCATTTCGATTCATTTCTTACTATATTTATCTTTATTACACAGAAAATATCTGCACAACTGTGCGAATGTCGACTTTATGAGCTGCGTGACTTGTTTTTTGAATTCAGTAAACCTGTCCATAGTGCTGTGTAATTAAAACTTCTTCCATTGACTCACGATACTTGATATAGACAACAGTAATGTCCTCTTCACTCTTTGCCCTGAAGCTTGGATTCAGTACAGCTTATCTTGGACTTGATTTTTCCGTAATTTAAGTTTTACGTCACAGGTCATACACAGCGGTACTCATAGGTTTACTGACAAAGATTTGCGAAAGTACAGCGACTTTACAGCAGTCGGTGAGGGAAGAAGTCAACATACCGTCGCAGTGCTGCTTTTTCACTGCGTTCAATGACAGCAGACACATGGTGCATATGGGCCGATTATTCATTAGTAACCTGTACGTCCTGCAATGTACCATTGTTGATGTTCAATTAACAAAAAAATGGTTCAAATGGCTCTGAGCACTATGGGACTCAACTGCTGAGGTCATTAGTCCCCTAGAACTTAGAACTAGTTAAACCTAACTAACCTAAGGACATCACAAACATCCATGCCCGAGGCAGGATTCTAACCTGCGACCGTAGCGGTCTTGCGGTTCCAGACTGCAGCGCCTTTAACCGCACGGCCTTCAATTAACACTGCCGTAAAAATAAACCCGATGCAGATCTGAGTAGTACTGAGTGAAAGCTTCATGATGAGGAGTCGTTAATGCAAGCAGGAGAACGGCTGTACAATGCCCGTAAAATACTCAGTTCCTTAAAGTTTGGCCGGCCGAAGTGGCCGTGCGGTTAAAGGCGCTGCAGTCTGGAACCGCAAGACCGCTACGGTCGCAGGTTCGAATCCTGCCTCGGGCATGGATGTTTGTGATCTCCTTAGGTTAGTTAGGTTTAACTAGTTCTAAGTTCTAGGGGACTAATGACCTCAGCAGTTGATCCCATAGTGCTCGGAGCCATTTGAACCATTTTGAACCTTAAAGTTTACTATAAAGTTTTCTGCAAGAGTAACATCGCCTTTCTTCATTTACATATCTTGAGTATCATATATACGCTTCTCTATGACCTCTACTTACCTATTTATGTCTGAAGCACATGGACCATGCGTTCGAAACTCGAACGTTGAGAGTGCTGTGTTTCTGACGACGTAGGGTGGGAAAACACTTTGGGGATTCTTCCGAAAAGTGCAGAGCAATATCCAGCACGACAGATATTCTGAATGGGCCTCTGGACGTTGAACAATGAGATGTAAGGATGCCACCTATGACACATGCACGTCATCTCTCTTCAGTACAGAGCCTTCAGTACAGAGTCGCCAAACGCCGCATTGGCTTTCAGTTGAACCCCACTGTATAAATAGCATATCTAAGCATTAGCAAACTGAGGATCTCTCGAAAACGTATCGTTTACTGTATGTTTTTTTGTGATCAAGAAATGGGAAAAGTATTGGCGGTGAAAGAACTCTTGTAACTTGTGTATTATGAAAGTATGCCGTTTCACAGGAACGGCACACAGAGGATCCATAAGAAATGCAATGATCCTGGCACAGTTTGTTATTATTATATGTCACTTAGATAAGTACCTACAATCAAAACTTTCAGCAAACCATAAGAAGGAAAGCTTGGTGGCGGTTCTCTCCTGATCGGCATAGCGCAGTGATTAGAGTCGCTGAATTGTTATTTAGCGGCTGCTGTGGTGTCGGTTCATGTCTCAGTAGAAAGACAAATAATTTTTCCCAGCTTTCGCGTTTACTAATAGTATCTGATACTTTCTTACTAGTTTAATAGAAGTACATTCTGTAATTTTCAACGTTACGTAAATAAAAGCGAACCTATTATGAGAACTGAGGAAGTTCAGTTGGCTTAATCTACAAGACAACTTGCACTACTTGCAGTAAGATGTTTTGCACTTTCTTGTTTTAAGTTTTGTATTTAATCTGTTGAAAGATTCTGCGGGTGACTAGGAACAGTGATCAAATAAGAATGACCTTAGGATTTTACTAAAAAGTACGAACGATTGAATGTTCATGTATATTGATGTTTTTATTTATGTATGTAACAGAATGAACAACACGACTAGCATGTGGACAACGTAACAAATGTGCCGTTCCATAGAGCGAAAGTAGGAATTTTACGTTTGTCCATTAAGTAAAGAGAGTGATGTGAGAGGCAGATGCAGCCGACAACTGCCGCTGGAGCGCGCTGCGAACGCATGTGCCACTTTGAGGAACACGTACCGCACGCAAGAGTTGCATTGTTTTTGAGCGTTCAGCAGCACTTTGAACTCGGCAAGCTTAACGTGGACGTTCCAAAGTACGATTCGTGTGCCGACGGCTTTGTCATTGGGTTAATAACTTGATTCAACTTTCTCTTATAAGCTCAAAGAATAGGGAGCGTTCACCAGTGCAGAGTACGGTTTCCTCGAGAAACGGGCGTTCTTTCCCAGAGTTCAGTTTTCTAGTAGACTTTCCAATTTAGCATGTGTTGATCCAATTTAATATCTTCCTTCAGTGTTAGCCCAGCTTGCGTAGATAATAGATGTGTTTCAGAAACTTACCATGAAAATTTACATTGAGATTTTTGGTTTCTTACTTTGTTTGTGCCATCATACTCACCAATTAACATTACCGGACTTGTCAGTGAATCATATGAAGTTCTATCCATAAAAGTCTTCCACCGTTGATGGTTTCTAGCAGAAAACAACTTCGTCACTGAGCAGTTAGAGGTGTCGTTTCTGGTTCTGTTGCAGAGCGCAGCGTGACGTTCACAAATATAACGGGCGATCAAAAAGTTTTCATTTGAGGGCGTTGCTGCTGCGCATATGCAACATAGGGCTACTAACTTCTATTTTTTTAATTTTTCTTTGTGTCATCATTTTTCTGATTGGTTTGATGCGAGCCACCACGACTTCCTCTACTGTGTCAATCCCTTCGTGTCAGAGTAGCACTTGTAACCTACGTCCTCAGTTATTTGTTCGTTGTATTCTAATCTCTGTCTTCCTCTACAGTTTTGCCGTCTATAGCTCCATCTAGTACCATGGAAGCCATTCCATGATGTATTAACAGTTGTCCTATTGTCCTGTCCCTTCTCCTTGTCCGTGTTTTCTACATATTCCTCCTCATTACTTTCTCATTATTTACGTTACTTACTTGTTCTTTATAAGTTTACCTATTTTTCAAGATTCGTCTGTAGCACCACATCTAAATTGCTACGATTTCATTTTGCTCCTGTTGCCCCACAGTCCAGGTTTCACTACCGTAAAATGCTGTGCTCCAAACGCACACTCTCAGAAATTTCTTCCTCACGGTAAGACTTGTTTTTGATACTAGTACATTTCTCTTGGCGAAGAATGCCCTTTTTGCCAGTGCTATTCCGCTTTTGCTTTGGTCAGTCCGTCATTGGTTATTTTGCTGCGTAGGTAGCAGAACTCCTTAACTTCACGTACTTCGTGACCATCAATCCTGATCTTAAGTTTCTAGCTCTTCTCGTTTCTGCTTCGTCTTACTACTTCCGTCTTTCTTCGATTTACGCTCGATAAATATTCTACACTCATTAGACTATTAATTCAGTAGATCATGTAATTCTTCTCCGCCTTCACTCATCGTCATCTATCACGTCTTCAATTTTCTTTTCCATTCTTCTGTATATAATTCTTTTCAGCAAAATTGATGCATGAGCCGTTAAGCTAACTGTGCGATGATTCTCGCACTTGTCATATCTAGCAGTCTTCGAAGGCGTGTGTACGACATTTTTCCGAAAGTCGGATGGTATGTCGCCAGACTCATAAAATCTACAAAAAAACGTGAATAGTTGTTTTTTCCCCATTTCCACGGATGATTTTAGAAATTTTGGTGGAAAATAATCAATACTTTCGGTCTTATTTGGTCTTAAGCCCTGCAAAGCTCTCTTGAATTCTGATTCTAATGCTGTATCTCTCGTCTATTCTATATAGATCCTGTTTCTTCCTCTAACACTTCAGACAGATCTTCCCCATTATAGAGAACTATCCGCTCTCTCCTCTGCATTTAATAATGGAATTCCCGTTGCCCTCTTAATGATAAAACCTTTGCTTTCAATTTCACTGAAATTTGTTTTCACCTTCCTGTATGCTGAGCTAGTCCTTCCAACAATAATTTCTTTTTCGATTGTTTCATAGTTTTGATGCAGCCATTTCGATTTATCTTCCCTGCACTTCCTCTATATTTCATTCCTCTGCAACTTGTATTTCTGTGTTACTTAATTTCCCGGAACGTATTTGCACTGCCTTCTTTCATCGATCAAATGAAGTATTTCTTCTGTTATCCATCGTTTCTCCGCAGCTAACTGTTTTTTACTAATGTTTTTTTTCCAAACGCTGTGACTGCCCTTTTTAGAAACGTCCGTTCCTCTTTACCTGTACTGCCTATTGAGCTATTCCTTACTGCTATATTTATAGCCTTAGAGAACTTCAAGCATATTTCGTCATACTTCAGTAGTTCTGTGTCCCACTTCTGTGTGTAATGATCCCTCCTGACTAACCTCTTAAACGTCAGCATGCCCTTCATCTCTTCCAAATTGTGATCTGGGAGTACATCTGCTCCTGAGTAGCCAGCCGTTGTGACACTGCGCTGCTGCTGCGGTCGCAGGTTCGAATCCTGCCTCGGGCATGAATGTGTGTGATGTCCTTACGTTAGTTAGGTTCAAGTAGTTCTAAGTCTAGGGGACTGATGACCTCAGATGTTACGTTCCATAGTGCTTAGAGCCATTTAAACTATTTTTTCTCCTGGGTACGCCTCACAACCCAATATCTGATTACGGAACGTCTGTCTGACGATGATGTAATGTAACCGAAATTTTCCCGTATCATTCGGCCTTTTCCAAGTAGACCTCCTTCTCTTGTGATTTTAGAACAGAATATTCGCTATTTTTGACTAATATTTGTTGCGGAACTCTGTCCGCCTTTCTCTTCGCTCAATACTTGTCCCAAGCCCATATCCTCCTGTAATATTTTTTTCTATTCCTTCTGCCACAACTGCTTTCCAGACTCCCATGACTATTAGAGTTTCATCACCCTTTACGTACTGTGTTTCTCTTTCAACATACTGTTATGTTTTCCTAATCTCTTCAACTTCAGCTTGCCACGTCGGCTTGTGTATCTGAACCACCGTTGTTGGTGTTATTTTGTTGTCGATTCTGATAACAACCCTATCACTGAACTGTTCATAGTAACAAACTCACAGCCATACCTTCTATTCCTAACGAATTCTACTCCCGTTACACCATTTTCTTCTGCTGCTGATGTTACCCTATGCCCATCTGACCAGAAATGCCCGGCTTCTTCCCATTTAACTTCATTGACCTCTACCGTATCTAGATTAAGCGTCTGCATTTCCCTTTTCACATTTTCGGGTTTCCCTGCCACGCTCAAGCTTCTGGCTCGTAGATCGTTATCCTTTCGTTGGTTATTTAATCTTTTTCTCATGGTGACGTTCTCTTTGAGAATCCCATCCCAGAGATCCGGACGATCCGAGATCTTTTGCCAATGGAGACGTCATCATGACACTTTTTCAGCTACAGACTACGTGTCCTGTGGATACGCGTTTTGTGTCTTTAAGGCAGTCGTTTCCTTTGCCATCTGAATCCGCATGCTGTTGATCTGTTTTGATTCTTCCGCCTTTAGGGACAATTACCACTCCAAGGCCAAGAGAGTGCCTCTTGCACAGGCATATAAGCACCGTCATTTAGGCATGGGTTTAGTGTGGCATTTGTGTCTTACCAACGTGCGTGTGGTTAATTTGTGAACGTGAACTATGGCGAAATTATTACTAAATGCATCCAAACAGGACCGATGTCCTCTAACTTTTTATTGGCTACCAAGGACAAGCGTCGGTAGGCATCCATAAAAAGATGGAGAATATTTGTGGGGCAGCATGTCTATCGACAACCACCGTTGTGGTGCGGTATGCCAAGCTCCGTGCTTCTTCATGGGAACGCACGTCCCCATATCACCAATGTTGAAACGCAGAAGCTCGCCAAATGAAGTGGGAGGCACTCGAGCATACGCGCTATAGGTCTGATCTCACTCCATGCGATTTTCACGCTGCTAGTTCCTTGAACAATGCTTTGAATGGTCAACAAACACTGCAGAAGGCAGTTACGGACTTCTTCATGTAGCTGGAGACAGTGTTTCACCAAACAGGTACCTGTAGCCTGGTTCATAGGTAGGATGATTGCCTCAGGGCACACGGCGATTTTGCCTGATTGTTATACTGATTCTGGAGCGTATGGTCTACGAATGGAAACATTTTGATCGCCGTTATACACAGAAAAGTATAAGTTTGTGTTTTGCTAGTTGTCTTGGAATATAGTTACGGAAGAAAGGAAAGACTATAAATTCATCAAAATATCCACTTTCGGATTCGTCTGAATTGATTACGGCAATCACGAATTAACACACAGAAGAAGTTTGGATCCGTATCTTAGCTCTATATCTGTTCCACGTCTTAGGTTGCCTCTGATGTTAGCCGACAGTATCATCTTCATTAGAGTACCCTCTGAAGAAAATTCGGAATTGAACTTTGGGGTCATTTCGGTATTTTTAAGAACCAAAATAAAACAATAACTGAATCTTGTATCATAGATTGTCATTATTTATACGGTCGAGTACCTGACTCACTGAGTTTAAAAAGGTGGATTCTATAGCATGCAGCAAATAAAAGAGTCCCGGAGAACAGAGTTCCAGGGTGCAAAGAAAAGCAGCAGGGGAAAGGACAGTACTAACCTGACTATAGTAGATATTGAAACTGACCATCAGTCAGGGTTCGAAAAGTGTGTGTACCAACTTTCAACAAACAACCAATTTTTACTAAACAACAGAAAAATCTATGCATTTCAGATCAAGAGGTGAGCCAAAAAATTAGTTTTATAATAATCATATGTAACATCCCCAAAAATGTACGATCGTGTAAAGCAATACAGATGGCATCCTTCAGGAATCTTAGAATGACTGTATGCAACGAAAACGCACAATAATTTGAACAATACAAAATAGCTTTATTTAAGAAGTTGCGCAACCATTTCAAAATCTGTTAAATAAGATCGAGGCAACAACTGAAATAGCTCGGCACTACCATACAGTTTAAATATGAAGTTAACAATTACATAGACAAACTCAATGGGCTCAGGAATCAAAATGAGTCTTAGAAATAACTGATACCGTTGAATGTTCTTCAAGTAATGCTCAGCGCCCGACACCCATCACCCAACACAAGATAACGGGAGTCTCTTTAAGGTCAACTAAAGATAATTGACACACAAGAAGGCAGCAGCGGCGAAGCGGTCGCATAATTCACTCTCCACAGGTGTTGGCGACGTGGACGCTTTCTGACAGCGCGCTATGGCCGCAGCTGCGCTGTTGGACGGACGTTCAGATCAGTTCGAGTCCGTCTCACAGGTTCAGTCATCAGATTTGCGTTTTTTAAATTCTCTATCTCGAGCGAGTAATGAAGTACTCTGTACTCAGTAAACGGCATAAGTTCTACCGTACAGATGGTTTATCCCACCGTCGGCACCATGTCGGGAGCGCATTGCTCCCCAATCGCCTACTGAGTGCGCCGCGACTTCGGACAAAATGATGCGTAGGGACTCCAGCAACCAGCGACGCACGCAAAAAGAAATAATGTGCTTTGCAGGTAGCAGCACTACCAGGGGCCTTCGGTAGCTACTACTATTAAGACATACTCGATTCATGTACCATGGCGTTCAGTACACTCTAATGGATCGATTATTTCCATATCCATTCCATTTTTAGGATTTCGTACCACAACCAATGAAAACGGAATCCTCTTTGTTGTCCATCTGTCTGTCTGCCTGTCCGACGATGAAGACGCCTTTCTGCAGGAACGCGTAAAGGTACCAAGCTGAAATTCGCGTTATACAGTCTTCAGTCCTTTGATGGTGTAAGAAATTTAAGATTCTAAGTGAATGCAATCAAAAGATACAGCTATTTATGTTACATGTCTTGATGTTCGCAAACTCATTCATCATAACCTAAAGGGTTCTTACCCTTTACTTAGACTCATCAGACTCGTCGAGAAGCAAGCTTTCACACAACACACACACACACAGACACAGACACAGACACACACACACACACACACACACAAACGACAGAATTTTCGGTCAAATACGAAGGTTTACGGTGTTTTGGCGGTATATATCTAACCTTCTTAGTCAATGCAGTGAAAAGATACCGCCAAACATGTCACATATTTTGATGCTCACAAATTCGATCATCAAAACATGTAAATGAACCATCTATCAGGGGCGTTCAGTAAGTAATGCAAAGCACTTCTTTTCTGAAAACAGATTGGTTTTATTCAAGAACACGGTACACTATATTATTCCCAACTTCCCATAGATGATCGCGACAGTAGCACGCGAAAAGTCGACCAGCGCCGCTGTTTTTGAGGTGGTCGTCTCCATGCATCTCTTCTAAAAGTCGATTTTGTCCCCATATGAGATCCGTACAGTCGCTAGAGAGATTCCTCGTCAGTTCTTGGGTCACTTTTTAAAGTAGTTTCTTTTCATTCAGGTTTCCAATACACCATATCATTCCCCACTCTTTTCGCTACAAAACCACATTTTGCAACATAACCTCCGTTTAACGCGACGGGCTTAGGCCACCTTACTGGCAGGGCTTGTTGTCGGCATGGTACTGCTTTAGTGGTAGACGTCGGGGCCAGCGTCTTGATGCATCGACAGCCTCCTTCATTGATCCAAAGAGATGGACGCACGAAGTTTCCAGATCCGGGAATAATAGTCCAATGAAATTTGTGAGCTTCTCTACGGAGAGCAAACTTTTTTCGTGAGGCCTTGCTTTGTCATGGAGAAGGAGAAGCTTGTTAGCGTTTTGTGGCGGCCATCACACTGAAATCGTTTCCTCAATTTCCTGAAGGTAGCACGATACACTTCAGAGTTGATCGTTGCCCCAAGAGGGAGGACTTGAAACAGAATAATCACATCAGAGTCCCATAAGAACGTAGCCATGAGTTTAGCTGCCAAGGGTTCGCCTTTGTGCTTTTTCTTCGAAGGAGATGTTTGGAGCAACTTCGTGTATTGCCGTTTTGTTTCCCGATCAAAGTGAAGAACCCATGTTTCTTCACCTGTGACGATGTTCGACAAAATATTGTCACGATCAGCCTCGTAACGTGCAAGAAATTCCATAGAGCTGGTCCTTCGTTGTTCGTTACGACATTCTGTTAGGCGGCGAGGAATCCACCGGCTCCCACCTTTGAGTAATGGTGGACGAGTGCGTCAGCACTAGCAACAGAGACGTCCATTTAAGCAGCAAAATGTTTGATTGTGATTCGTCGCTTACCTCGAATGAGAGTGTCTGTATGTACCAACATTGCAGGAGTCACAACTGTGTGCAGTTGGCCAGCACACGGAGGATGGGACAGTATTGCGCGACCTTGTTGTGATGATGACAGACGCCTCGTCCGATGACTTGCCGTGCTTTTGTTCACTACCAGGTTTTCTTAGAAATTCCACAAGCGCTTACGATTATCTGCCGGGATCAGGTTCTCCGCTTTACGAAACTCAATGACAGCTCTCTGCTAGTAACGCATGTCCGTTACAGACGGCATTTTGAAACCTACGTATTGCGGCGCCACCTATTCTACATCTACATCCATACTCGGCAAGCCACCTGACGGTGTGTGGTGGAGGGTACCCTGAGTACCTCTATCGGTTCTCCCTTCTATTCCAGGATTGTCGGCATGCTTCTATGTGGGCTCTAATCTCTCTGATTTTATCCTCATGGTGTCTTCGCGAGATATGCGTAAGAGGGAGCAATATACTGCTTGACTCTTCGGAGAAGGTATGTTCTCGAAACTTCAACAAAAGTTCGTACCGAGCTACTGAGCGTCTCTCCTGCAGAGTCTTCCACAGGAGTTTATCTATCATCTCCGTAACGCTTTCGCGATTACTGAATGATCCAGTAACGAAGCGCGCTGCTCTCCGTTGGAACTTCTCTATATCTTGTACCAACCCTATCTGGTACGGATCCCACACTGCCGATCAGTATTCAAGTAGTGGGCGAACAAGTGTACTGTAAACTACTTCATTTGTTTTCGGATTGCATTTCCTTAGTATTCTTCCAATAAATCTCAGTCTGGCATCTGCTTTACGGACGATCAACTTTATATGATCATTCCATTTTAAATCACTCCTAATGCGTACTCCCAGATAATTTATGGAATTAACTGCTTCCATTTGCTGACCTGCTATTTTGTAGCTAAATGATAAGGGATCTATCTTTCTATGTATTCGCAGCACATTACACTTGTCTACATTGAGATTCAATTGCCATTCCCTGCACCATGCGTCAATTCACTGCAGATCCTCTTGCATTTCAGTACAATTTTCCATTGTTACAACCTCTCGATACACCACAGCATCATCCGCAAAAGCCTCAGTGAACTTCCTATGTCATCTACCAGGTCATTTATGTACATTGTGAATAGCAACGGTCGTATGACACTCCCCTGCGGCGCACCTGAAATCACTCTTACTTCGGAAGACTTCTCTCCATTGAGAATGACGTGCTGCGTTCTGTTACCTAGGAACTCCTCAATCCAATCACACAATCGGTCTGATAGTCCATATGCTCTTACTTTGTTCATTAAACGACTGTGGGGAACTGTATCGAACGCCTTGCGGAAGTCAAGAAACACGGCATCTACCTGTGTACCCGTGTCTATGGCCCTCTGAGTCTCGTGGACGAATAGCGTGAGCTGGGTTTCACACGACCGTCTTTTTCGAAATCCATGCTGATTCCTCCAGAGTAGATTTCTAGTCTCCAGAAAAGTCCTTATACTCGAACATAATACGTGTTCCAAAACTCTACAACCGATCGACGTTAGAGATATAGGTCTATAGTTCTGCACATCTGTTCGACGTCCCTTCTTGAAAACGGGGATGACCTGTGCCCTTTTCCAATCCTTTGGAATGCTACGCTCTTCTAGAGACCTACGGTACACCGCTGCAAGAAGAGAGGCAAGTTCCTTCGCGTACTCTGTGTAAAATCGAACTGGTATCCCATCAGGTCCAGCGGCCTTTCCTCTTTTGAGCGATTTTAATTGTTTCTCTATCCCTCTGTCGTCTATTTCGATATCTACCATTCTGTCATCTGTGCGACAATCTAGAGAAGGAACTACAGTGCAGTCTTCCTCTGTGAAACAGCTTTGGAAAAAGACATTTAGTATTTTGTCCTTTAGTCTGTCATCCTCTGTTTCAGTACCATTTTGGTCACAGAGTGTCTGAACATTTTGTTTTGATCCACCTACCGCTTTTACGTGAGACCAAAATTTCTTACAAGACCGCTACGGTCGCAGGTTCGAATCCTGCCTCGGGCATGGATGTTTGTGACGTCCTTAGGTTAGTTAGGTTTAACTAGTTCTAAGTTCTAGGGGACTAATGACCTCAGCAGTTGAGTCCCATAGTGCTCAGAGCCATTTGAACCATTTTTGAAAATTTCTTAGGATTTTCTGCCAAGTCAGTACATAGAACTTTACTTTCGAATTCATTGAACGCCTCTCGCATAACCCTCCTCACACTACATTTCGCTCGGCGTAATTTTTGTTTGTCTGCAAGGCTTTGGCTATGTGTATATTTGCTGTGAAATTCCCTTTGCTTCCGCAGCAGTTTTCTAACTCGGTTGTTGTACCACGCTGGCTGGCTCTTTTCCATCTCTTACGATCTTGCTTGGCACGTACTCATCTAACGCATATTGTACGATGGTTTTGAACTTTATCCACTGATCCTCAACACTATCTGTACTTGAGAAAAAACTTTTGCGTTGAGCCGTCAGGTACTCTGTAATCTGCATTTTGTCACTTTTGCTAAACAGAAAAATCTTCCTACCTTTTTTAATATTTCTATTTACGGCTGAAATCAACGATGCAGTAACCGCTTTATGATCGCTGATTCCCTGTTCTGCGTTAACTGTTTCAAATAGTTCGCGTCTGTTTGTCACCAGAAGGTCTAATATGTTATCGCCACAAGTCGGTTCTCTGTTTAACTGCTCAAGGTAGTTTTCAGATAAAGCACTTAAAAAAATTTCACTGGATTCTTTGTCCCTGCCACCCGTTATGAGCGTTTGAGTCTCCCAGTCAATATCCGGTAAATTAAAATCTCCTCCCAGAACTATAACATGGTGGGGAAATCTACTCGAAATATTTTCCAAATTATCCTTCAGGTGCTCAGCCACAACAGCTGCTGAGCCAGGGGGCCTATAGAGACATCCAATTACCATGTCTGAGCCTGCTTTAACCGTGACCCAAATCATTTCACATTTCGGATCTCCGTCAATTTCCTTCGATACTATTGCACTTCTTATCGCTATAAATACGCCTCCCCCTTCACTGTCCAGCCTGTCTCTGCAGTATACATTCCAATCTGAGTTTAGGATTTCATTACTGTTTACGTCTGGTTTCAGCCAACTTTCTGTCCCTAGTACTACACTCCTGGAAATGGAAAAAAGAACACATTGACACCGGTGTGTCAGACCCACCATACTTGCTCCGGACACTGCGAGAGGGCTGTACAAGCAATGATCACACGCACGGCACAGCGGACACACCAGGAACCGCGGTGTTGGCCGTCGAATGGCGCTAGCTGCGCAGCATTTGGGCACCGCCGTCGTCAGTGTCAGCCAGTTTGCCGTGGCATACGGAGCTCCATCGCAGTCTTTAACACTGGTAGCATGCCGCGACAGCGTGGACGTGAACCGTATGTGCAGTTGACGGACTTTGAGCGAGGGCGTATAGTGGGCATGCGGGAGGCCGGGTGGACGTGCCGCCGAATTGCTCAACACGTGGGGCGTGAGGTCTCCACAGTACATCGATGTTGTCGCCAGTGGTCGGCGGAAGGTGCACGTGCCCGTCGACCTGGGACCGGACCGCAGCGACGCACGGATGCACGCCAAGACCGTAGGATCCTACGCAGTGCCGTAGGGGACCGCACCGCCACTTCCCAGCAAATTAGGGACACTGTTGCTCCTGGGGTATCGGCGAGGACCATTCGCAACCGTCTCCATGAAGCTGGGCTACGGTCCCGCACACCGTTAGGCCGTCTTCCGCTCACGCCCCAACATCGTGCAGCCCGCCTCCAGTGGTGTCGCGACAGGCGTGAATGGAGGGACGAATGGAGACGTGTCGTCTTCAGCGATGAGAGTCGCTTCTGCCTTGGTGCCAATGATGGCCGTATGCGTGTTTGGCGCCGTGCAGGTGAGCGCCACAATCAGGACTGCATACGACCGAGGTACACAGGGCCAACACCCGGCATCATGGTGTGGGGAGCGATCTCCTACACTGGCCGTACACCACTGGTGATCGTCGAGGGGACACTGAATAGTGCACGGTACATCCAAACCGTCATCGAACCCATCGTTCTACCATTCCTAGACCGGCAAGGGAACTTGCTGTTCCAACAGGACAACGCATGTCCGCATGTATCCCGTGCCACCCAACGTGCTCTAGAAGGTGTAAGTCAACTACCCTGGCCAGCAAGATCTCCGGATCTGTCCCCCATTGAGCATGTTTGGGACTGGATGAAGCGTCGTCTCACGCGGTTTGCACGTCCAGCACGAACGCTGGTCCAACTGAGGCGCCAGGTGGAAATGGCATGGCAAGCCGTTCCACAGGACTACATCCAGCATCTCTACGAACGTCTCCATGGGAGAATAGCAGCCTGCATTGCTGCGAAAGGTGGATATACACTGTACTAGTGCCGACATTGTGCATGCTCTGTTGCCTGTGTCTATGTGCCTGTGGTTCTGTCAGTGTGATCATGTGATGTATCTGACCCCAGGAATGTGTCAATAAAGTTTCCCCTTCCTGGGACAATGAATTCACGGTGTTCTTATTTCAATTTCCAGGAGTGTATATGGGCGTTGTGACCGTTTATTAATGAGAGCAGTTCTGGGACCATTCTATAGACGCTCCTGCAGTTTACTATTAGCACATTGGAACTTCATGAAATTATAGGAGCTGATGGGGAAATATTTCACGATGTCCCACTACTACAAATTCCGCATTTTTCAACTAAATTAGGACAGGAACGGCCCTCCTATATACCTACATATACATGATGGGTCGGGTGGTCTAGCGGTAAAGCGCATGATGGGAAGCCGCGACGTCAGGGACCAAATACCGGTAGTACCACAGATTTTTAATCCTTCATTTTAACATACGCTTCACCTTTCGATGATATAAGGATTCGCCAGAAAGAACACAGGGTTAGAATTCGCGTTAAACTGTAGGTCTCCTTCCTTATTTGGATAAGTGGGATAGCTTAGAGACACCCAAGTCTCTGAAGTGGCGTCCAATCGAAAGACTTCCACCAGACCAATGCGCCACATGAAGTTATTACTTTTGCTTTCTTTATACAAAATGAAATTTACGCAGAACCCTCAGAGCACGAGTCCAACTCGCAGTATCCCGATTTTTTGTTAATTTTTAATGTGTTTATTTTTTAATTAATTAATTTTTTTGCCTCTGGTGAACAACAGCACAAATGGTGTGTTAGGAATTATGGAGGATACGCGTGTAGCATCTTTGATTAGTAATCAAAACCTCCTACGTTCCGGGATCGAACACTGACACTGCTTGCTTATATTTTGAATTAAAATTATCAGCAATGGCGGCCGAAGACTTCCTGCATAAGAAGTCACCCTCATTGGGCTAATGGCCTTGTCAAACAAGCGGAGGAAGGGACAGAGGTTCAGCGTACTCTCTCGTTTATGGGGTTTCGAAACTGCCCCTAATGGGGGAGAAATCAGCAATAATCAACAGAATGAAAATGCAGAAGCTAATGGAAGCCACTGTGTTAATGACACATAACGTGCCATGTAGTGGAAAAAGTGTCGTGATGATGTCTCTATTGGCAAAATATTCGGGACTAGTCCCCCAATCGGATCTGCAGGAGGGTACTGCCACATGGGAGGTTCAAATGGTTCAGATGGCTCTGAGCACTATGGGACTTAACATCTGTGGTTATCAGTCCCCTAGAACTTAGAACTACTTAAACCTAACTAACCTAAGGACGTCACAAACATCAATGCCCGAGGCAGGATTCGAACCTGCGACCGTAGCGTTCACGCGGTTCCAGACTGAAGCGCGTAGAACCGCACGGCCACACCGGCCGGCTGCCACGTGGGAGGCTATCGTGAGAAACAGGCTGAATAAACAACGAAGGGATAACGTTCTACGACTCGGGGCGTGGAATATTAGAAGTTTGAATGTGGTAGAGAGGCTAGAATGTCTGAAAAGCGAAATGCGTTCTAGATTCAGTGCGGGTCAGTGAAGTGAAATAGACAGAAGAAAGGAATTTCTGTTGAAAAGAGTATAGAGTAATATCAACAGTAGCAAAAAGTGGTATAACGGAAGTAGAATTCGTTACGAATGGGATGGTAGGGCAGAGAGTGAGTCAATGTCAACATTTCATTGATCGGGTTGTTCTCATCTGTGTCGACAGCAAACCAACACTGACAACAATACTTCAGGTATACACGCCGACACCCCAATCCGAAGACGAAGAGATAAAGAAAGTATATGAGGATACTGAATGAGTAGTTAAGTAACTAAAGGGAGATGGAAAGCTAATAGTTATGTGGGACTGGATTGCGATTGTAGCGAAAGGAGTAAAATAAATGGGTTTCGGGAGAGTATGGGGTTCATAGAATGAGAGAGCAGAAAGATAAAATGAGATCTGCAATAAATTTGATCTATTGATAGCGATTATTTTGTTAAAGAATCTCGAGAAGAGGAGGTATGCTTGGTAAAGACCGGGAGTTACAGGAAGATTTCAGTTACGTTACAATGTGCACAAGCAGAGATCCCGAAATCAGGTACTGGAATTTAAGGCGTACCCAAGAACAGATATAGACTCAGATCACAATTTAGCATCGATGAAGAGTAGAGTTTAAGAGACTAATGAGGAAGAATAAATATGCACATACGTGAAACACCCTACTACTAAGGATTAAAGATATACACTTGAAGTTCTCTGAGGCTATACGTAATGTCGTAAGGAATGGCCAACAGACAGTTGAAGTGAAGGGGGGAATAGATTGACGTCTGAAAAAGGGCAATCACAGAAACTGTAAAGATAAAGATATGTACAAAAAAGGTAACTGCGAAGAAAGCATGGGTAACAGAAGAAGTAATTCAGTTGATCGACGAAAGAAGAAACTACAAAAGTGTTCAGGGAAATTCAGAAACGTATAAATACAAGTCACTTAGGAATCTATAAAAGTGGTCAGGAAAATTCATAAACACACAAATACAAATAACTTGGAATCTAAAAAATGAAAATATCGTGTGACTAGCGCCTCCCGTCGGGTAGACCGTTTGCCGGGTGCAAGTCTTTCGATTTGACGCCACTTCGGAGACTTGCGCGTCGATGGGGATGAAAGGTTCATAATGCAGACAACACAACACCCAGTCCCTGAGAGGAGAAAAATCTTCGACCCATCTGGGAATCGAACCCGCGCCTTTAGGATTAACAGTCTGTCTCGCTTACCACTTAGTTACGGGGGGCGGACACTTAGAAATGAAATGTTGTAAATAGGAGGTCTAGGGAAGCTAAGACGAAATGCCTACACAAGGAATGTGAAGAAGTAAAAACATAAATGATTGTCGGGAGGACTGACTCAGCATAAAGAAAAATCAAAACAACTGTCCGCGAAATTAAAAGAAAGGGTGGTAACATTAAGAGTTAAATTGGCACTCCACCGTTAAATGTAGAGGAGGGAGTGAATAGATAGACATCTATCAGACGGAAGACTTGTCTGATAACGTGATAGAAGAAAGAACAGAACTCAATGTAGAAGAGATAGTTGAACCAGTAATAAAGTCAGAATTTAAAAAAGTTTTGGACGACTGACGATCGAATATGTCTGAAGGGATAAATAATATTCCATCAGAATATTTAAAATCATGGGGGGAAGTGGCAACAAAATGAGTATTCATATTGGTGTGTACAATGTATGAATCTGGCGATATCATCTGACTTTTGGAAAAACGCTGCCGACGCAGTTCTTAAGATTGCAAGAGACGAGAAGTTCGAGTATTATCGCACAATCAGCTTAACAGCTTATGCATCCAACTTACAAGGGGAGGCCGCCAATTGTGAAATTCAGATTCGATTCATACTGCGCATAATAAAAGCTCATGGCCAGAGGAGTAATGTGGCAAAGCACCAAGATGCACTTCTCAGCCGTTGTCGAGAAAATCGACAGTTAAAAGAAACCGTTGCGGTGAAATACTCTCTACGATTAATAATAATCCAGAGCGTCCTGGCGCGCTCGGGTTCGTAATCTGAAGGTCGCCGGATCGAATCCCGCGCCATGCAACTTTTTTTTATTATTAGTTTTTTGTATTTCATATATATATATATATATATATATATATATATATATATATATATATATATATATATATATATATATATATATATATATATATATGAATTACAAAAAACAAATACTAAAAAAAAATAAGTTTGCAGGCGCGTGATTAGAACCGGCGACCTTCGGATTACGAACCCGAGCGCTTACCGCTGCACCACAACACTGTAGAAAATTATTAATCGTAGAGAGTATTTCATCGTAACAGTTTCTTTTAACTGTCGATTTTTCGACAACGGCTGAGAAGTGCATCTTGGTGCTTTGCCACATTACACCTCTGGCCATGAGCTTTTATTATGCGCAGTATGAATCGAATCTGAATTTCACAATTGGCGGCCTCCCCTTGTTAGTGTCAAGAATAACATACAGAAGAATAGAAAAAGGAAATTGAGGATGTGTAGGATGACGATTAGTTTGGCTCTGGGAAAAGTAAAGACACACATACAAAGAAAAATTTTCATAGAATCTCGAGCTGGCAAATGTGTTCAACAATGTAAAATGGTGTAAAATCTTCTTACTTTGAAGAAAAATTGAGGTATGCTACAGGCAAAAGGGGGTAATATAGAATATGTACAAGAGCCAAGAGGAAAGACTAAGTGAGGATAACGTAGAATGAAGCGCTCGGTTTAAAAATGCAGTAAGCCAGTGATGTAGTCTTTCGCCCTTTCAGTCTGTACATTAAAGACGCAATGACAGCTAAGGAAGGTTCAAGACTGGTACTGAAATACAACTTCAAAGTGTATCAGTGGTAAGATTCCCTGATGAAACTGTTATCACAGTGAACGTGAAGGAGAAGGATGTGCTGAATGGAATGAGTAGTCTGAGTACAGATTATGAATTGAGAATAAATCGAATGAAGACGAAAGTAATGAAAGGTGAAAAAATGAGAGCAGTGAGAAACTAAGTACTAGGATTGGTGATCACGAAGTAGATGAAGTTAAGAAATTCTGCATCCTAGGCAGAAAGATAACCAATGACGGACGGAGCAAAATGACACAGAGAGCAGACTAACACTGGCAAAAAGTACATTCCTGGCCAAGGGAAGTCTACTAGTATCAAACATAGGCCTTAATTTTAGGAAGAGATTTCTGAGAATGTATGTTTGGAGCACAGCATTGTACGGTAGTGAAAGATGGACTGTGGGAAGACCGAAACAGCAGGGAATCTAAGCATTTGGGATGTGATGTGCAGAAGAATGAGGTGGATTGACAACGTAAGGAATGTGGAATTTCTCCGGAGAATCAACGAGGAAAGTAATATATGGAAAACTCTGACAAGAAGAGATACGATGATAGGACTCAGTTATGACATCAGGGAATGACTTCCATGGTACCAGAGGGAGCTGCAGCGGGTAGAAACTGTAGAGGAAGACAGAGACTGGAATACATACTACAAATAATTGAAATGTAGGTTGCAAGTGCTACTATGAGATGGAGACATTGGAATTCGCGGCGGGCAGCATCAGACCAGTCAGAAGACTGTTGATTTGAAAAAAGGAGATCCAATGATGTAGTTATTCCTCTTTTGTTCTTCGCTACAACAACGGGTAGCTCAACTCTCTACGGACATGTCGGAGAACAAATCCTCTTTGCATCCGAAGTCTACATAGCCTAAGATATTTTCTTAGATTTTTCGCTACTTTCATTTCCGCCAACGATATTTTTGCCAACTCTAGTGTCCAGAAGTTATAGGAGAAGTAACAATATTGAGATATATAGTCTTCTGGTCTGGACCCAGTGAAACACATCTTGGACCCTATCGTTCGCCAGCTCCTTGTGCACCCACCACTGGCCGGCAATTTACGGGTATTGCCCTAGCTCTGCGTAGGCATCTGGAGTGTCATACCTCCGAAAACCTAAAAAGAACTTTTCGAATCCATACTGCGCATCACTGTTGCTGTATGGATTCCAAAGGTGGACCATCACGCCGTGTAACAGGAAGCGTTATGATTTGGCTCACCTGTATAGACCGAGCAGTTGTAAAAGTTTTCACCAGTGTTTGATATAACAATCTCTGAAACTCGACTTTTATTTCCTGTGAGGATATGTAATATGTACTGCAATTGATGTATGTTTATACAGCGATGTTTATCTTCCTTTTGGGTTAAGAATGCGAGAAGAATCTACTCATAGTCGTATTATGGAATAGTGAAAAATATTCAGACTAATGAAAATAAAAACTAAAGAAGAAAATGAAACATAGTGTACGGTCTTCACAAAAAATGGAAACCAGAGGCTCCTGTAACACTACTAGTGCCAAGAAGTAATATTGAGATGTAATGTGTGAACTGATTCTGGTAGCTTCTATGTGGAAAACAAATGTTCGGGGAGGTCATCAGCGATCGAATCCCAACGTGGCACAAAGTTTCAGTTTTTACGGTGTGCCGACCGGGGTGGCCGAGCGGTTCTAGGTGCTACAGTCTGGAACCGCGCGATCGCTACGGTCGCAGGTTCGAATCCTGCCTCGGCATGGATGTGTGTGATGTCCTTAGGTTAGTTAGGTTTAAGTAGTTCTAAGTTCTAGGGGACTGATGACCTCAGCTGTTAAGTCCCATAGTGCTCAGAGCCATTTTTTACGGTGTATTAAGCATGTCTGTCACAAATGTTAAAATGAAAGATTGTCAACAACAGAAAATATGTTCGTATTGTATAGTTAGCTTGTCTTAGAATGACTGAAGAGTTATAAACACGCAGGATGTGCCTTCCATGGAGTGTTATCTTCAGGCGGTAGAATACTGTAACTTAAGTTTGCACTCAGCAGGTGTGAGATTAGCACTAGTGGTTATTTCACGCCTTACTGATTCAGAGGGGAGAAACCTTTGATGTTTCGTAGATGATGTAGTTACCTATGATGTATTATCCGGTAGTGGCTTTGGCTGCATGCAGTCAGATCTTCACAATGCTTCAGTCTGGTGAAATGAATGGCAATAAGTCAGTCTCAAATTTATGAGACACTTGTTTTACGTATCAAACGGTTCAAATGGCACTGAGCACTATGGGAATTAACATCTGATGTCATCAATCCCCTAGAAATTAGAACTACTTAAACCTAACCAACCTAAGGACGACACACACATCCATGCCCGAGGCAGGATTCGAACCTGCGAGCGTAGCGGTTGCGCGATTCCAGACTGAAGCGCCTAGAACCGCTCGGCCACAGCGGCTGGCTGTACGTATCAGAGAAGACGTTTCTGATAATGGGGCAGATGATGACATTGAATCACAGCTGATGCACAGAACGAAAAATTTAGGGTCCCGGTACCAAGCTACCACTTCGTTCAGAAACTACCGGTGCAGGCTGCGCTGGAATCTTTAACTTAAAATTTCTGAGAATAAATCTGAACATCATTTTCGATAATGTTCTGATAGGACATTCTTTCAATTCACACCTGAACAGATAGCGGGTATTGTGGAACTTCGGTGCACGTGGTATTTTACATGATGAGATTCTTTTAGAGTTCGGGTTTGTTCCGCACAAAATTCTTTTCTACAATTATTTTCTTAGATACACCCAACAGTATTTATGGTTTTTAGTATATCTGTCTCAACTGTATCTAGTGGCCGTCATCAGATCATTGTAGTGCATGGGGCTGAGCATGCGGTTCATATGTTACAATTACTTTATACACTCCTGGAAATGGAAAAAAGAACACATTGACACCGGTGTGTCAGACCCACCATACTTGCTCCGGACACTGCGAGAGGGCTGTACAAGCAATGATCACACGCACGGCACAGCGGACACACCAGGAACCGCGGTGTTGGCCGTCGAATGGCGCTAGCTGCGCAGCATTTGTGCACCGCCGCCGTCAGTGTCAGCCAGTTTGCCGTGGCATACGGAGCTCCATCGCAGTCTTTAACACTGGTAGCATGCCGCGACAGCGTGGACGTGAACCGTATGTGCAGTTGACGGACTTTGAGCGAGGGCGTATAGTGGGCATGCGGGAGGCCGGGTGGACGTACCGCCGAATTGCTCAACACGTGGGGCGTGAGGTCTCCACAGTACATCGATGTTGTCGCCAGTGGTCGGCGGAAGGTGCACGTGCCCGTCGACCTGGGACCGGACCGCAGCGACGCACGGATGCACGCCAAGACCGTAGGATCCTACGCAGTGCCGTAGGGGACCGCACCGCCACTTCCCAGCAAATTAGGGACACTGTTGCTCCTGGGGTATCGGCGAGGACCATTCGCAACCGTCTCCATGAAGCTGGGCTACGGTCCCGCACACCGTTAGGCCGTCTTCCGCTCACTCCCCAACATCGTGCAGCCCGCCTCCAGTGGTGTCGCGACAGGAGTGAATGGAGGGACGAATGGAGACGTGTCGTCTTCAGCGATGAGAGTCGCTTCTGCCTTGGTGCTAATGATGGTCGTATGCGTGTTTGGCGCCGTGCAGGTGAGCGCCACAATCAGGACTGCATACGACCGAGGCACACAGGGCCAACACCCGGCATCATGGTGTGGGGAGCTATCTCCTACACTGGCCGTACACCACTGGTGATCGTCGAGGGGACACTGAATAGTGCACGGTACATCCAAACCGTCATCGAACCCATCGTTCTACCATTCCTAGACCGGCAAGGGAACTTGCTGTTCCAACAGGACAACGCATGTCCGCATGTATCCCGTGCCACCCAACGTGCTCTAGAAGGTGTAAGTCAACTACCCTGGCCAGCAAGATCTCCGGATCTGTCCCCCATTGAGCATGTTTGGGACAGGATGAAGCGGCGTCTCACGCGGTCTGCACGTCCAGCACGAACGATGGTCCAACTGAGGCGCCAGGTGGAAATGGCATGGCAAGCCGTTCCACAGGACTACATCCAGCATCTCTACGATCGTCTCCATGGGAGAATAGCAGCCTGCATTGCTGCGAAAGGTGGATATACACTGTACTAGTGCCGACATTGTGCATGCTCTGTTGCCTGTGTCTATGTGCCTGTGGTTCTGTCAGTGTGATCATGTGATGTATCTGACCCCAGGAATGTGTCAAAAAAGTTTCCCCTTCCTGGGACAATGAATTCACGGTGTTCTTATTTCAATTTCCAGGAGTGTATATTACAATTACTTTATTATTTAGCATACGTTGTTTCAAACGTAGAAAACAATAGTTTCATGTGAGGCATCTCGTAGTTCTTAATGACGAAAAATAGGCGCCCTGGAATTTGGTGGAGTGATGTCTCGGCCTGGGGAGAGAGGTTTGGAGGAGGGGAAGGGGTTGCAGGCTTGGGCCCTTTTAGTGAAAGCGTTTATTAACAATTTAAGTATCTTTATTTAAACAGAGTAATATCAAATGATGTTATGCAAATCTGCAAGATTTGCCTCGAGCTAATAATTACGAAAAATTGGTCATAACCCAATAAATAAAACGGTTCATAAGCAATACTTCATACTTACAGGTAAGTTAAAGATCTTTCCACCCCTGTAACACAAGCGCTGGCACCAACCCACATATGAAATTCAATCACAATATTCACACTCCTAAACCATAGCACATAACCGTTGAGCAATCATTGAAACATAAAACAATAAACGTATAAAATCGTGACAGGCTTTACCTCTACTACTGAAGACCTCCACCAGCAACACACTACAGCTACGTGCCTATACCCTCACACAAACAGCGTTGGACTCAAGTTTGCATCCTGTGGCCAAAATTAGAACTAATTTTTTCCACCCTAAATCAGTTCTCCTTAAACACTTTAGCATATCTGCTAAGTATGCCGTTATACGATAATTATGTCTCACACTGGACCTAAGTGCGTAACCATTGGATTTCAAATTCTTCATTTCTTGTTATCCATAATACGGATGTGGCCGTGTCCTTAATAGGATTTATTCGCGTCATTTCTTATTCCGACTGGCTTGTATCTATTTCGTAGTTATAGATGGTAATTTTATTTTTTGTGTAGTTGTACTTCAACGTTTAGGTTATACATCTGCACCCTTCCCCTATCAATACATTTCCAATCACCATCGAGATTGCATGCCAAACATTTATCATAGTGGCATATCCTAACAGCCAGCCAATACGCTGCTAGAGCTGCATTTTAATCATCCACCAGGGTAGCACAGGCAGTAATGTATCGTACAGCCACTCCCTCCATAACAACCTCTCTTCAAAATGTCCAGTATCATCGCAGATATGTGACGTCGGTAGCCACCAGATAACGGCAGTATACAAGGGAGGACATCAGCAGTATATAGCAGTGAACCATCCTCAAGAAGGCAGCAGCAAGTCGAGCGAAACCTCGGCAGCTTTAGTAGTTTACAAGGATGCCGCCAGACACCCGAAATTACTTTATTCAGAAAGACACCGGCCATGGAAGCCTGCGAATCGAAATCGAATCTTGGACCAGAATTCGAACCCGGGACGTCGTGCTTACTAGACAGTTGCGTTAACCACTGCACCACCCGGACACAGTGTCAGCTACAGATACGAACTGGCACACAATTTCACTCTTCGCTGCTGATTCCGCATGAAGTTCCGATCAGCTTATATCATCAGTTCCTTTTTCTTTCCTATCATTTCTCCTCCTTCCATCTTAAATTTACATAATATGTATCACAGCTGCGGAGTCAACGTGGTGTCTGGTCTCTCGGACATCTCTAACAGAATAGATACCACCCATTCATGTATTAACCTGATTGTGGTACGGTTCTCGCACGCATCTTGTCCTACTTTCTTTGGAATTGTTTGGATGATATTTTCCAAAATTAGGTTTGGTGCCTCCAGACTCACTGCTTCTTCAAAGAAACTTGAATTTTCATTTGGTCGGCACTTCCCAAATGGTTTTAGGAATCATCCATGCCATCCAACTAACTGGAAGAGATTTTCCTGCCCGAACGTTAAGAGCAGCTCAAGGGGTAAGCTCAGCTCAAGAGTGTGTCAAGTTACACTAACAGAGGAGATCCAACGTATAAACAAAGTAAGAGAGTCAGATTGGACAGGGGCCTCGTTTACTCTTCGCGAGAGAGTAAAAGATATGATGGGTAATCTCAGATTCCTAACACATGAAGAAAATTTCGAAATATATTTACAAGATCAAGTATCGAGTGCAGATTAGGTGAGAAAAGAGGAAGTGTGTGTATATAGGGTGCGGGAGGGGGGGGGGGGGAGGAGGCGCAGGGAATGGTAAAGGGGGCGATGGAGAGTGACAGGCAGAGGATACACTGGCGTTTCCCCTTTGTAGACGAAAGCCCTGTATTAAACTCTTTGGCCCTCAGGGAAGGCTCCTTACGGATTTCTGTTTGCTTAGTGCGGAAGAGCTTTAATAACAGAATATTAAGACGCTGCAAGGGAAAATATGAGTTTCGGTGTGGCGCCCACTGCACGAGTTGGGACGGAGAGGAACCGCCTGGGACCACAAGGAGGCCATCTTTGCCACGCGGGGGATTCACCGGCGCGGAAGTGGCTGCCAGCCCGCGGCAGTAGTTTTAATTCCCGCGAGCGCCGCTAGGAAGCGTGCCTCTCACCGGGTTCATATCTGTGGAAGGAGCGCAGACAGTAGCAGGTGGTGCCTCTCCCTTTCCTTTTACCTTCCAGTTTCTGCCTGCCTCGTGTCTTGTCGAGAAGACAGGCGCTCCACAGCCCACTTCCCTACCCTGCCCCTTCACCACCCGCACATCTCCAAGGAGCCGTCGATAACAGAGTGGATCCTCCGAGACGTCTGTTGCCTTCACAGCTGGCCGACGAGAGCCTTCCAGAAGTGCGATCACACGGCAAATTTTTCTTTCTCTGGGTGTACCGTCTTTAATGTGGCCATGTCTCTCACACATCTGTGGTGCACTCACGGGGGCGGTGGTCGCGTTAGTCATTTTTAAGTGATACTGTAATGGAAAAGTTATCGATCGTACTGAATACCGAAGTCAAATATTCATGAAACTATTGGCCGATAATTCTGTCGTACATGGGATAGTTGAGACGCAAGAAAAAGCAAGAATACTTGTTTAGGATTGCCAGTTAACCATCAACGTATGTAAATACAATCATAAATTTTTACTCATAAATTATCCTAAATAGCCTTCGTTGATAAGTTCACATTCATAATTTGAGGCATGCCTACTGAGAAATTTCAAGTAGAGGCGCTGCACAAAAATAAACGTAAAGATATAACTGTCAGATTGAAATTCATTGAAAGAAACCTCATGGCTTGTAGTGCGCCCATAAAGATATCAGCTTGCAAAACCATCGTTCCACAAATATTAGAGTGTTACTCTTCAGTGTGGAACGCTTACCTTACCGGAAACGGAGATGAAACGAAGGAGAGTAACATGTACCGTAACGGATACATTTAGTTAGCATGAAAGCGTCACGGATAAGCTGGTGCAGGTGTTACAGAAGAGGCGTTATGATCCACGTGTGGTCCATTGTTAAATTTCCCAGGTCATACGTTCCTAGAAGACTGAAACGGTATATGGCTTCCTCCTACATATATCTCGTATGAAGGGCATGCAGGTAAAAGCAACTAGAACCGAAGGGATGAGTTTCCCAACAGCTGTGACAGAATTGAAGAATTCCCTGCAAGTGGAACACATCATCATACAACGAACGTCTACCTGATGGTGCAACTTCCGGAATAACTGGTGGTGTTTAAAGAAACTCAGTACTTGTCATTCCATACAGAGCTGCGTTGGACAAGTTCAAAACTAGCTTTGGTTCCTCTGCGTTTTGCCGACTCAGCAGAAACAGGAGAACCTCTGCAGATATTCAACACTGCTAAGGACGGTACGTCAGGAGCCATGAAGTTCCGTGGATCACGATCCTACAACTCAGAAGTTTCATCAGCAGGCAGATTCCATATCATTCTTAACGAAGAGAAATATTCAGATGTAAAAGTAGCCTCCGGAGAAGCCCAAGAGAGCGTAAAGCCAAGCCTTACTGAACGGTGTTATTATTTGCCAGCGTGCAATCACTTTACTGTTATTCAGTCCGCTGGTATCTCAGCAAGAGCCAAAGGAGCCTAAGAGGTACTTATTGCCATTCCAAAGCTCAAATGTCACGTATCATACATAGACGTTTCTGAGGACATAATGGTTGTGGCTGTTGAGGGTTCAAGAGCCAGGTTGGAAATAAAAGCATGTGATCTGCTTGCTCAGATGCAGAATCGTTATTAGGTAATAAATTAGAAATCACAGAAAATTACCTACCTGCTACTCAGTCACAGAATACTGCTCTGGAAATCGGAGAAGGGGTAGGGGGTGGGGGGCTCTGACGCGCCGCTGTGAGCTATGTAAGTGATGCGGCATACACCTGGTTGAGAAGCGTAACTTTCACAAACGTATTTATTAGAAAGCAACCAAAGTTATCTACCAAAATGAAAGACTGGTAATCGAAGACTTTAAGGTACCACTAAAACTCTCTGGTGATGTAATCTGCAGTCATAGGGTTTGCAGCTAGGCGTCTGGGCACACAATTTGCGATGCATCGAAAAAATCGTAAGGGGTATACAGAATAGTGCGTTGCTGGGGGTCACAGAAGGCTTTGTGACATAACCAGTGGAGGCGCTGTAAGTTTTACTACGCGCAAGCGCAATAGGTATTACAAAATTGTTAAGGCTTTCGTGGCCACTTGTTGACGAACTGCCTATTGGCGTCTGTCTCGGGTTCTTCGGCCGACGTTCATCTAATGATTTTTCTGACGTTTCGCCAGCACGAGTGGCTGGCATTGTCAAAGCTTCACCCTCCATTGCCGGTGGTGAACTAGAGCCGAGCTCGCGGCCGCAGACTATATGTACCTGGCGCGCCAACGTCCGAGGGCTTCTCCGCGGTCATTTCTGGTGCGGTTCTCCTCTTGCTACCTACGACGGTCGTTCGCTGCAGTACGGGAAGCCAGGATCCGTTTACCTTAAGGCTTTCCTCTTTCTTGTTCAAACTGTTCGCGTGTTTTTGTATTTCTACAGCATCTCTGAACAAGCGCGTGTGATAGTGCTTCTCTACAGCCCGAACTTCCGTGTCGGCGAATTTTATTACGTGGTCGGTCTCATTCAGTGCGTGCTCTGCCACGGCCGATTTCTCCACCTGCCCCAACCTGCAATGTCGCTTATGCTCTTTGATCCTGGTGTAACTGGATCGTCCAGTCATTCCCACATAAACTTTTCCGCATGTGCATGGTATACGGTATATTCCCGACATTGCAAGTGGGTCTCTTTTCTCCTTCGCCGATCTAAGACACTCTTTGATCTTCCTTGTCGGTTTAAAAATCGTCTTTACGCCACGTTTGCGCAATATACGGCCGATTCTGTCCGCCACTCTGGGAATGTATGGCAGAAAGGCCGTACCCGACATTTCTTTTTCTGGACAAAATCGGCTGTTTATTACCCGTGGTCTACGGGTAGCGTCTTTGATTCGTAATCGGTCCCGGGTTCGATCCCCACCACTGCCTAAATTTTGATAAATAATCAGCATTGGCGGCCGAAGACTTGCGGCATAAGAAGTCAGCCCCATTCTGCCAACGGCCTTGTCAAAGAGGGCGGAGGAGCGGGTAGAGGTTGAGGGCACTCTCTTGTCCTAGGGGTGGGAAATTGCCCCTAAAGGCGGAAGAATCAGCAATGATCAACGACATGAGGATGCAGAAGGCAATGGAAACCACTGCATTAAAGACACGTGACGTGTATCCACAGGACATGTGGCCTGTATTTGAAGAAGTGTCATGATGACCTCTCCATTGGCAAAAGATTCCGGAATAGTCCCCCATTCGGATATCCGGGAGGGGCCTGCCAAGGGGGAGGTTAACATGAGAGAAAGACTGAATAATCAACGAAAGGATAACGTTCTACGAGTCGGAGCGTGGAATGTCAGAAGCTTGAACGTGGTAGGGAAACTAGAAAATCTGAAAAGAGAAATGCAAAGGCTCAATCTAGGTATAGTAGGGGTCAGTGAAGTGAAGTGGAAGGAAGACAAGGATTTCTGGTCGGATGAGTAGCGGGTAATATCAACAGCAGCAGAAAATGGTATAACAGGTGTAGGATTCGTTATGAATAGGAAGGTAGGGCAGAGGGTGTGTTACTGTGAACAGTTCACTGACCGGGTTGTTCTAATCAGAATCGACAGCAGACCAACACCGACAACGATAGTACAGGTATACATGCCGATGTCGCAAGCTGAAGATGAACAGATAGAGAAAGTGTGAGGATATTGAAAGGGTAATGCAATATGTAAAGGGGGACGAAAATCTAATAGTCATGGGCGACTAGAATGCAGTTGTAGGGGAAGGAGTAGAAGAAAAGGTTATAGGAGAATCTGGGCTTGGGACAAGGAATGAAAGAGGAGAAAGACTAATTGAGTTCTGTAACAAGTTTCAGCTAGTAATAGCGAACACCATGTTGAAGAATCACGAGGAGGTATACTTGGAAAAGTCCGGGAGATACGGGAAGATTTCAATTAGATTACATCATGGTCAGACAGAGATTCAGAAATCAGATACTGGATTGTAAGGCGTACCCAGGAGCAGATATAGACTCAGATCACAATATAGTAGTGATGAAGAGTAGGCTGAAGTTCAAGACATTAGTCAGGAAGAATCAATACGCAAAGAAGTGGGATATGGAAGTACTAAGGAATGACGAGATACGTTTGAAGTTCTCTAACGCTATAGATACAGCAATAAGGAATAGCGCAGTAGGCACTGCAGTTGAAGAGGAATGGACATCTCTAAAAAGAGCCATCACAGAAGTTGGGAAGGATAACGTAGGTACAAAGAAGGTAGCTGCGAAGAAACCATGGGTAACAGAAGAAATACTTCAGTTGATTGATGAAAGGAGGAAGTACAAACACGTTCCGGGAAAATCAGGAATACAGAAATACAAGTCGCTGAGGAATGAAATAAATAGGAAGTGCAGGGAAGCTAAGACGAAATGTCTGCAGGAAAAATGTGAAGACATCGAAAAAGATATGAATGTCGGAGGGACAGACTCAGCATACAGGAAAGTCAAAACAACCTTTGGTGACATTAAAAGCAACGGTGGTAACATTAAGAGTGTAACGGGAATTCCACTGTTAAATGCAGAGGACAGAGCAGATAGGTGTAAAGAATACATTGAAAGCCTCTATGAGGGTGAAGATTTGTCTGATGCGATAGAAGAAGAAACAGGATTCGATTTAGAAGAGATAGGGGATCCAGCATTAGAATCGGAATTTAAAAGAGCTTTGGAGGACTTACGGTCAAATAAAAGTGATAGATAACATTCCATCAGACTTTCTAAAATCATTGGGGGAAGTGGCAACAAATCGACTATTCACGTTGGTGTGTAGAATATATGAGTCTGGCGATATACCATCTGACTTTCGGAGAAGCATCATCCACACAATTCCGAAGCCGGCAAGAGCTGACAAGTGCGAGCATTATCCCACAATCAGCTTAACAGCTCATGCATCGAAGCTGCTTACAAGAATAATATACAGAAGAATGGAAAAGAACATTGAGAATGCGCTAGGTGACGATCAGTTTGGTTTTAGGAAAAGTAAAGGGACGAGAGAGGCAATTCTGACGTTACGGCTAGTAATGGAAGCAAGGCTAAAGAAAAATCAAGACACTTTCATAGGATTTGTCGACCTGGAAAAAGCGTTCGACAGTATATAATGGTGCAAGCTGTTCGAGATTCTGAAAAAAGTAGGGGTAAGTTACTGGGAGAGACGGGTCATGTACAATATGTACAACAACCAAGAGGGAATAATAAGTACATCGAGGAAGCAATGATGGAAATAAAAGAAAGGTTCAGGTGTGGAATTAAAATACAAGGTGAAAGGATATCAGTGATACGATTCGCTGATGACATTGCTATCCTGAGTGAAAGTGAAGAAAAAGTAAATGATATCCTGAACGGAATAAACAGTCTAATGAGCACACAGTATGGTTTGAGAGAAAATCGGAGAAAGACGAAGGTCATGAGAAGTAGTAGAAATGAGAACAGCGAGAAACTTAACATCAGGATTGATGGTCACGAAGTCAATGAAGTTAAGAAACTCTGCTACCTAGGCAATAAAGTAACCAATGACGGACGGAGCAAGGAGGACATCAAAAGCAGACTCGCTATGGCAAAAAAGGCATTTCTGGCCAAGAGAAGTCTACTAATATCAAATACCGGCCTTAATTTGAGGAAGAAATTTCTGAGGATGTACGTCTGGAGTACAGCATTGTATGGTAGTGAAACATGGACTGTGGGAAAACCGGAACAGAAGGGACTCGAAGCATTTGAGATGTGGTGCTATAGACGAATGTTGAAAATTAGGTGGACTGATAAGGTAAGGAATGAGGAGGTTCTACGCAGAATCGGAGAGGAATGGAATATGTGGAAAACACTGATACGGAGAAGGGTCAGGATGATAGGACATCTGCTAAGAGATGAGGGAATGCTTTCCATGGTACTAGAGGGAGCTGTAGAGGGCAAAAACTATAGAGGAAGATAGAGATTATAATACGTCAAGCAAATAATTGAGGACGTAGGTTGCACGTGCTACTCTGAGATGAAGAGGTTAGCACAGGAAAGGAATTCGTGGCGGGCCGCACCAAACCAGTCAGTAGACTGATGACCAAAAAAAAATTGCGCAAACATGGCGTAAAGACGATTTTTAAACCGACAATAAGATCAAAGAGTGTCTTAGATCGGCGAAGGAGAAAAGAGACCCACTTGCAATGTCGGGAATATACCGTATACCATGGACATGCGGAAAAGATTATGTCGGAATGACCGGACGATCCATTAACACCAGGATCAAAGAGCATAAGCGACATTGCAGGTTGGGGCAGGTGGAGAAATCGGCCGTCGCAGAGCAGGCACTGAATGAGACCGGCCACGTAATAAAATTCGCCGACACGGAAGTTCGGGCTGTAGAGAAGCACTATCACACGCGCTTGTTCAGAGATGCTGTAGAAATACAAAAACACGCGAACAGTTTGAACAAGAAAAAGGAAAGCCTTAAGGTAAACGGATCCTGGCTTCCCGTACTGCAGCGAACGACCGTCGCAAGTAGCAAGAGGAGAACCGCACCGGAAATGACCGCGGAGAAGCCCTCGGACGTTGGCGCGCCTGGTACATATAGACTGCGGCCGCGAGCTCGGCTCCAGTTCTCCACCGGCAATGGAGGGAGAAGCTTTGACAATGCCAGCCACTCGTGCTGGCGAAACGTCAGAAAAATCATCAGATGAACGTCGGCCGAAGAACCCGAGATAGAAGCCAATAGGCAGTTTTGTAATAGGTATTACTGCCAAATACAGGTATTCCCATTACTGACTTCGGAAAGAGAAACTTCTCAAGGCAAGATAAGTTACTGGTCAGGAAATAAAGGACCAGAGCAAAAATTAGGGAAAATGTGCGATTGGCAAAATGCCTGGTTCAGTATTACGACAGATAGCAAAGTATGCGGCGATTGGAAACATTAAGGAAAGGCATTTAATCCATGTAGAGGCATTATTCACTGCGTGACACCACTGGTACACCAAATCGTATTGAAGTAGTATCCTCCTTAAGAAGATCTGCTTGCCTTGGAACACTGACATTGTTAGAAACAGAAACAAATGGCACCTGATGAACGAAGTAAGATATAAGGTATTCGGTAGGGAACTTAGAAAATATTTCGAACCACCGTAAGAGAAAACTCGAATTTACGTAATAATGCTGAAGTAAATACTGCGAGTACAGTGAATACGCAGGGGGCGACCAAAAGCATTGGATATGTGTTTCAGAACGTGTCCGCTACATCAGAAGCAGCAAAAGTGGTGGGGACATGTCGGTGACTCGTAAGTGTCGTTCAGCAGGAGGAAATGGGGGGAAGGTCGTCTGAGGAAGGGGTACTAATTCCGCTAAGTCCCATTAGTTGGGAACCACCCTGCCAGCTCACTTGTGGTACCATCTCCAGGCTGACTTGGGAGAGGGGGGGTTCTAGAGTGTTCGGGGTTGGCACCGTTTTCCCAGAAGTTCGATTCTAGAGCCTTAGCATGTTGTCCGCAGCAAACGCTCCAACCCGCAGCATCGGGTTGGCGCGTTTCTTGTGTTGTGTGTGACAGCTTATCGGGCTTAACTGCTAAGGTCATCAGTCCCTAAGCTTACACACTACTTAACTTAAATTATCCTAAGGACAAACACACAGACCAATGCCCGAGGGAGGACTCGAACCTCCGCCGGGACCAGCCACACAGTCCATGACTGCAGCGCCTGTGACCGCTCGGCTAATCCCGCGCTGTCCACGGCACTCAGGGAGTTACATGATAGCGTAGTCACCGATGTAGAATTTCGCAACAGGGGATAACTGAAGAATAACATCTTTAATTCTGAGCTACAAATGATTAAGCTCTGGAACTGCAAAACGTTTTTTTGTATCTGCCTTGTTATATTCTGTCTATACGTTACTTTTATTTCCACTTGCAAGTATAAATTTTTTCTGCTACTGCAAGTATTTTTAGCTTATTTCTAATGTCCACATTTCTGATTCTATCTTCTAGTTTACATGCTTTGGCTGATATAAGTAATTTCATTTTTGATAGCGTGATTCGATTTATGTCTTCCTTGTTTGGTATCCTAGCCTAATATCTGTGTACTTGCAAGTATCGATTTTTTCTGCTACTGCAAGTATTTTTAGCTTATTTCCAATGTCCACATTTCTGATTCTATCTTCTAGTTTACATACTTTGGCTGACATAAGTAATTTCATTTTTGATGGCGTGATTCGATTTATGTCTTCCTTGTTTGGTATCCTAGCCTAATATCTGTGTAGTACCACTGCGACAGCTAGTGATTTAGAGAATTTCAGCCGCCTTTCTGTAGTTGTCTTTTGTTTAATGTTCTATTTATGGTTCCACAGTCACACTGATATTTTGTTGCTTTATTCTTTAAACGTTTATCACAAAAAGCAGTAGCGCAGTCAAGTAAAAATGACCTACGTCCTCAATGCTTTTGTTTTCTGTCACTATTTTAGAGCCTACCTGTTGTTATCCTCGGAATGCCATTACTTTTCTCTTTTCTTCAGGTATTTTGAAATTATAGTATTGGCCAAGTTTGGTATAATTTTAAAATATTTCTCTGTTAATCGTCTTCGCAACTGGCAATTATAGTCTGATCGTAAGCATACAACACATTTTATTACAAAAAGTATTACATTTCCTTAATTGTTCACTAACAAGTCCATTCTGATCTTATGTGTAGAAGAATTACATTTCCTTCATAGCTCAAGAACATCTATTCTGTTTATTGGCATCAAATGAGAAATCTCTAAAATGAAAGTCATGCATGCGCAGCCGACTTGCTTGCAAACAAATGACGGAAACGAGTACTCAGTGCCCTACCGGGAGGGGAGCTGTGGCCTTCCACACATGCGAAAGGTAACTGGTGCCGTTGCCGAGTGTCGATGTAGCCGAGTGACAACGAAAATTAAACAGTTAGGTGGAACTTCCACAATGAAGCCGGAAATTCCGGTTTTCCTCCATAGCTAATGGTGGAAAGTGTAGGGTTCCAGAACAGTGAAGCCTGAAGAGTCACAGCTGTGACGCATGTGTCCTGGACTGGTGATTGACTGAATGTCTTTGGTCAATCAGCACTTGTAGTACTGAGTTGTAGCATGCTTGTTTCCTCCAGACATTCTCTCCACAAGAGTGAAATGACACCAAGCTCACTATTATACCTCCTCGGCCATGTGTATCTACATCCAACAGGCGCTGTAATTTTTGTGTGATCTCAGACGGAGGTAATACCGCTTCAGCTCCTATATGCTGTAACCAGTCCAAATGGTGCCACCCAATATACAGCTTCCACAAATTCTCTTTCTACGGCATTCTGCAGCTGACCATCACTGTTCTTCTTCCTTCCACTTCTTTTTTCGCCTTTTGTTTATTTTAGCTGCACGTTCATCAGACATTTGCTTCTGACGTGTCGTATCCTGTTTGTGTAGTGTGTAGCATTGTGGTTTCAACAATCTTTAAATGTGCTTCAAATGCAAAAGGAAAGTTAAGCTTACTATTGTTAATTCTTGCATTAAAAAGTAATATCATTTCCTGAAAACCACATTAATACTCAAACACAATTATGACGCCAACGTCACTCTCATATTAGTCAATATTTGGGAGTGTTTGTGGAAAAAATCGCAAAAGGTTTGCGAAAATTACTTCTACACACGTCAGAGGAATGAATTTCAGTACAGCATGAATTAATAAAGTTCTCAGGGATTTCACTCGGAAAAGAATTAGGTTATATGTAAAGGTGCATCGCACTGTTGGTAATACTCAATTTGCAACCAGCTTCTGTTCTTAATTAAAATTCTGTGATCGTTGTGATGGCGAATACGGTAAGCTGGACGTACTCAGTACTATATTTCGTGTACGACCACAGTTTTTAACAAAAAAAACAACAAATTTCGTTATTAAATATTTACCTTTAACCTTGGTTAAATATTGAATGAGCTGTTTCATAAATAAGCAGGCGTAAGAGCATTAAGTGAACAAAGGTAGTTAGGCCGATAGCAATGGCGGCCACAAATACAGGATTGAAGCTACGTAAAGCAATCTTAAATTTCTCAGGTCAGGGCACTGTATTAGAAATAAAAGAAGTTTCTTATAATTAACGAATATACTATTGTATTCCGAAAGCGCTTAAGTAAATTATTCGCACAACTACTATCAGACATGTATTTTAAAAAGGCTTATTGCAATCACGTCCGCCTAAGCGAGCGGTAATTTTAAGAGCGCTAGAATCAGTCTTTATTCGCTGGATAAAAGAAGGAAATGGCAGTAATTATTAAGTATTTTGTAGTCAGAATCAGAAAACACATACTCATAAGCAATTGTTCATCAGCGTTGCTCATCACCTTTTATCACTTCCTTCACATGATTTCTCTATTTCTCTACAGTATTTTCGGTTTATCACATAAATAAAAAATTATTCTGTTGCTTTTACAGTAAATTCTAACCAAGAGACTGCACATTGCCCCCTGGGCTGTTAATGTCATTAGCATGAAATGTTCGTGGCTAGTAGTTCGATAACTTCACTAACATTTTAGTACACAATTATATAAAGTGTCAGTCCATCACTACATGTATACATTGGCACACAAAGGAATTTATACGAAGTTACTTGTTCTAATATTATTGTTTAGTCCAAGATTTCTTGTAATTTAGTAAAAGGTTTTTTCTTTGGTTCTGTTAAACATTGTGTATGCTACTGTGTAAGTATAGTCTACGTGAATAAAGTCTGAAATAAATTTCATAGACTTCCCGGGAAAATTATCTTTGCTCTCATATCTAGGTTTACAGGCGTTGTAAACCTAGTAAGAAAACCACCCGAGAGCCTTCAGACTACATTCACTAGTGTTGTGTCGTTCAACTTCGTTCGTGGTTACGAATTTTCATTACGTTATCGTCATTAAGATACACATTTTCATTGTATATTTAAAGAAAAGATTTAAAAAAATGCAAATAAGTATTGGTTTAGTTACACAGTTTCATACAAATTTTATATATTTTTCCTCGAATATCATTCGTCAATAAATTTTAAATGCCTTCGAAGTTATTACGTCTTACATTTTTTGCAATTCTGTCCATGTTTTGCTTACAAGTTTACAATGAACTTTTACTATTGTACATTTTTCTTTCTTTATGACAGCTATGGTCTTGATGACAGTCTTCAGTTCACATAGTGTGGAGGTCTGGAACACTCCTGCAGCTTGTTGCGGCGTGGTTCAGCGGTGAATCGGCGGTCAGGAATGCATACCGCTTGATGTTCTCTGCAGTTCAGGCAGAAGCTTCCCCTACGTCTCAATATGCTAGATAATCTTGAAATAACGAACAACAGCATTAGCCGACGCAGATTAAACTGAACTACCTGCAGGGAAGGGAATTAGCGTTTCTTATTCACACTTGTCTGTGGTTTCTGTGTCTGTATGTGGCTCTATTGACAACGTATATTCCAGATTAATTTCTGCAGATATGGATATTTTCGTACACTCATTTTATAGAACTAAAACACTCTGCGTTGAGATCCGTGAACGATGCGGGTTGTTTGTCATTGCGCTTGCAGCAGCTGCACTAAGATGTGAATTGTTGACCGCTGAATCAGTACAGCCTGCTCCACAAACGTTTATCAACGCATTGAGATAGGCTTATAAATTGCACAGGTTTCACTAACAATTTTAGAATTATATGTAACTAATTAGCTGATGAATGTCTCTTAGGTCGTGTTAAGATGTTCGTGTGAGTCATAGAGCGTTTCTCATCTCACTGATTGCACTCCATAATAGGTTAATAAGTCCACTTACACTTCTTGCTGACAATACTGTTCGTAACAACTACGTGTTCCAGCATACGTAAATACTTTCCGTATCAAATCTGCATCTACATCCTGTTCTTCACATTTGATTCGAATGTTATTAATGTTTATAGACTTTGTTTCTGTGAATACATGAGATGAAATGGCATTTTTTGCATCGATCCATTTTTACATTATATTTTTCATTACAACCAATTATGACTCATGACTGTATAGCGTCCCGTGTTGAAATTAGGATCACTCCATCAAATCGCATTATACGTAGGTACCGAGTATGTTGTACAATGTTGCTTTCTGTTCGTGGTTTCATTCAAAGGGATCAGTGTTGGTCATTATCATGTGAAAAAATGGTTCATACGCATACGTTTATCCTGTTACAGAATAAATATACGGACAAAAATGTGACAACATAATTCTAATTGAGTATAACATAATCTAATAACCACAAATGGGCTGAAATTATCCCGGTGTTATTAAGTAAAATCACGGTACTAATCAGATTACTAACTGCAGGTCTACAGCTCATGGGTATCTCTACAGTGTACATTAAGTTATCGTCATTACGTTAGTGGTTATGCCACGGTATGATTTCAAATATACAGATTACTGGGTTCTGTGTGCTTAAACATTCAATACACGATATTATAAATGTGGTGTCACCGCCAGACACCACACTTGCTAGGTGGTAGCTTAAATCGGCCGCGGTCCATTTAGTACATGTCGGACCCGCGTGTCGCCACTGTGTAATCGCAGACCTAGCGCCACCACCAAGGCAGGTCTCGTGATACGAGAGAGCACTCGCCCCAGTTGTACGAGAACCTAGCTACCGCCCAGTTGTACGAGAACCTAGCTACCGACCAGATGTACGAAGCCTTTCTCTCTCATTAGCCGAGAGACAGAATAGCCATCAGCTAAGTTAATGGCTACGAACTAGCAAGGCGCCATTAGCCATACAGTGATTGAACTTAAAGTCTCCTGTGTATCGTCAAGATCGATGTACCACAATGATATTAAAGATAAGTATTAATCCTGCTCCGTACTTTTCTTCCTAGCATTAATTACGTATCCTGTTCCAGTACATCACGCCCGTCTGCGTTAGTCTAGCGTGCATTTTCAGCCATCTCAACTTCACGGTGTCGGCTCAGATACCGACACAACATTGGCGACGAGATAAAAGAGTTCTTTCTGATTGCTTACATTTAATTGTGTCATGGCTTCGCCACATTCTCCAGATGTACTGTCCGACTTTTATCGCTTGCAGACTCAGCAGACGCAGGCGTTATTGGATGCCCTTGGACAGCTCGTCCAGGGTCAACGTGCGCTGCAAACCGATGCGGCCGCAGCCGCTTCTTCGCTACCGCTGCCACTAAACGCTGTTGCACCTCCCTTTCGACCATACGTGGCAGCCGATGAGACCTGGCACGAGTGGTCTCGCCAGTTCAACTTTCATCTAGCAGCCTACAGAATTCAAGGTAATGAGCGGCAGCCGTTTTTGCTTTCTTGTGTCGGTGTGTCCACATACCGTGTGATAGTGAAATTGTTTCCCCGACGAAACGTAGCAACTCTGTCCTACGAGGAAATTTTGTCTGCATTAGATGCCTATTTCAAAGAAACAGTTAATGTGGTTGCAAAACGGTATACGTTCTTTCGTACAAAACGTACGGCCGGTCAAACTAATAGGGAGTGGGTAGCAACATTGCAAGGACTTACTAGGAACTGTGCCTTTGAATGTGACTGTGGTCTTTCTTATTCAGATACAATGGTGCGTGATGCAATTGCACAGAACGTTTCTGATGTTCACATATGGGAGCAAATTTTGAAACTAGTTAATCCCTCCCTTCAACAAGTGATAGACATATTGGATAGACAGGACACACTTGACTGTGCTCAGGAATCTTTTGAAACTTCGCCAGCCGTGTGTAACATTAACCGGCCCGCTGGACGCGCTGTGCGGCCCGGTAACCGGGCCTCGCGCACGTCCGCACAGCTGCCGCCGCGCGCTAAGCCACGTGTGCCGCGCCAGCCCACAAATGTAGTGAAATCGTGCCCGCGGTGTGCTACTAGACATTCGCGTGAACATTGCCCGTCACGCCGAGCTATTTGCTTTTTCTGCAATAAGAAAGGACATGTTCAAAGTGTTTGCCAGAAAAAGCTCAGATCAGACAATCACAATCATTCCAGGCCCTTTGCTTCGCGCCGGAATCGAACCAAGGACACTCAGGCTCGTGGACCTTCGCCTATGGACATTCATGTCGTTAATTCCGCTTCGTCCAGTGACACTTTCTCTAACAGTGACTGTGATCGTCCCACAAAAACTGTGCGTCGACGTCGCCGGAAATCACGTCAATTAGCAAGTGATTCTGTACCAGTGTCTGTTCCAATTGCACAAAACAGTCGCTCTTGTCGTCAGCAGAACAATAAACTTTTTGTGGACTTAGACTTTGAAGGCAAAGTGATACGATTCCAGCTCGATACCGGAGCTGCAGTTTCATTGCTCAATCACGACACGTACAAACAACTGGGCAAACCTCCGTTGCGTTCCGCAAATGTTAAGCTAACTACATATTCCGGACAGAAAATTCCTGTGTTAGGACAGTGCAGCCTTCTTGCAACATACAAGGGACAAACAAAACTTGTGTCATTTTACGTTCTTCGTTCTTCTTCTGCAGTGAACTTGTTTGGTCTAGATTTATTTCAGTTGTTTAACATGTCTATTGTAAATCAGGTCCTATCAGTGAATCAGACTGTGCCTACAGACAGTGTTTCTCGGCTGTGTGACGAATTTGCGGACATTTTTGCACCGGGCTTAGGTTGCGCTAAAAACTATGAAGCACATTTAGAACTGAAGGTAAACGCGCAACCGAAATTTTTCAGGGCGCGCAATGTTCCCCACGCATTGCGTGATGAGGTCGCAAGAACGTTACACGATCTCGAATCACAGGGTGTAATTGAACGTGTGCAAGCTTCTCTCTGGGCCTCACCCTTAGTAATTTTGCCAAAACCTTCCGGAAAATTGAGACTTTGCGTGGACTTCAAGGCCACAGTGAATCCACAGCTAGTGACTGCTACTTTTCCTTTGCCCCGCCCGGAAGATCTTTTTGCTAAACTGTGCCCGGGAAAATATTTTTCAAAGTTGGACCTAGCCGATGCATACTTGCAAATACCGGTGGACTACGAATCCCAGCGCGTATTGGTGGTTAACACGCATCTTGGATTGTACCGCTTCAAAAGACTGCCATTCGGGTGTGCATCCGCCCCTGCCTTGTTTCAGCAATATTTACAAACTATTTGTGCGTCGGTCCCTACTGCAGCAAACTATCTGGACGATATAGTGATCTCTGGACAGACAGAAGAAGATCATCTTGCGAATTTACGAACATTATTTCAGGTCTTGCGGCAAAATGGTCTTCGCTTGAGGAAGGACAAATGTGTGTTTTTTGCTCGTGACTTACCATACCTGGGACATGTCATTAATGCCCAAGGCATACATCCGAGTCCAGAGCACCTCCGTGCCATACAAGAATTGCCTTCCCCTCAAAATGTGAAACAGCTACAGAGTGTGTTGGGTAAAATTAATTATTACAATAAATATGTGCGCAATGCCTCTTCCATTTCAGCTCCGCTTCATCGCTTACGCCGTAAAGGTGTTCCGTTCGTCTGGACGACGGAATGTGAACGCGCCTTTCGCCAGTTGAAATCGGCGTTGCTTTCTAATACTTGCCTTACGCCATTCGATCCCCAGAAACCCCTTTTGTTGATGGTAGATGCATCGGATTTCGGGATCGGTGCTGTGCTTGCGCACAAAGTTGGCTCCCATGATCGCCCTATTGCCTTTGCGTCCAAATTGCTCTCGTCTGCGCAAAGAAATTATTCACAGATAGAGAAAGAAGCTTTGGCTCTCGTGTTTGGTGTTACTAAGTTCCATGATTTCTTGTATGGTCGTCACTTTACCATCATCACAGACCACAAACCTTTGACATCGCTTTTTCATCCGACCAAGCCTGTACCTCCACGTACAGCGCAGAAATTCATTCGCTGGTCTATTTTCCTCTCGCAGTACCGCTACGATATCTTGTATCGGTCCACTGCTAAGCACGGAAACGCCGATGCGTTTTCCCGTTTGCCTGTTGCTGAGGATAAAGCATTCGATTCTTCCGAACTTGCTTGCATGTTCATTGATTCGGAAACCGATGAAGTGGTCGAATCGTTTCCGATTGATTTTCGTCGTGTCGCTACAGCCACAGCTGCTGACCCTGTCCTTGCTACTGTTTTACGTTTTGTTGCTACGCAATGGCCTTTGTCAAAGTCTCGGATCGAGGATCCGTTGGTTCGCCGATTTTTTGCTCACAAGGAGAGACTTTTTGTTCGACGTGGTGTTTTGTTGTTGCGTTCTGATAATTATCAGTCCAGAGTCGTGGTCCCACGTTCGTTACAGTCCTCTGTTTTACGGCTTCTTCACCAAGGACATTGGGGTATAGTGCGAACGAAACAACTTGCTCGTCAGCACTGTACTTGGTTCGGAATCGAGGATGCGATTACGAATATGTGTTCTTCGTGCCCGGCGTGTGCCGAACAACAATCCGCACCGCCGCGGAAAGTCTTTGCATGGCCAAAAGCCACTTCCCCTTGGCAACGCTTGCACATTGATTTTGCTGGTCCATTCTGGAATGCTCGATGGTTGGTTCTGGTCGACGCCTTCAGTAATTTTCCTTTTGTTGTCCGGATGTCTTCCACGACGTCCTCCGCCACCATCCAAGCGTTGTCTGCTATCTTTTCATTGAAGGTCTTCCGCAGACTATTGTTTCCGACAATGGCCCACAATTCATGTCCGCAGCATTTCAGTCATTCTGCCAGGCCAATGGTATTCAACATCTGACATCCGCGCCGTTTTCGCCTCAGTCCAACGGTGCCGCTGAACGATTGGTCCGGACTTTCAAGTCACAGATGTTGAAATTGAAAGAGTCGCATTCTCGGGAGGACGCATTGTTGCTCTTTTTGTCTTCGTATCGCTCTCAGCCCCGAGATGGTCGCTCGCCGGCTGAGTTGCTCCACGGTCGTCCTCATCGCACCTTGATGTCTTTGCTGCATCCGCCGCATCAGGTTCCTGTGAAGCGGCAGACTCCTGCTTTTGCTCCAGGCGACGTTGTATTTTATCGCAACTATCGCGGTTCACGGCGTTGGCTCGCAGGGCGCATTCTTCGCTGCCTCGGCCGCGCGATGTATTTGGTTTTGGGGCCTCTGGTGAGGTGCGTCGGCATCTCAATCAGCTGCGCCTCTGTCGTCGCTCGGGTTCTGCCGCTCCCCGCCTGCTTTCAGCGACGGTCCCGTCCGGTCACCGCCCTGGGGACCCATCTACTGGCTCGCCTCATCCCCAGGTGTTCCCGACAATGCCTTCCATTTTGCCCCATGGCGACGCGCCGCCGCCGCCGCCGCCGCAGCAGCAACAGCCGCCGCCGCCGCCGCTTGTTCTCCCGCCGGCGCCGCCCGCATTCGACGCTTCGTTGCAGCCGCCAAGCGCCTCCCAGGGTCACGCGCCGCCGATCGCTTCCCGTGACCAGCTGTCCTCCGCCATGGAACTCCCGCCCGCTCCGGACCACATGACGTCATCGCGCGTCGGCTACCCCGACGCAATGGAGGTTGATCCTTCGGTCCCTCCTGTCTCTTTACGGGCGCATACACCGCATGTTGACGTGCACCCTGGACTAGTTTTTCAGGCGTTTCCTAGCTCCCCTCGGACCGAATGGCCGGGTGCGGGTGGCACAGCCTCGCCTGTTGTTAGGCTCCCCACCTCATCGCATACGTCAACATGTGGTCCTCCCCACGGCGGGCGGAAGCCTTATCACACGACCGTTCGCCGATTTGCGGGGGAGGAATGTGGTGTCACCGCCAGACACCACACTTGCTAGGTGGTAGTTTAAATCGGCCGCGGTCCATTTAGTACATGTCGGACCCGCGTGTCGCCACTGTGTAATCGCAGACCTAGCGCCACCACCAAGGCAGGTCTCGTGATACGAGAGAGCACTCGCCCCAGTTGTACGAGAACCTAGCTACCGCCCAGTTGTACGAGAACCTAGCTACCGACCAGATGTACGAAGCCTTTCTCTCTCATTAGCCGAGAGACAGAATAGCCATCAGCTAAGTTAATGGCTACGAACTAGCAAGGCGCCATTAGCCATACAGTGATTGAACTTAAAGTCTCCTGTGTATCGTCAAGATCGATGTACCACAATGATATTAAAGATAAGTATTAATCCTGCTCCGTACTTTTCTTCCTAGCATTAATTACGTATCCTGTTCCAGTACATCACGCCCGTCTGCGTTAGTCTAGCGTGCATTTTCAGCCATCTCAACTTCACGGTGTCGGCTCAGATACCGACACAACAATAAACATGAACAAATGATAAGGACATAAGTATTTAAATGGAGAGAAAAAGTTAGAGGCTCTAATTACTTAAGTGATGCGTGATTTTTCACAGTCAAACTACAATTCATTTATAGTCTGATAACTCGAAATTATATCTCGCCAGAGTGCCACTTGCACTTCATCAGATGCATATGTACACTCATAACTACTTTATTTACGAGAGAAAACATATAAATATTATTTGCTAAGCACAAGAAAATACATTACTTAGTAATTATATCCTAATGTTTGTTGCTTCAACGGGATTATTTACAGTATAAATTTTTTGAAACGCACATGAGGGTACAGACCCTTAACTTTCAAGGTTTCTGGATCAGACAGAATGAAACATCCTTTGGGAGGAAAAATTATTATTTGGTGCGGCCCAGTATACAGTAAGTGCCACATTTTACCCTGCTTTTTTAACAACGAAGCCTTAGGGTGTGACCTCAGCAATACTAGGTACTCCATATAGTAAAGTTATTTGTTTGTAACTTTTCTATCAAATTTAATCTTTTGAAAATGAACTTGTTCTGTCAGGTTACCAACATCTTGATCTATATTTGTTTCTTGTGTTAAGTTCTCGCTTGGGATATGCGGTATTCAGTCGATTTTTTGATCATGACTGTGAATTCTGGCTGACCTCGTGGCAGACGAGGCAATGCGTCCGCCACAATATTATCATTCCCTTTGATGTGGTGAATTTCAGAACTACACTCTTGCAGACCCATCGACCATCTCGATATCTAGTATGTGATAACTTGCACGGCAATAAGAAACTTAACAGCTTGTGTCACAATAGGCTTTTATGTGGTTGCTGTGCACATAATAGTGGAACCTTTCTTAGTTCCCAAACAACGGCTAAAGCTTCCTGCTAAGTGACTGTACGTGCTCTTTCAAAGTCTTATAAGATTCTACTTGTGAACCAAATAATATGCACATCTACTTTCCCTGACAATTGTACAGTAAGAAAAAGACATGTGCCAACTCGGCAGTTCGATGCATCCGTCACCAGACAGAAATCTTCAGTAACATCAGGGTGCTGTAATATATCTGATCTCGTCAGAGCTTGTTCGATCTTATCAAATTATTCTTTACAAGAATCATTCCATCACTGGTTTGCATGTTTCTTTAGTAGTTTAAGTGCTCAGTGACTAAAGGAAGAAGCAAGTCTGATGAGTGCTTTTAATTGTTTTATTGTTCTTGGGTACGGGAAGTTCTTAATTGGTTCCATCTTTCCTGGTGTGGGTACAATGGAAACTACACGTCCCAGGAACTTTATCTCCAGACGTCTGAACTAGGATTTCTTTAAATTTTCAGTCAGCCCTGCATTCGCAAATTTCCTCAAAACTTTTTCTACTAGTTCCAGATTCTCCTCTCGGGTATCAGTAGTTATAAGTAGATATTAGGCATATACTGTGACTAGATCGAGCAATTCTAACCGTAGCACTGTGTGATATTCCCAGGTTTCTCTGAGAACACTTAAGCATATGTATATTTTAATTTATATTTGTGTTTCAGTAAGCGTTATGACAATCACCTCTGTCTAAGCGAGCGATAATCTTAAGAGAGCTAGAGTCAGTCTCTGTTCGCTGGGTCCTCCCTCGGGCATGGATGTGTGTGTGTTTGTCCTTAGGATAGTGTAGATTAAGTAGTGTGTAAGCTTAGGGACTGATGACCTTAGCAGTTCAGTCCCATAACATTTTACACACATTTGGACATTTTGTTCGCTGGACCAAAGATGGAAAGAATGGTAATTATGAATGTCTTCTGTAGTCACATAGTCATACGTAATTGTTCGTCAGCGTCGATGATCGTATTTTATCACTACCTTCACACAATTTCTTTCGTTTTTTACAGTACTTTTTGTTTGTCACTCATATAAAAAATCATTCTGTCGGTTTTTAAATAAACCCTAGCCAGGAGACACAATATCCTTCATGATGACTGGCTTTTCAGCAACAGGTTATCCAGTAAGTACTGGCCGTGGTATCTTGCGCTGTGTGTTCCGGAGTGAGGTCTGTCCAGTGAACATTAACCTAAAACTCGAAAAATATTAAAAATTCGTACAATCACTTTTAATTGGAAGTGATGTTTCGAGTAATGTCCTGTGACTGATATTAAGGGAAGTGAGAACGATTGGGTGAAGTGACTGTGACTGATGACTGATACCGTCGTTCAGTGGACTGATATAAACGTGATGTACTGCTACCAAACACGAAACCGGCGGTAGAACTGCACGTCCAAAGATGTATGTTGGATGACTTCTGTGATGTTTCGATAAAAATTGGCACAGCCGCAACTGTAAGGGCGGCTCTTGAGCAATGTCCGGATAGCTCTGTCAGTAAGATCATTACCTGCTACTAGCAGTTTTAACCTGCCAGGAAGTTCTAAAACAGCCCAAATAATACTGCGAAGGAAATTAACCATGCTGGAAGAACGTGCCAAAGAAATAATCTGACGATTAGCAGGTAACACGACAGAAAGTACGAAACATTTTATAGACATCTATTCTCTGTGAATTATTATCACAGGGGAAGAAACTTGGTGCGATTACTTCGATCCGCTTTCCTGATAAAAATCAACGGAGTAGTGCAATCCTGCTTCTCCAGATCCAAAAACTTAGCTGCATGCCTGAGTGCAGCATTAAGGCAACATTGATTACTCTTTTCAGCAAATTGTGGTATGGTCCACCGTTAATATACAAAAGGAATTCACATCTACAGCGCCGTACTCTGTGCTACCGCCTTATTCGGCCAAAGTTGTTCAGAACTTTAGTCAGCATAGTGTGTGAAACGCGTGGCTACAGGTTATGATCCCTTTGCAGCAACTGTGGCCTGTGTAACTGCTTTTCGTTTTCTCACAGTAAGAGAAATCCATAAAACATATATTTTGGAGACGTAACTGGTCTTCAAATTCTTTCTATAACATTTTTTCGTACAATAATTTCCAAGTTCCTTAGCTAACAAAGTGATACGAAAACAGAATCTAGAAAACGGCAAGGAATTGTAGAACATCAAAAATTATGTTTATCATCAATGCTAAAGTCCACTTACTTTTAGGTATAAGCTACAAAGGCTATCCACTCAAACAACATTTTATAGTTATGTCGGGGCGTGCTGAAAAGTAATGGCTCTGAATTTTTAATGTGAAAAGTCTTAAAGCTTCGTTAATAGAAAAGTTATTAACATTCTAGATTTTTGTTCTTCATATCTTAATATTTATTCTTCATCATAGTCACCTTGGCGAAGAACATATTTTTCCCAAAGAGAGACCATTTTGTTGATAACGTCACTGTAGGGTGTTTGACTTTGTTAACGGTGCTATAGCCTCACCTCTAGTTTCACCGCTTCAGCACTATCAAAGTGAAATCCTTGAAGGCGTTTTCGTATAATAGGCAGAGACGGCTGTTCAAACGATGACGCGTTGTAGAGTCTGTTATCCAGCCAAATAACAGGTGAGCCGATAGTGAGCAGGTTCTAATCTAGGTGCCGATTCTGGGAGGCGGACACAATATTTTATCCCCTCCCCTTCCCCCATGGCCTTAAAATTTCGCCACTCCCGCATTCAAAGTTCGCAGACGCCTAGAATTTTATAATTAGTAAAGACATAGTATGCAATAAGTATTAATGTAATTATAAGATCTTGTTACATCAGTGATCTCGATAGCCTCTGATTATATGTCACTAAGAGAACAAAAAGACGATGCGAGGGCTTTTCCATCGAAGCCGCCGAAAAAATCTCTGGCCGCAATGCATACTACCACATGAACCACATCTGTGAGATTCTGCTACTTATTCTTCTGTCATTTGGTTTCCTGAAGAGGACGATGGTGTATATATACCAAAAGTGATTCGAGAACAGTCAATGAGACAAATCGGTCACGAAAGCTTTGTGATTAGAGTCGACACCGGCTACGACGACGTCGAAGGAACCGACGGTGTACGGTCGCCATGGCCGATAGTCGCACAAAGTGGGTTTATGCTTTGTTTTTCGATAAACATTTCGCATCCTCAAGTCTTAGGTGACCATAGAGCTAACACTGCAAAAAGTAGCAGGAATAAAGCACACCTACAGTGTTTACAGTACAGTATTGGTGGAGAGAGATTGAAGAAGGATTTTTATTATGTTTGTACAGTACATACAGAAACAAAAATCCAGAAAAATGTAAAACCCATCAACAAGCGAGCACGCTTGAAACTTACTGTAAGTGCTGTATAGTACAATAGCCATGCATGTCAAAACTACTTTCAACTTACTGTGTTATAATAGTTAATCAGTACCGAAATGAAAAGAAAGTATTCTATTCATAAATTACACGAAGGTCTACACTTTCAACTATGTTTGTCTTCTAAATTTCAAAACATTATGCAAATATGATGTGCTATACCTAACACATTGAGAATGTCAAACACAGATAACAAGACAATGTGACCTACGAGTACAATATAATTCCACTTTTGTATTAATTTGCCACACCACAGCTGAGGCAATATTGTTTAGGTTTTAACCAGTTGCTTTAACTTAAAAATACAATGCAGTAACGCATAGTACAGTATATTGTCCTATTTAAGGTAATCAGTTATCTTCGTACACTTTCTGTATTTAAGATGTGCATTCTCGTTTAGCATTTGGCGATGCATTCATTTTAACGCCTCATTTGAAATCAACAATCTACGGAAAACAAGATTTTAAAAATAAGGGCTACAATGTTGTTAGTAATCCTAAAATCGGTAACAAACAAAAATGAGCATTGGACGTTATAGGCGACATATTTCTGTAAAAGTGTAAAAAAATAGATTTATATGTTAGTCGTAATAAGCGATGTCACATTGGGAAACTTTTCAATATATCGTTTACGTGGGGTTTAGACAGGACAGTTAGATTTCGCTGTCATCGGCAATTCGTTGCTAAAAGCTATGTCACTGTAGATGGTATCACTGTATATTTAAATATTTTGACTTCAAATCCTCGAGTTTCTCCAAAAGAAGCCTTGCCTGACAAATTCCAGAAACGTAATAAAAACTGCTTAAGTGTGCTAAGGTCAAGGAAGAGTACTTTGGGAAAACCGTAATGTCTATAATCTTGATCATGTTGAGCACCACAGCTGAAATTATTGTCAGTGATGAATGAAAACCGCCTCAGGTGTATTATTATTAGAGCCCAGATTTTAATGACCTAGAAAAACAGCGAAATGTAAAAGCATTTATTACCTAAAACTTATGAAAATCTGACCTTAAAAATTAAAAATGATTTCATATAAGTTTATTTAAAATTATTCTTGTTTATTTTTCATATAAGTTTATTTAAAATCATTCTTGTTTAATTTTCATACAGAATACAATTCAAAATTAACTTTGGAACAAATTGATAGTTTAGTACTTAACTTTTGCAGTGTTTAGAATTAACTAGCACTTATTTGTAAATGTTTGAAAAATAAAAAAATAAAAAGAAAACACACCTGAGCCATGGCCGGCTCGCATTGATGCCTTGTTCTTTGGCATTTGTCACAATCGAGTGGCGTCTTATTTCTCCCTGAGTTATTGCCATAAAGAGTTGCTTACTTGCCTCTGTCAGTGGCAGCAGTAGCGCTTAACGATACTAGTACTGCTCTACCATCTTTGGTGTGACCGCTATATTTCCGTATGAGGTGTGTGGCAGTCAGTCCGTTGGGACAGAGCAGCGAGGAAGTTTCTGCGGCGCGAGGTCAGGCTGGGGTCGCTGGCAGCATGCACACATGGTCAGATTTGCGAGGCACTAGCTGCGAGAGCTACAAAGATCGTCGCCCACTGAACCTCGGCACTGAAGTTGAGTGATCAGTTAACCTGTTATGAAACCTTAACTGCTGTGACATCTCTTCGTTCATTGCCAGTTGTTGCTTTCTGGCCCGTTCCCGCAAGCAGCAATGTATGGTGTGTGGGAGTCAGCGAAATTTTACAGCCGTCTTTTTTGTGTCGTGTTTATCTATTGAATTGGTTGACACTTATTAGTGAAGTGCACCAGCGGTATATTCTGCCTTGTGGCTGCTGACGTTCCATATACCAGCACTGGTCGTTAGCCCAGTTTTCTGGCAGTGTGTTTTTCCTCACCATGTTGATGCTGTCCGGCATGGCGTGTAGTTCGACATCCTTTGGTATTGTTCATACTTTTGAGTGGTTATTGTGTCTTGACTGTATTTAGACTCCAATTTTCAAGACATAGTGCTGCTGCTATCTTCGTTCTCGCAGATTTTTCCGCTTTCGTGCTGTTGGTCAGGCAGAAGGGAATTGATTAGGTTGTTTGTCGGTCCTTCCGCCGTCCCTGAGTCGGGTTGCCATCCGATTATTTAGTATTACGCTTGGCTGCCTCTCTCACCTAAACTTATGGTAGAGTTATCTCCTCAGGCCGACCCTTGGAGCACTTCTGAGCACCACTGTTTTGTTGTTTTATATTGTGATTTTCTTTCAGTCTCAAGTATTGTGCGAGGCCTTCAGCCATCTATTAATTTGTTTTAATGTTAAGATAAGGCCTTGAGCCGTCTTAAATTAAAACTTTGAAGATTCGTGCTTAAAGTAATTTTTTATTTTTAAAAAAAGGGTGATTTTGCCCGCTGTAAATCCTTATTATTATCCAGGCTTTAAGCCTTGAGTTGTTCTACGTTCAGTATGTGGCCTTCAGCCGAACTTTACGTGAAACATTTTAAGACAAGGCCTTCAGCCATCTAAAATTAAAGTTCGAAAAGTCATTTGTTGACAACCTTTTAAAATTGTCTTCTCTATCCGAAATTCTTGTTATCCAGGCGTTAAGCCCTTAGTTCTTCTATCTCCGGTATGTGGCCTTCAGGCGAGTTTTTATGTAAAATTTTGTAAATAAGGCTTCAGCCGTGTGTATTTCTTAAGGCAATTTCAATAACTTGTGTTTGGGCCTTCAGCGATATTGATTTTGAATGCTTTTAATGGCGTGTGTGATTAAGTGTTTTAGGAAAATAAAGACTTTATGTTTTGTGCGACTGACAGTAACTGATTTTGGCCCCTTCCCACAACTGTAACGTGATCCGCTGTGTCCTGCGAAACCAGATTTCAAGACCACATACAAGTGCACTGACAATAGTAACAACTATCCAAACCATAAAACCATATCTTTACTGCTGCACACTTCTTGTTTAAAGTATTTCGTACTAGTTAACACGTCCTGTCAATTTTCAGTTTTGGCCCAGCTGCGCTAGATAACAAGGTGCATTTCCAGGTTTTCCACTTTGAAAGATAAACGGTCGTTGCTGAGGGCGGTTTTGCACCTGGAAAAGCTCCTTCGCATATCACCGGACGTCGTAGGAGCGTATTCGAGGACTACAAGTGCACTGCAGCCCAGCTTTGATTCGTTATCTTCAAGTGTTGTGTCATTTCCAGAAAAACACTCACTAATTTTGCACATGGTAGAATATCCACGATTCTGCTGGAGAACACTTTGCAGTTCGTTGTTAGTCAACCACATGACAACGAGCTCAAGCGAACTCACTCTGCATGCGGCGCGTAATATCGAGGGCGTTACACAACTGAATGCCAGCGGCTTCTAGTCGTGTGGTGGCTTTCCATACCACTCAAAAGTTGGGCTTGATGGATGCCAAGTTTCCAGACAAATGAAGACTTGTTTCACGGTTTTGATAGCACTTGATTCAGTCCTATAAAGCTTACAATGGATTTCCTTTGTTTTGGGGTAGTCGGTGCAGTAATAACCAGCCCCATTAACCCACGAACGCCATCGTGTCAGGACATGCTGAGCAGGAAGGGGCAATGAAGATACTTCTTCCTTGAATTTCTGAACCCGTAGCGCAGCTTTCACAGGGGATTAATGTTTCCACATCATGGCTATTCCAGCGGTCCTCTTCTGCGTCTCTGTGCAACACGTGTGTAAGGCAAGTGTCGTGCACCGTACTGGGCAGATTATCTGAAGCCCCTTGGTTGGTTTAGCAATGTGTGAAGCACTATATGTTACTTGCAGCAAAAAATTATCTACGTTCTCACCATCAAACCACGTTAGCTTCATATAGTTGTCAAAGTAAGACGCAGTTATCGAGTTGTTTTATCTGTCGAGAGCGTCGGACGTTAGCAGTAACATTTCTCCGGGTCCGTCAACTTTTATAACACCACCAACAATATCTGCAACGTAACCCCCACTCACATCGGTAGTTTCAACTCTGGACACACAAACTTTTGGGTCAGCAAAACAAATTTGTGTTTTGTTGAGCACCTTCTTGAGCACACGGATAAATAGTTCTCAATTCCCCTGGAACTGGGTGTGCTGTGTCCTTCTCCAAGAAGTGTCAGAAGCATGGATTCTTTAGCTTCTTCAGTGAGATGTTGCAAGATAAATCATCTTAGTCCACCTGCGTAGATGGGTGGAAACGTACTTGCTTCCTACATACTGGGTCCGGGTACAACTCCTGGCCGTGTTGCAGATTTCCTCTTCTCTTGGACTTGGTGTTGTCCTCACCATTATTTCATCCTCATCATTGACCCCAAGTCACTCAATGTGGCGCCGAATGAAATAAGACAAGCACTTGGCGGCAGAACCCGACTGGGAGATCCCGGCCAATGATGCCATACGATCATTTCATACCAACAGTTCCTTGAAGAATGATAATAAGGTTGAAAAAGCACGTGTCTGCTCAGATAACAGTGTTTGTCTGCTTCCCTTCACACAGCTCCTGTGTTTGGAGGTGTTATAGTGCTGTTGGACCTCAAATCAACTTCGCATAGTCTTCTAAATAATGTGCTAAAGAATTTTCGTACAAACTAACGCACATGATCTCGTAACTTTATATTTTTTTTTAATGTTGAACCAGCTGAGATTGTATTCTAATTGAATAATCTACATCTACATCGACGTCTACATTTATACTTCGCAAGCCACCCAACGGTGTGTGGCCGAGGGCATTTTACGTGCCACTGTAATTAGCACTCGCGTATGGTTCGCGGGAAGAACGACTGCCAGAAAGCCCTCGAATCTCTCTAATCTTACATTCGTGATGTCCTCGGGAGGTATAAGTAGGGGGAAGCAATATATTCGATACCTCACCCAGAAATGCATCCTCCAGAAACCTGTACAGCAAACTACACCGCTAAGCAGACCGCCTCTCTTGCAGAGTCTGCCACTTGAGTTTGCTAAACATCTCCGTAACGCTATCACGCTTGCCAAATAACCCTGTGACGAAATGCGCCGCTCTTCTTTGGATCTTCTCTATCTCCTGTGTCAACACGACCTGGAACGGATCCCACACTGATGAGCAATATTCAAGTATAGGCCGAAGGAGTGTTTTGTAAGCCACCTCCTTTATTGATAGACTACAATTTCTAAGGACTCTCCCATTGAATCTCAACCTGGTACCCGCCATACCAACAATTAATTTTATATGATCATTCCGCTTCAAATAGTTCCGTGCGCATACTCCCAGATATTTTAAAGAAGTAACTGCTACCATTGTTTGTTCCGCTATCATATAATCATACAATAAAGTATACTTCTTTCTATGTAACCGCAATACATTACATTTGTGTATGTTAAGGGTCAGTTGCCACTCCCTGCACCAAGTGCCTATCCGCTGCAGATCTTCCTGCATTTCGCTGCAATTTTGTAATGCTGCAACTTCTCTTTGTACTACAGCATCATCCGCGAAAAGCTTGATTGAACTTCCGATACTATCTATTAGGTCATTTATATATATTGTGAAAATCAATGGTCCCATAACACTCCCTTGTGGCACGCCAGAGGTTACTCTAACGTCTGTAGACCTCTCTCCATTGAGAACAACATGCTGTGTTCTGTTTGCTAAAAACTCTTCAATCCAGCCACACAGCTGGTCTGATATTCCGTAGGCTCTTACTTTGTTCATCAGGCGACATGCGGAACTGTATCGAACGCCTTCCGGAAGTCTACCTAGGAGCCTGTATCTAAAATTTTCTGGGTCTGATGAGCAAATAAAGCGAGTTGGGTCTCACACGATCGCTGTTTCCGGAATCCATGTTGATTCTTACAGAGTAGATTCTGGGTTTCCAGAAGTGACATGACACGCGAGCAAAAAACATGTTCTAATATTCTACTACAAATCTATGTCAGAGATATAGGTCTATAGTCTCGCGCATCTGCTCGACGACCCTTTTTGAAAACTGGGACTACCTGTGCACTTTTCCAATCACTTGGAACCTTCCGTTCCTCTAGTGACTTGCGGTACACGGCTGTTAGAAGGGGGGCAAGTTCTTTCGCGTACTCTGTGTAGAATCGAATTGGTATCCCGTCAGGTTCAGTGGACTTTCCTCTGTTGAGTGATTTCAGTTGCTTTTCTATTTCTTAGACACTTATTTCGATGTCAGCCATTTTTTCATTCATGCGAGGATTTAGAGAAGGAACTGCATTGCGGTCTTCCTCTGTGAAACAGCTTTGGAAAAAGGTGTTCAGTATTTCAGCTTTACGCGTGTCATCCTCTGCTTCAATGCTATCATCATCCCAGAGTGTCTGGATATACTATCAAGTCATTTATATATATTGTGAAAAATCAATGGTCCCATAACACTCCCCTGTGGAACGCCAGAGGCTTTTCATTTTCGTGCGACCTCTGATTTTTCTTATTTTATGATGATTTCTCTCTATGAACATTTCTCTCTATGAACATAGGAGTCAACAAATATTTTCGTGTTGGAAGAGAACTTTGATGGTAGAAATTTTTCGGAAAGATCTCACCCAACGAAAAACGCTGTTGTTCTAATGACTGCCACCCAAACTCGCGTATCATGTCCGTGGCACGCCCTCCTCTGTTTGTCCATAATATAACGTAGTCTTTCGTTCGTCTTGCCCACAACATATTATATGTGGTGGTTGCAATTTATTTTCAAAAAAATGGTTCTGAGCAATATGGGATTTAACTTCGGAGGTCATCGATGCCTAGAACTTAGAACTACTTAAAGCTAACTAAACCAAGGGCATCACACTCATCCATGCCCGAGGCAGGATTCGAACCTGTGACCGTAGCGGTCGTGCGGTTCCAGACTGTAGCGCCTAGAACCGCTCGGCCACACCTTCCGGCCCAGTTTAAGTGTTCTTTAGTATTGATGTAGTTGACCTCACACTTCTTATTGTTCAGGATAAATTGATGCTCTTCGCACCATACAGATATCTTGGGTAAATCATTTTGTAAATCGAATTGATCTTCTGATGACATTAATAGATGATAAACGACAGAATCATCTCCATAAAATGGAAGTAGACTGTTGATAGTGTCTCTCAAGCCGTTTATATACGTAAGAAACACAAAAGACTTTTAATACATATGTGGGGAACGCCAAAAGTCACTTCTGTTTCCCTCGATAACTTCCCGCATATTACTGTCTCCATCCTTTCTGCCGACAAATTACAAATACAGTCCTACAACTGAGACGATACTCCATAGGCAAGGTATTCGGTTAAATGTCGCTTGACAGGAATGGTGTCAAAAGTCCTTTGGAATCAACTTGGGATCCGCGGTCCGTAGCACTTATTACTTCGTATGAGTAACGATCGTGTTCTGATTCACAACAACACTGTTTACTAAATCGATGCTATGTGTCAATAGATAGTCAATAGGTATTTCGTCATATTTATAATATTCTAAAAGTTTACTGCTTACTGATGTTTGTGACGTGGATCTACAATTCAGTATATTCTTTTTTTTTTCGTTCTTGTATGTTTGTTTGACCTGTGCAGCTTTTATGTCCTTAAGGACGTATCTTACGTCGAGCGGCCCGTAGTATATCATTACAAATTATACAGCTATTAGTCACCACACGTTTTAGAAACCCGATGTACTTTTTCTTCCAAAATTTAAGGAAAAAATGTCTGCTTTCTCTAATAGTTCGGCTGATTGAGATAGCAGCTTTAGAATGTATATAAATACTCTCGTCTATAGCATAGTACGAAATGCTGGAATTCTAAATTCATCACCTTTAAATAACCAAGAAATACGATAAACGTCCTTGTTACGTATAGTACTGAGCACCAAGTCGAAAACGTATCACGATACTCTTTCACAGGGTTGCTTTCTTATCTGCTGTTTTGTATTTATTAGTAACAATGAAATGAGTTTCTCAGGAAAGAACACACAGCACAGAAGCGCCCCAGTCTCTTCGCAGCTTCTTTGCAGTTCCACTACACTGTATCGACTGTTTACGCTTCACTGACAACACAGACACTGTGCGTTATATCCCTTCTGAATGTTTGCTCACGGTGGTAGCATGTAAGAGATGTATATGCATCTATCGTTTTTTCTTTTCGCGTTTCGATTTGCAACTTGATCTCAGCTGGGTTTATTCTTTGTGGCAACCGATCTCACTTGTGAAGGAAGATGAGATACCAGTAGCAAAAGCAGTTCAGTTTATGTTGCATCGTCTCTCGTATTTACTTGTTGAGGGAACTGTCTTCGAGTGTATTGGAAACGTTCAATGAATAAATGCGAGTAAGAATGTGCTACGAACTAAATCTACTAGAGGAATGAGAAATTTATTCTGCGTAACCAGATTTTCAGATTATGAGGTGCAATATTTTCACTTCAATGTACTTTCCACGAATGTTAATGTATTACTACGAAAAAAAAATAAAGTTATTATGAAAGTCTAGTCTAGGCGTACTATTAGCACAAAAAGCTAGAGTTTTACACGGAAACGGAAATATCTGTTCATGTAGTACACAAAGCTTAGAAAACTTTACACACAGCCACTGTGTTGCGTGAACAGCTCAAGATTTACTAACAGCTCCAATAACACTTGTTACTCGTCTGGTGTACAAAATTTCGAATGTTTCGGCGAGAACTGAGGTAGATTGTTATGATCAAGACAGGTTGCTCACTAACTGCCATTCATCTCAGACATCAATTTTTCATTGTGAATTGCAAAACATAGAACCTTAATCATTTTCTTGTGTCCTGTGCCACTTCATCTGTGAGGTTTTGAGTTTCCCTACAGAAACTGTGTGTGGGCCATTAGTCATTTAAAACTAAGGTCATTTTTGATTTTCGGCCAATCAAGATGGTCTGAAGCATAAGTGCACTGCTTGCATTTTCAAATTTGCCTGCCACTTTACGTTGGGTCACATGAGCTATGATGTTAGTGACTGCAGTGTCACCATGAACATCATTCTCATGGTAGAAATTAGAACCACCAACTTGGAGTTTTAAATTTTCCACGTTTTTTAATATAGGACAGTATGTACTGTGGTGATGAGGGACGTTGAGCCTGCAATTCGCACCAGACAGTCCAGCAGTGAGACTTCGTGGCTCTGTGTGGTTAGCTGTCAGCTCAGCCATGTGTTCAGCACGGGGCAGCAGAAGGACTCTCCAGCACAGTATTTGGTTAAAGAAAGGCATAAACTTTTTTACCTATGCCTGCTATAAATGTTTATACGCCAAAATGAATGTAGCCTGAACTTAAGAGAAGTCGGCTCCATTCTTAAGTGGCAATTCCTTAAATTGCACAAGCGTAGGGAAAAATGATAAACTGTGACGCTGGAGGGTTGGGCGGGCAGGGGGGGGGGGGGACGGAGGGAGGGGGGCAGTGTTTAAACATGTTGGCTGCACTGTTTTTAGACTTAGTACCAACGACGTGACAACTATAAGCCTGTGATTGTATGTCTAGGTCCAAAGTCTTGAAACCTATACTTGGCACAAGTGATATGATAATCATTCAGGTTGTGATTGAAATATCCAGTCAGCCATCTTGAACTGGGACACCACAGAGCTGTGCTCATATTCTGAGGCACACTACATTAGATCACCATGTTGGACTGCGGCGTTGTAGAAGGAATTCTTATATTTTCTGGCCATCTGTACTGGACGCAGCTCTGATTGTGCCTCCGTGTTTCAACTGCATATCACATCGCCAACAGCAGCTTTACGTTGGTTGATATGTCCCTGATGGATTTTTTACTCCGGTGACGTAACGACCAGCCCTCGTTCCAAGTCACTGAGGTCTCCTTACCGACTCAGTCTACTGTTTCTGCTTGTCTACTAGCAACACATTAGTTCTTGCCTCTTTTTCGTGCTGCCGGATTCACCCCTTGTGACATCTAGTGATGAATTCAGTATCTCAAAGGGTTTTCCAAATACTTTTGATCATATAATGTACACGCTTACAAACAATGAATATCCTTTAGTACGATCTCTCTTCATTCCATACACAGACGGAGGAAGGGCACCGCGTAGTGTGTTATTATTTCACTAATTTAATCTTGTCATTTTCAACGGGGACACTGTACATCGTCCTGCATAATATTCACTACATTCAAAACGAATACGGTTATTTGAACTTTTAAATCTACACTATGCGATCAAAAGTATCCGGACACCAGGCTGAAATGACGTACATGTTCGTGGCGCCCTCCATCGGTAATGCTGGAATTCAGTACGGTTTTGGCCCACCCTTAGACTTGATGACAGCTTCCACTCTCGCTGGAAGATTTCTTGGGGAATGACAGACCATTCTTCAAGGAGTGCTGCACTGAGGAGAGATATCGATGTCGGTCGGTGAGGCCTGGTACGAAATCGGCGTTCCAAAAGATCCCAAAGGTTTCTATAGGATTCAGGTCAGGCCTCTGTGCAGAACAGTCCATTACAGGAGATTATTGTCGTGTAACCACTGCGCCACAGGCCGTGCATTATAAACAGGTGCTCGATCGTGTTGAAAGGTGCAATCGCAATACCTGGATTGCACTTCGATCGTGCGAAGCAAGAAGGTGCTTAAAACATCAATGTAGGCCTGTGCTGTGATAGTGGCACGCAAAACAGCAAGGGGTGCAAGCCCCTCCATTAAAAACACGGCGTGCCCCTTCACGTTTCCTCTTCACTATCACATTGGAAACAGTGGACCTAGGGATGTTTAGAAGTGTGGAAATCTCTCGTACGGACGTATGACACAAGTGACACCCAATCGCCTACGTCTGAAGTCCGTGAGTTCCGTGGAGCGCCCCATTCTGCTCTCTCATGATGTCTAATGACTAGTGAGGTCACTAGTATGGAGTATCTGGCAGTAGATTTCAGCGCAATGCCCTAGTATGAAAAATATGTGTTTTTGGTAGTGTCCGGATACTTTTGATCACATAGTGTATTAGTGTAGAAATTAGATGTGTCGGCTGATGTGGCCGAGCGGTTCTAGGCGCTACAGACTGGAACCGTGCGACCGCTACGGTCGCAGGTTCGAATCCTGACTTGGGCATGGATGTGAGTGTTGTCTGTGTGTGATGTCCTTAGGTTAGTAAGGTTTAAGTAGTTCTAAGTTCTAGGGAACTGATGACCTCCGAAGTTAAGTCCCATAGTGCTCAGAGCCATCTGGACCATTTGAAATTAGATGTATAAATTTACAGTATATGTTGTTCGAAATTTTCCAACGTTTCCGCTACACTCACCCGTTAATAAATGAAGCCTGCGCACAGCGATGCTCCTCTTCATTCTTTACATTCGGTTTCTCAAAAATTCCACCAATCAGAGGAGTATCGCTTTAAAGAAGCATGAAGTTAAACTTTATCCCACGGTGCATGTGCAGTCACAAGTAATGATACGTGACACTAGGTAAGTTACGTTCCACATGAAGGAAAGTAAGCAAATCCCTTATAAGCTATCATCACACAAATACTGACCAGACCTCTTACGAATGAAACGTCTTGAAAATCAATTAACATAGTTCCTTTACTACGATTGAAATACTAATGCATCGAAATACTAATGTATCGAGTATTCACGTATTTCTGAAACACTCTCAGGGTCGTTTCTCGTAGATATTTGTTTATTGTCAGTCTAAGACGACTACAGACGGATTATTGTAACGTTCATGAGTAACTACACGCATCCATTGATTACGGTAGTCAAGCAGTTTCCAAAGTTTGTTTCTGCCAGACGAAACATTGTGAGCTGTGACGTGTGGTCAAAGCCATTCGCTTGTTGAAAAACAAGACTCTTAACACTGCTTTATAATGTTACAACACATTCACTTTGTCCAAAAGGTGGATTTGACGCCACAGCTACAACAGCCGTGCAAGAAAGCGTGTCTCTTTCCCGACTTCTGACAGGCTACGTGAGAAAGAGCAGAAGCCCCTGCTAAGCTGAAGAAACTCTAAGCTCAGGAACGAAGTCTATCAGTGTCACACGTCTGTGAACTGTGTGGAAGGAGTATTCGTATGTTCTGCAACAATAATACAAAATTTTCTATACACTTGCTAATTGCTCGTGTGCGATAATTCGTTATAATCGTTTAGAACGAGTTTATTCATTTATCCAGATGTCGGTTGTCGTCGCATGCAAAAAGAAAAAAAAAGTTTGGAATCCTGAACCTTTACGAGCTTTCAGCATATTGGAAAAAAATGGTTCAAATGGTTCTGAGCACAATGGGACTTAACATCTATGGTCATCAGTCCCCTAGAACTTTGAACTACTTAAACCTAACTAACCTAAGGACAGCACACAACACCCAGCCATCGCGAGGCAGAGAAAATCCCTGACCCCGCCGGGAATCGAACCCGGGAACCCGGGCGAGGGAAGCGAGAACGCTACCGCACGACCACGAGATGCGGGCAGCATATTGGAGTAACATGATAGGGCAAGTTTTGTTAATCAATAGGCCGAAAAATAATTCAAGGTTGCAAATATTTTATTTCTCATTCGATGACTAGTTTCGGACCGAGACCCATTTTCAAATCAACACCACACTGTCGAAAATGGCATTTCCGAAGATGTCAACAAAATATCTAATGTACATTCAGAGTGCGTAGAGATCTGCAATTTATGTTCAGAAAAATCACATGTTTCACAACCAATAATGAGTTTCTTCACACTGAAACCTCACGTAAATTATAAACGAGGCACGACTGATTAAACTGATCATAATCTTACAGACAGACAGACACATCTCAATGCATCTGCACCTGATGAGCACTGCCAACCAATAGTCTTTTTTTAGAAATGCCCAGCTTAAGTATATCACGAACAACGATAGTTAATAAAGTATTGTCAGCAGGCTAAGATTATTTTTACTGCTAGATACAGTTTCGTATTTGCGGCGTGTGTTATGTGATGTTCTATGCAATGTCCTCCGCACATGCGCACATGTCTGAAGGAACAGACACTAGCGATTGACAGCTGTATGATATGAATTAAATAAATTAGCAACTACAAAATGATTAGGCTTTACATACAGACAATGAGAATTTGAGCCCGACTGGGACTCGAACCCGGATTTGGCGCTTACAGTGAGCGGTCGTCATATCCACTAGGCTATTCGAGCACGGTTCCAGATCCGGTCCCAACTTCCGTATGTTACTGTGTGTCTCCAGCCCACACTTGCAAAGCATGCTGGGATTTACGCACAAACAGAGAAGTTTGTCATTATTGTCACGGCCTTGTCTAGGCATGAAACCCCATTTGCAGTGTCTGTGTGAAACGATTTGCTATAGAGTGTCCTTCAGATTTGCAGATATGCTCGTACATGCACTTCTGAAGGAACAGACATTGCAGTGATCTTCAGCTGTGTAAAGTGAAGTAAATGTATTCGCAGTTCCGAATATGATTAGACCAGCTATATACTGGATTAGCGATAATGGACATTTGTTTCGGACCGGATCTTGAATCTGAATTTCCAGTTTATCGCAAGCGTTCCCCTTAACAATTTCGAGTATCCGGGTGTGTCCCCAGCACCGATCACAATTTCCGTATGTCACTCCGTGCCTACGTCCTGCACTCGCACAGTTGCTGTCTTTCCCGCACAGGGAGAGACTTCCTTTATTATTGCCACAGGCTTGTCTACGCAAGAAAATCATGATAAAGTCGTGGGATAGCGATATGTACACATTCAGACATTGGTGGTATCACGTACACCGGGTATAAAAGGGCAGTGCCATTTGTACTCAGGTGATTCATGTGAAAAGATTTAAAACGGGATTAAGGCATCACGACGAGGATTAACAGAGACTCCCAACGCTGAATGGTAGGTGACAAACAGATGGAACATTTTCAGTAATCATTAGGGAATTCAGTATTCCAAAATCTACTGTGTCATGACTATACAGAGAATACCAAATTTCAGGCATTACCTCTCACCACGGACTGGCCGACGGTTTTTTATTAACGTCCGAGAGCAGCGTACATAGCGTGGTCAGTGCTAATCGATAAGCGTGAAATTATCGCAGAAATCAATGTGGGAAGTAAGACGAACGCATCCGATAGGAAAATGTGGTGGAATGTGAAGTTTATGGACATTATCAGCCATGGACATCGGGCCAAAATTGGGCACACAGACCGTCAGATATGAGTCCCATCGAGCATTTATGGGACATAATCGAGAGGTGAGTTCACGCAAAAAAATCCTGTTATAAGTCGTGTGAGTCCTTCGTCACCAAATGCCCAGTAGCAAACAAAATGAAAAAAGAAATTGGTTATGACGACAGCTCACGATAAGTGGGAAATATGGGTGTGAGTTCTCATCTGGCATAAATTTTCAGTGTCGTTAATCCATTGCGCAGCTGAAGTCTAATCATATTCGCAGTTGTGAATACATTAATTCATTGGATGCAGATTAATTAGCTGTTGCTGCACGACTATCGATACTCAGTTTGCAGCTCTGCTATAGGACAAGCTTTAATAGCTGACAAAAAAAAAACAAAAAAAAACGGAAAATAATATGATGTATGACGTACAGAGTCCTAGTAAACCATTACAGCTAGTCGCCCTCTCACGTCTTTTATAGTCCTATTTTAGAGGATGTATCGCGCTGTGGCGGGAATTCTTAATTACGTTTTGTCAACAAGTGATGATCGATAGGTCGACACCGATGTCTGGCTACACGGCGGACGTTAATAGGAAGTTGCATGCTGGCGTGTGTCTTGCTGCTGTGACCAGAGCTTGGTACAGAAGGGGGAAATGTTCATGACAACCCGAAGATCACTGCGCGTAGAGAGCAAATACTGAATATTGACCAAACTGTAAGTATAGCACTGAAGCGTCTCTTATTATCCCCAACTCAGAAATCTCCACATCAAAGGTGTCACCCCCCCCCCTGGCATATTTGCAAAGTTTATTTATCTTCTTCTTCTTGGGGGGTTATCTACGGCTACCGCCGCTTCTCCGCCGCCAATAACCATGTTCTTCTGTCTTTGCTTTCCTTAACGTTCATATTCCTTACGTCTACATCTGTATCTTGTACATATTCAGCCAACCAATGTGAAGTGCATGGCAGGAGGTACTTAACATGTTAGAGTTTAATCCACTTCCAATAGAGTATGGATCACGAGCAAAATACCTGCTGAATTGCCTCTGCTTCTTCTGTAACTAATCGGACCTTATCTTCGCAGTAAGGAAGTCATGCCAGGGAGGGCTAAGGAAGATCTATGGATTCTTCTCTTTATAATGCTTCTTGAAATATAATAGGCCTAAGCAGGCATAATATCTACTGTTACTTCTTATTGGTATGCTCCCCACACACTTGAACAATATTCTAGAATGTAACGCACACTGATTTCGTCAGTCTCATTTTTAGATTGACTATTTTTCAGTTATACAGCCAATTTATCGAAGTCTGCCACCCGACTCCCCTACAACTGAGCCTATGTGATTGTTCCGTTTCATACCCAAACAATTTGTTACACCAAGCTATTTGTACGATTTGATTGACCATAACTGTAAACCATAGGCATTGTCGCAATGTTATGTGATGTGCAGTATTTTACATTTCTATACGTTTAAGAGGTCAGTCTTTGCACTGTCTTGAAATCTGATCAAGATCTGAGTGAATGTTTGTGCAGATTCTTTCAGACAGAACTTCGTTGTTGGTAACCATATCATCTGCGAAAGCTGGCCGGTGTGGCCGAGCGGTTGTAGGTGCTTCAGGCTGGAACCGCACGAACGCTACGGTCGCAGGTTTGAATCCTGCCTCGGGCATGGATGTGTGTGATGTCTTAGGGTTAGTCAAGTTTAAGTAGTTCTAAGCTCTAGGGGACTGATCACCTCAGATGTTACGTCCCATAGTGCTCAGAGCCATTTTAACCATTGATCTGCGAAAATTAGATACAACTATAAATATTTTATGCCAGATCACCAACATACAGTACGAACGACAAGGGTCCCAACACATTTCCCTGGGGCACTACTCAAGTTACATCCATGTGAGTAACTATAGGAGAATACAAGGCGACACAGAAAAAATTTCTAGTTAGAGATGAATGGGAGCTGGTTCTAAATGCAGAAAAATTAAATTAATGCAGATGATTATGGAAAACAATACCGTAATGTTCGAATATACCATTAGTATAGCGCTGCGTGACGCATTCTCGTCAATTAAATGTCTACGAGCAAACCGATGTGAAATGGAAAGATGACATAAGGACGGTAGTAGAGAAGGCAAATGGTCCACTTCGGTTTAGTCGAATTAGAGGGAGACATAGATGCAACTCAGAGGCGTACTGTTAGATTTGAAACTAGTCCGTGCAAGGAAGATGACGTTTTCCTTCGCGATGTAGTACTGTGATGAATTGAGAAACATCATTTGAATCTGACTGCACATTGACTCTACTGCTGCCAACGTACACATCATGTAAGAACCACGAAATTATGAAAAATTAGGGCAGGTTCAGAGGTATATACGCAGTCGTTTTTCCCTAGCTCTATCTGCGAGTGGAGCAGCAAAGGACATGACTGTTAGTGGTACAATATACTCTCCGCATATATCACACGGTGGCTTCTAGAGTACGTATCTAAATGTAGATGTAGATGTAGGTGAGACTACATCTCCGTTCCGACTTTGGCTGTCTTAGCACCCGACTGTAAACTTCAACCGCCTGGGCCCTTCCAAGTCGACCCACTACTACTACTTTTGGGACCTGTATTCCGCCTTTGTCCCGAAGCACATTAGACTCGTGCTGTATAGAGCAGTCCTGAGAGTGTAAGAAATAGTTTCAAGTATTTATCCGGAGTTGTAACTGACAGAACATATTTGTCGTGGACCAGTACAATGCCGAGTACGATAAAAGCCTCGATATCGGCACTTCACAGCGTGACTAGGCCGAACGAAGGACGCAAGGAACTGGTCTTAATATCGTGCAGGCGTTGCACAGACTCCAACAAACTGTGTTTTAGAAGCTTATTTCAGTTGGCATGTATGCCGAATATCTGGTAGTTTGTGTTTCCCTCATGGCAGTGTGGGGATAGTATCGTTCGTTGCGGTGTCAGCAACGTTGATATTAGACAATGAAATAACGGGTAAATTACTCCTTCTGAGAAGATTTCCACATGATATTCGCAGAAAAAAATCTTGTAGCAGTCTCTCTGGACGATAAGTCATACAATGTTGCAGAGTGAGTCCTGTGTGGTGACTGGGGTAAACAGATGTTGAAATACTTACTTTTGTTAGTCGTTACGGAAATGTATATCAATGTTGGTGTCGTAAGAAAATTATTAACGTAAAAACGTATAGAGATGCTGCAATGCTATTGCATTGTCCCTTTTAAGACGTCCATCTGCCCTGAGCTCCATCTTATTGGACGGCAATATTGCTGTGGCAAAGCTACCATTCTCATTGAAAGTCCCACAAACGGAAGTCCTGCAGAAGTATTGGCTGAAAGACATCATCTGACTCTAGTGCAATTAGTCTTGGATGCGCTGGTGAGTTGAGTAGCCACCCTCTATCTTCCACCGAGGATTCTTCCAGGGCCCAGCTTAGATTTTTAGGATTGGGCCTGACTGCCAACACAACTCCTGGAAAGCCTCATCGGCCCCCTGTTAATTGCTTTCACGGTCTAAAAGTAATTGCCCAATCTCTTTATTCTTTATATAATAAATGAATTAGCTCTACGTTGAAACGGTTCAAATTACAATTTTGTACATTGATGCATGACTAAATCACTTGTTGTCGCTCATTCTGTAGTCATTCCGATGTCCAGATCAGGGCAAATGCCTTCAGTTTTTAGTTACAGGTGAACATGGACTGTAGCGTAGTATAAGTAAAACCAAGGAAACTTCACAGAACGTGAACAGAACAAATTTCTTGCCTACTAATAATGCGCGCTTCTCTAACTTAAAACTGTGCGTGTGCATTTTACACAAATGATAAAATTGACACTGTATTTTACTGGGTGAGGCAGCTCGGCCGGCACCCTTATATCTAGGTGCAGTTTTCACCAAGTTATAGTGGACAACATGGCAAACTTCCTGATGTTCGCGAGCAATTTTTATCGTTAGCAGACTCCAAATTACGATACAAAGTTCTTTTATTTTAAACGCAACTACTTTTTCTTCGGTATTTGAAAGAAGAATATAGCAGAATTTCAACGACAGAACACGTATGATACTTGATTAAATAGTATCAAGGTAATAGGACTGTGTACCACCGCCCTGCCCTCAGGAGAAGAGGTCCACAAACACCTACTCTATTACAACAAACGTAAGCAGGCACGTAACTCAGGTACGGTTCGTTTGTTTATTATCGCGTCTGTCACACCAAGTGCTCGAACTTTTGACCTTAAGCAATGCTACACGCTATAAGGAGATTCTGGAGAAACAGTAGTGCACGGTGACTTTCATCTGGCGTTAACTGCTTCACAGGACCGTGTTATAAATCATTTATATCTTCAGGAGTCGCAGGTCTGTCCTAATAGGTTTCTAGCTTCAATTTTCGCCACAGACCAAAGTATAGAAGTGTTAAGTTTGGTGAGAGTGTAGATCATTTTTCCTTTCATGAATGACCGTGCCAATGGTCTCTGAATGTTATCTTAAGAAGGTCTGTCATTATATTTGTCGAATGGAAGGGGCTTTTGTCGCTTTAATGCCACACTGATTGCCCTATGTCCAGTGGCATGTGTTCCTATAACTGTAGAAGCATCTCTTAGGAACTTAAGATATTTGAGTGTATTTAAATTATCGTCAGTAAAAGAGGGACCAATGATGCGGGCCCTGAGATACACACATCAAAAGTTGATGGATTGAGAGCATTGTTTATTATCCACTCCTTTCAATCACCGTGGATTTCAAACTGAAGATTAGGGCATACTGTGTAGATAGACTTGCCCATGGTTTGTAAAACTCTTCCTCAGACAAAATTTCACACAGATATGCCGCATTACTTTGCATTTATTGTAGATGGCATTTGGAAAACTTCAATGAACTTTGTAATTCGCTGCTGTGAAGCTCTAGAGGTAGCGAAACGCGAAGAGCATGAAATGCGATGGAATGTAGTGTTCGTGGAACACTAGTTTGGGTCATCCATTTCTTGCTTCCGACGTGCTACTTAGTGGCGTTTCCATTGTGTGTTGTTGCTGCTAATACGTTAATTTCTTCCACAAGTTGCTCTTAGTTTTTCTTGGAATATTTTATTCTTCGCACTTCCAACATCTAGACCTTATTTTATAATGTTCGAAATGACAGATCGTGAGTGTTTGGCACGATCAGGACATTCTTCAGAAAACAACCGCACCACTGCCCTTTTGTAATTTGATGACTTTCGAGATAAACGATACTCACTTTTTCGGCTGCCGTATACATTGTGAATGTCTCAATTGTTTTACGAGGCATTGTCTGATTGTTACACAGACTGATGGGCTTCAATCGCACAAGTGAACACGAGAAGCACACCTGAGTTCCGTGCAAGATTACATCTGATACTGTAGGGAAGACGTTTATGGAACCTCCTCTTCTGACGGTGGGACCGCGGTGCTATCATCTTGATATTTTGTGATCAGATCCCATACATTTTTGTCGTTTGAGTTCTCTTAGAAGCCCTCTCCAAATGCCATAGAAAAAAGTATGTAGACCCATTATAAAGAGAAGTTCATGTCGTAAGAGAAAAAAAAAAATGTGAACGGGAACACTTGGAGACTTGGTATATTTGTTCTCACTTTTACAAATGCTACTTGTAATGGCCTCACTGCTGCAGAAGCAAAGCGTAAGGCATATGTATGCGACTACAGTGCTTAAAACAAAATGATTTTTATGCTTATTCATTTGGGGTTTCCTTCGACATCTTATCCACCTACTTTCGTCATCTCATCCGCAAACGAGGTTAAGGTGACGAAACTGACATCTTGCAAAAAAAAGTTGAAAAAATCGCCGTTAATGGCAGATTTAGAAAAATTATGAAATCAGTAACTGAAAATAGAACTATAAACGATATAAAGTACTTGCCAACGTCAGTAAATTCGCCATATTTTTTGCTATTACTTGGTTGTAACCGCACCACAATCTATTTATTCATTCTGGATATATTTGGGGTGTATTGTCTAGCTGCCTCGTCCTATGTAATTAAAGATGTTGTGTTAGTCACTATCTTAAACAAGTGATCGTTTCACATTAGTGTGATGCGTCTTCCACAGACCATGCCGTCAATGGAATGGCTTGTGTTCCTCAGCAATAAAGTTAGCTGTACTCCAGGTGAATCGACAACGGAGGATACCTACTGAGCGGCCCCTGAACAGGGTCAGCAGCCTTTCCACTACTTGCATGGGCGACATTTTGGTGATTGACTGATCTAGCCTTGTAACACCAATCAAAACAGCCTTGCTGTTCTGGTACTACGAGCGGCTGCAAACAAAGAGCAGACAGCTGTATTGTATGGTTAAATAATGACAGAATCCTATCGGATAATATATTCAGGAGAGAAAGCACTTCCAAATTCAAAATTCTAGCGGAAACTACTTAGAAGGATGTCGTTATCAGGAGAAACAAAACTGCCGTTCTACATTTCGGAGCATGAAATCCCTTCCCCGTGCAGGAAGCTTCGAAAATTTAAAAACATCGAATGGATAGGTTGAAGTTAGATGTAATGGAAATGAATGAAATTCAGTGTCTGGAGGAACAGAGCTACTGTACAGTTGAACACAGTCAGCGTAATGAACGGATAATTGTAGCCGCGATAGATACGAAGCCCATACCTACCACAGTGGTATATGTTTGTATGCGAACTACATCCACAGATGATGGACAGGTTGAAGAAATGTATGATGATACATAAGAATTTTTCATATAGTTTAACGAGACGAAAATTTAATTGTGATCGGCGTTTGATAGTGGACAGTAGGAAAATGTAGAGAAGGAATCATTGTAAGTGAATATGGATTGGGGGAAAGGAGTGAAAAAGGAAGCCCCTGGTAGAATATTGCACAGAGCACAATTTAATCATCGCTAACACTTGGTTTAAGAATCATGAAACAAGGTTGTATATGGGGAAGGGACCTGGAGATACTCGAAGCTTTCGACATCATATAAGGATAACACAGAGATTACAGAACCAGATTTTAAATGGTAAGACATTCCCAGGCATCGATGTCGATTCTGTCCACATGTCATTGGTTATGAACCGTAGATTAAAACTGAAGAAACTGCAAAAAATGTAGGAAATTAAAGATACCTGGATAAGTTGAAAGAACAAGAGTCTGATGAGAGTTTCAGGGGGGACATTATGCAACGGTTTACTAGAACAGGGAAAAAGAATAGAGTGGAAGACTATCAGTTCCTTTACATGTTTCTTGAACTCATTAATGTTCCACTGTAGGATTGGAGCCATCTGTCACAGGCGTAGCACTTTCATCCCGACTTTCTGGCTGGCAGGGGAGCCTGCAATGCGTGGAGGCACAGTCTTTGAGTGTGATGATTGCTCCAATCCGACATCAAGATTCAAGAGAGAGGTCAGAGAGGATGACGTTGACATGGTCGGACTGTGTACTTCCTGTCTCTGTCAGTGGGCGATTCTTGAACTTTGATTTTATTGTCTGATGTGGCAGTAGCAGAGTTGGACAGTGGACAAGACTTGCTCTTTGGAGGAGTAGGTAGCTCCACAGAGTCAGAAACGACTACCTTTTCTGAAGTTCTGGGGTGACAGGTAGGCTTCGAGGTAACTGCAGCAGCACAAGTGCATGGACAAACGCACTTGCTAAAGTTGACCTTAGTTTATGTAGCGGTGTTGGTTTTGTGGACAGGCTCTTTGAGAACGGAAGCAAAAGAGGCAACAAAAAGGGGCGCCTTCACGGCCTTATAGTTCGTTTTGGCTTCAGCATTACGGATTCGCTTTGTTGTTTTTATCTCCTGGATCTTCCGTTCTTCGAGGAGGACACTGAAGTCCCTTCTCCAGACAGGGTGATACGGAGAGCAGTTGACACACTTCGGAAGAGAAGAATAAAATCCTCTGTTGTGGGCGTCTTTCCCACACTTACCGCAAGTGGCTTCTCCCACTCAAGCAAGATCAGTATGCCCCAAACGCTGGCATTTAAAATAGCGCACTGGGAAATACGACCGTATAATAGGAGGAGACATGGTTTGACATGATCTGGAAGTTTGATGCTGTAAAATGTAAGTATAAAGAAGTCTGATTTGACAAGATCACCATCCAATTCTTTCATAATGTTTTGAAAATAAATATTACCTTCCTGGGACCACTCAGCTTTAAGTTTTTCTTGGGAATGCCAACCAGATCCCTCCAAGTAACAACTCGGTTGCAGTGGTTCAAGGTGCTGCGCAGTTCAGTTGCAATTACATACTCCCCGAGACGTTAAGCTTCTGGAGGTTCATCACTTGTTGGAACTGGACGTTTTGACCAGCAGGGTTTCATTTCGCAAATGCTTGACCGATTTTAAGATTCCATCAATGCCCTCTAAACATTTTTGTACGTAAATTTGTAAAACTTTTTCGAAACTGCCCTTTTTATTTTAACAATTATAAACCCATCCTGCAAACGGGATGCCTTCTCTTATCATTGACTGAGTCAGGAGGACTGACTACGAGTCTCCTCTTGGTGAAATGGGTGTTGGTGTCTTCCCATAGCCCAACCTTTCCGCTAGGAAGAGAAAGGGAAAATTTCGAAGACTCCATACCGGTCCCAAGAGCGCCTAGGTAAATGAAAGTCCAGCTAAACAGAGCCCCACTTGGCTAGTTAAGCCTTATACAACTGATGTGCGGCTGGTTCCACAGACGTTGCCCACTACCGACTGTTCCACCTTAACAGCCATCCATCTCATCTGCGAGTAGCACACCTTGTGACTGAGGATTATTTTATAGAGGATTTTACCATCCTAGCGATCTGGGCAGTGAAGCCAAGATACCAATTCCTTATGATAAGCACCATTACACTGCCATGGTGCACGGTGGTCGCTGAAGCACGCCCAGAGCTCACAGTAAGGACTATCAGCACTTACTAGTCAAAGCTCAGAAATCCCGGAGTTGCCAAGACCGTACCCAGCTAACGAATGCTGATCCCTGAGGGGGTCTTTCAGTCGATTGCAACAGCGAAGTGACAATCTTACCTGACGCTAGAAACATGCGGAGAAGGTTCAGGATAACTCCGTATCGCGATTCGTCAGAACCACATAAATGTAATCGGTTAGGAAGTGCTTACGGAATAAAAGGAAATGATCATCGAGGGAGGATCCACAACCAGTAATTACAGTTACAAAAGTCAATGTAGAGTTAAGCATGATTTTTGAAAGCAAGAGCAGTATTACCACCATTTAGAACAGGCGGTCCGTCGATGTGCGGAAGACAAGAACTGTACGACTCCCACAATGAAAACAATTAAAATAAAACGTGCATGGCAGGTAGAGGTAATAATGTGAACCTGCAGACCAGAATCGAATTTGTCAAGGGCACCGTCAGAATACAAATTTCTTAGGGGTTTCCAATCTATCGATTGAATTCATAATAAGGATGGGAGAGCTAAGCAATTCTTGACTTAGGAAGATGCCTGGTTACGGTTAACAAGCAAAAATTGCGTATAAATTTTGACGAACAAGCTATTCGAGCTCAGTTACTAGCTGATAGTCTGAAATTAGGCGTCTCTCCCTACCTTTCTCTCTCTCTCTCTCTCTCTCTCTCTCTCTCTCTCTCACACACACACACACACACACACACACACACACACACACACAAGTGGGCGATAGATTTTTTAGAGCGGTCATCCAACCTGAGTATGTTCGTGAGCAAGGTAAGGTAAGCACAGAACGGCAAACTGAGGAGAGCAACAAGGAGAAGGTGGTCTCGGTCCGCAACATAGGGGTTACAGAACAAAAGGAACTTGAAAGTTTGCTGTTGACAAAGACTGAAGTATTTACGCGAAAGCCAGGCGTAATCAGAAATTTTGTCTACAAGTTCCGCATCAAATAGTACACAAAGTTCTTCATTCCGCCTTACGCCATTCCGTATGTGTATCGGAAAAAAGTTGCCTCTGAAACTCAATGTTGTCGAAAGACAGGGTGACAGAAGTGACGAGATCTGCTTACAACAAACCCATCAAGATAGTGGATAACGAAGACCGGACGATGCTCATTGTTTTCGACTACTGACAAATCAATACGGCAAACGATACAGAGACCGATAGACGAGAGAGACTGGACGAACTCCCTCAGATCTTCCACGGTGTGTCAGCTTTCTAGCCGATCGATCTGCGCGGCAGCTTTCGGCAAATTGAACAACGTGGGCCTAGGAGAGTTGTTGAACACCTTCAAGAGACACGTTGTTACAGCCAACATTGAAAATTCATGTTTCGGTTAGACAAAAGCTGATTTCTTAGAACATTTATTCCAGAAATTATTGAATAAAAAAGAACTGAGGCCGTAGTGAATTACCCTCGCCCGAAGACCAAGCGACAGTTGCTTCGTGTCATCAACTTCTACCACTGATTCACCCACACTGAATCACTGAGTTGTCTACTCCTTACTGTACTAATGGGAAAGAATACACCCTGGGGATGGGACAAGGAGGCCGAATTACAGTTCCAGGCACTTATACTGGCCTTACTAGAGGTACCTATTCCTCCACACCCAAACCTCGCGGATGATTTCTACATGGTGACAAATAGCTTACACCAGACATGACGTGATTTTTCAAAACTATGTGAACGGTGGAAATCCTGTATGGAAATGAATCGCTCAAATGGTTCAAATGGCTCTAAGCACTATGGGACTTAACATCTGAGGTCATCAGTCTCCTAGACTTAGAAGTACTGAAACCTAACTAACATAAGAACAACACACACATCCATGTTCGAGGCAGGATTTGAACCTGCGACCGTAACAGCAGAGTGGTGCCGGACTGAAGCGTCTAGAACCGCTCGACCACAGCGGCCGGCAAAGGAACCGCGCTTGGGAGCCGCATCTTCACGAAAAGTGATAAAAACTGTACCGTAACCGAGCTGGAAAAACTCGCTATGGGGTGGCGACTCCAGCAATTTAGATATTTTTTATATAGAGGACAAAGGTCTATATGGACCACAAACCTCTGGAACTCCTTCTCACGCTATAATTGCTAAATAAGCGGCCCATCAGATGATTACTCTTGCTTCAAGAGTTTCATTTCAGATTATCAATATGAAGCACAGTATGAACATCATAGCTAACGCCATGTCTCGGTCGCCGATTGGCTTCGTTGAGAGCAACGATGAGGAATTCGAGGGAGGCCATTTCTGTCTCTGCTTTATGGGAAAGGTTGCCTGAGAAGAAGACTTAATAGTTACCATGAGGGACATAAGAAAAGAGCAGGGTAAGGACTCAGGAATAGTCAAGATCAAGCACAAATGGGAGGACCAGAGAGAGAGACTGTCATCAGACAATTCCTCCAGAAAGCGATTTTATTCCGTAGAGGCAGTGTGGCGTCTGTTTATCCGAAACACCAGGCTGACAATATTAACTGGCACACACACTTCAGTTAAGGTCACTCTGGGAGAGGAAGTGATTCCTGAAATTAGGAACGATCGGTCATTTCAACAATCTGTGACGGAGTATCCTCCGAGTTCCGTCAGTAAGCAAGCACTACCAGAAAGTTAAGCACACCACTACAAGTATACTGACCCCGCTTTACACCATTGTATCCTGCAAATTGAAAGAACTCATGGCCGAAGACCTCTTAGGACTGTTACCCGAGACCAAGAGCTGCTATTGGTTCTTCAGTTGTTGAACTGTCCAAGTTCGTCACTTTAACCCTACTCAAGAGGGCGACAGCGCTGACAGTTTCAAGGGCCTTTCGAAAAGATTTTACTCCGATAATGGTCTGCAATTCCGTGAGTCGTTGTGGAATGATACGATAAGGAGACATAAAGTATCTGCGGTCTGCATATCCTCCCACCAAACGAGCTCGAAGCATGCGGAACTGGCGACGAAAGGGTTGGGGAAGATCCGCAGGATATACTGCAGAAGGCAACACATCACCTGGGATATCTTCCTGAAACATTTCTGGAATGTGTTGAACGAGGCACCGCACGGAATCACTACACTGGTACCAGTGACAGTACTGCGCAACAGGCAGTTTGTGGATCTGTCAGAATTGTGGACTTCCCACACAGGTCTCGCGTGAAGCATAAAGGTTTTGAAATCGTAATTAAACGGATTCAGACGACAGTGTGGAGCAGAGAGACATATGCTGATAATGGGATGAGAGAACTGGAACTTCGTATCGGGGACAAAGTACTTATCAAGTCCTTTCACCTGACAAATAAAACAAAGCAGAAGTGCGGCAAGGTTTTCTTCATTTACAACAGGTTCCTGTATGGAAGATAGCTCGCGCAAACTCGTTGGAGCTGGAGTTGTTACGGTCGAAGAAGTCCATTGGCCTCTACCTTGTGGCTCACGTCAGACCATTTCTAGAACAGGAACTTTGTCGTTTGCTGTTTTCATTTTTGGGTGATGGTACTAGTTTTTATATTCTCATTTCCGCGAAATTTTTTTAATGTTTACTGTGTGTAGTATAGGATCCATTTTAGTATTTAGATTATCTCTGTTTCTTGTTGTTGTTCTGTATGTTTCTGTAGTTCTCATTTTGTTTCTTTTGTGTGAATGACAGTTGTATGTCAGACACTGCCCCTGGAAAAATTCGTGCACATGTCAGGGTAGGTTATGAGAATCATCGTTTTCTGTTGTGGACAAATATCCCAAGACGCGCAGAGTAGCCGCGTGGTTAGACGCGCCATGTCACTGATTGCGCGGCGCCTCCTGCCGGAGGTTCGAGTCCTGCCTCAGGCATGGGTGTGTGTGTGTTGTTCGTAGCATAAGTTAGTTTACGTAGTGTGTAAGTCTAGGGTCCGTTAATCTTGACAGTTTTGTCTCATAGGAATTGGCACACATTTGAACATTTAAATATCCCGACTGTCTACTTCATAGGGATTGACATTACTCCGTTTCCTGTAGGCTGTCGTGTTTGTAGTCGAATTGTCCTAGGCTTTGTCAGAGGTTTTGGTTCAGCAGTTTAGGCGTTCTGTGTAAGAGTGTAAATGGGTGAGATATGGGTGCACGCTTGGGCAGCATGACATACTTTTAATTTTATTCCGAATGAATACGACAGCTCATTACTGCATAGGTCCATCCCTTGAGTTTCTGTTTGTGCTTATGATGCTAAGGTGCTCAGACTGCCCGCCCTCGCGACAAATGCACTGGGTTATCGGTAATTGTGAGCGTGAGGTCTCGCCAGTTTTGGGAGTGCCAAGTTCCTTAGATGTATGCTGAAGGTGTTCACCGTAACTGCGAAGGGTCATCCCACCGTTTTGTGATTGTCACTATGTCACAATGCCCTTGACCACATGCACAATTTATCGTGATCGATAGGGACTTGTTCGTTGTGCCAGTATCCTATACTATCCTATACTGATATCAGATCTGTGACTCAATCAATTCACACCTTCTTTAATAACTTGCACGTTTGGCAAATTTCGTGTGCACTGGATCGGTTATAGGATCTAATGGATCTTCGTAGCTGACAGTATCTTATGAGTTACAGAGAAATCAAATCACCCTAATCGGCAACCTGCAGACCACAGATAGATCAAAGACTCTCAGAAACCATCTCACGAAGGAATTTTCCACCATTGCGGCAGCAAGAGGGGGACAGCAGTGAGCTCAGAAACATGGAACGAGGAGAAAATGGTATCACTCCACCTCCATTTGTTTTCAGCTTGCGTACACATATACTCATTTATAATTTCAGGCATGATGATAAAAGTGGTAGTCTATGTCCATTCTGCTTTTTTACTATAGTATGTTTGAGAGATACGTTGCAACTATATCCACAGGTGCTTTTCTCACGGAAGAGAAGCGAAGATCAGAATATATATATATATTTTAGTCACAATACTTACTTATTAGCTGCACTAGGGTAATTGCAAAAGCTTGTTTAATTTATTCACCTGTCTATCGATTTTTTATGCATGGAATTCATAAGAATAGTTTTAGAAGTAGGTGGTGCCGGGTAGCATTGGATTTCTGATTTCGTTAATCACGAGAGCTATATTAATTTAGTAATAAAAGACAGCCCCGCTACCCTTCACTTCTAGGTCCTTTACTTGCGCACCTTAGAAAGTGATTCACTAGCTATGGCACACCCTAGGATTAAGTTGCGTGTCATGTTCATTGTTAGATATCTATGAGTTATCCTTGTCTTATTTTAATCAGTTTGTTCCTTTTTTGCATCTCATAAGAGTGAGAAATAGTGGGATCCACAGTATATGTAGTTTTTTTTCTTTTTTTGCTTTCCCGAACTTGTAAATTGAAATATGTAACTCAGTTCAACAACGGTTTAACATATTTGTAAGCGCTGTGGGCAACGCACGAAAAACGGAATATGTCGGTGCTCTATAGTAATCCACAATGGAGCTCGAGAAGGGACGTCGCGCGGCTCTGTACCCGAGCGATAGAAAGAATCGTGAGCTGGAGGGAGAGAATACCTGAGCGGCCGGCTTAGGTGCAGTGCGTGGTCGCAGAAATTCTTCGAGCGGCCTAGGTGACATAATCCCCGGCCAAAAGGCTTCCGCTGTCGATGAGAAGTCTTGTCGTACACGGTAGCGAGACCCGTTCATAGAAACGTGTCGTGCCAGACACGACGGCGCCACAGCCCACGGTGGGGGCTGGCACTCGCCAGCACTGCAGGACTACTGTTCTCCCCAGTGGAAGCGGACAAGAAGGGTCGACGCGAAACGCCCAGGTGTATCAGCCGATGCACCTTGCCCATCCTTTGACACATTGGCCTGCGGGCAGAGAAATGAACGGAAGCAATGAGTGACCACGCACCCAATTTGCGTGCATGGCTAATAGTGTACCAGATGGGGAAGCACATATTGTCATGCAGCGGAGATGACGGTATCAGTGCAGTAGTGGGTCACCTGTTCCGCTATGTCTTGCAATGAAACAGCCGTCTGATGAGAGTCTGTGCGGTTGATAGCTGTACCGCTCCAGTATGTTTTTCAGCGCATGGTAAATGTGACTGCACGCCATTTCGTCTCTTCACCTCTCGCGCCTCGACATGACTTCGCCCGCTTTTTACCCGGACAAACCACACTATACGCAGACATTGTGTATGACAAATATTTTGTGCTACGATAAGCGTGTGGAAAATGCTTTACATCACAGTCATTATCTAAGCATGCGACTGGTGCGGCGAATGAAACACAACCTAGTTACAACTCATATTCATTTGTACATACTGTAATGGCACATTATTACTGTATTATGTTTTCTTTTATGTCTTTCATTAATCAACTCTCCATTTAATTACATGTTTAAATGTCTTTTCTTGTGCATAATAACCATGAATTACTCTGATACTCAGTGTTCTCACTAATATATCTCGTTCGCTCTTATTATTATATAATCTCATAGACGTCAACTCTACCACTTTAGACATTAATTTCTGTCATAAGCCACATCTCTATGTGCATCATGCTGTATTCGCTTTAAGGTAGGAAGCATTTCACCATTATGCAGTTTATTATATTACTTTGTTCTACTTTGATGATGGCTATGTTTGATATGTAACTCTTGTTCTTCACATGTTTTTCGAATGAATGAACATGACTGGACGTTAGATCAACTAGATCAACATTAGTTGATTATACACTATACAGTCGTTTTTCTGGGACACTTGCTCGTGGGCAATATCTTCCTTAGTCGGAGATTCTACCGGACTGTGTGTTGGTCTCCATTTCTCTTTGTTTCCCTGTGGACGTCTGTGGTGTTTCATTACTGCCACAAGTAGATGTTTTGATTATTGTAATTTGTTATTTGTGCTCATTAATCGTAAGGGCTCGATCCAATCTGGCACGCTCATTCCAAATATCTTGGGCAGAAGCCTGCTGGCGAGCTCGCTCAGTAAATGTGGTATCGCAGAGGCTGTCCGCATGTTGTCTGTCTAATGATGAATGGATAGAGGGTTGGCAATTCTTCACCACTGTTTCTTTATTGAGCCCTTTGGTTCCTTTGAGCATGTTGTGAAACTCCTGAGTTAGGTGCGATTTTTCACACTACCCCCATTTTTGAAGTGAGGCACATACACTACATAAAAACCTAGTGTGAGTGGTGGGGTAATGCAAGGTGGTAGGACTATCATTCGGTAGGACCATTAGGCCACCCCATCTTCCATTTTTGAAATTTATATTTGAATGCAAGCAATTAATGTAATTTCGCTACCGCATTATACTGTCGTGCAAAGTAGGTACTTGGTTGCTGTGTAGTGGCATGTACATGATCGGGAATAGGATGCATACAATCACAGTTCTTTTCACGTGGGAGATCAGAGGGATTTTTGAGGCTGTTAGGTGACCAATCCATAACAATAGCAGCGAACTGAACATCTAGTCACGGGGAATTGCGGACGGAGTTTGAACCTGTAGCTGAAGGCTTTCGCTTTTGAAGTAGGCTCTCAGGAGCCAAAGCGGCGGACGCTCGGTATTTTTAGAATGGCTGAGGGAGTTTTCTCGGAAATGCTTCATATTTTGAGCAGAAAAACGCCAACTCGACGCCACGACTGTAGTACTCTTGGGACGTTTCAGAGAAATGGTCGCCGAGTTTCACGGATTAGGTGACAGACGTAGCCCCCCCCCCAATTAACGGAGTACGATAGTGGGAGTCTAAACGAATTTGTTGTAAGGCCATAACTGGCTTTCGGCAGTCGTTCTCTGGGGTTGGGTCGGAAGCGAATTTCAGCGAGTTAGTTCCTGGCTGCGGCAGGAGTCGGTCGCGTACTTTGTCGCCATTGGTGCAGAATAATTTCATTCTTAGTTACACTTGTCAGGCCAACGGACAAACAGATGATTCTCTGCGCTAATACTTCTATCGGTTGTTACGGCGTAGCCCGTCTCCATGCGGCGGAGCCGACCAGGAGTAGCTGCGGTCATCAGCACACCGCCTTGGGCCATATTGTCGGTAATATACGCAGCTCCTGCCTGTAAGGTTTCAGTTCATTTTTCAGCCGCCCAAAATCTGAATTATGGTTTTTTTTTTGGTCATCAGTCTACTGACTGGTTTGATGCGGCCCGCAACAAATTCCTTTCCTGTGCTAACCCCTTCATCTCAGAGTAGCACTTGCAACCTACGTCCTCAATTATTTGCTTGACGTATTCGAGTCTCTGTATTCCTCTACAGTTTTTGCCCTCTACATCTCCCTCTAGTACCATGGAAGTCATTCCCTCATGTCTTAGCAGATGTCCTATCTTCCTGTCCCTTCCCCTTATCAGTGTTTTCCACATATTCTTTTCCTCTCCGATTCTGCGTAGACCCTCCCCATTCCTTACCTTATCAGTCCACCTAATTTTCAACATTCGTCTGTAGCACCACATCTCAAATGCTTCGATTCTCTTCCGTTCCGGTTTTCCAACAGTCCATGTTTCACTACCATAGAATGCTGTACTCCAGGCGTACGTCCTCAGAAATTTCTTCCTCAAATTAAGGCCGGTTGGGAATTAGTGAAGTTCGGTGGCAGGAGGAACAAGACTTCTGGTCAGGTGACTACAGGGTTATAAACACAAAATCAAATAGGGGTAATGCAGGAGTAGGTTTAATAATGAATAGGAAAATAGGAATGCGGGTAAGCTACTACAAACAGCATAGTGAACGCATTATTGTGGCCAAGATAGATACGAAGCTCACACCTACTACAGTAGTACAAGTTTATATGCCAACTAGCTCTGCAGATGACGAAGAAATTGAAGAAATGTATGATGAAATAAAAGAAATTATTCAGATTGTGAAGGGAGACGAAAATTTAATAGTCATGGGTGACTGGAATTCGAGTGTAGGAAAAGGGAGAGAAGGAAACATAGTAGGTGAATATGGATTGGGGGACAGAAATGAAAGAGGAAGCCGGCTGGTAGAATTTTGCACACAGCACAACATAATCATAACTAACACTTGGTTTAAGAATCATGAAAGAAGGTTGTATACATGGAAGAACCCTGGAGATACTAAAAGGTAACAGATAGATTATATAATGGTAAGACAGAGATTTAGGAACCAGGTTTTAAATTGTAAGACATTTCCAGGGGCAGATGTGGACTCTGACCACAATCTATTGGTTATGACCTGTAGATTAAAACTGAAGAAACTGCAAAAAGGTGGGAATTTAAGGAGATGGGACCTGGATAAACTAAAAGAACCAGAGGTTGTACAGAGATTCAGGGAGAGCATAAGGGAGCAATTGACAGGAATGGGGGAAATAAATACAGTAGAATAAGAATGGGTAGCTTTGAGGGATGAAGTAGTGAAGGCAGCAGACGATCAAGTAGGTAAAAAGGTGAGGGCTATTAGAAATCCTTGGGTAACAGAAAAAATATTGAATTTAATTGATGAAAGGAGAAAATATAAAAATGCAGTAAGTGAAACAGGCAAAAAGGAATACAAACGTCTCAAAAATGAGATCGACAGGAAGTGCAAAATGGCTAAGCAGGGATGGCTAGAGGACAAATGTAAGGATGTAGAGGCCTATCTCACTAGGGGTAAGATAGATACCGCCTACAGGAAAATTAAAGAGACCTTTGGAGAGAAGAGAACGACTTGTATGAATATCAAGAGCTCGGATGGAAACCCAGTTCTAAGCAAAGAAGGGAAAGCAGAGAGGTGGAAGGAGTATATAGAGGGTCTATACAAGGGCGATGTACTTGAGGACAATATTATGGAAATGGAAGAGGATGTAGATGAAGATGAAATGGGAGATACGATACTGCGTGAAGAGTTTGACAGAGCACTGAAAGACCTGAGTCGAAACAAGGCCCCCGGAGTAGACAATATTCCATTGGAACTACTGACGGCCGTGGGAGAGCCAGTCCTGACAAAACTCTACCATCTGGTGAGCAAGATGTATGAAACAGGCGAAATACCCTCAGACTTCAAGAAGAATATAATAATTCCAATCCCAAAGAAAGCAGGTGTTGACAGATGTGAAAATTACCGAACTATCAGCTTAATAAGTCACAGCTGCAAAATACTAACACGAATTCTGTACAGACGAATGGAAAAACTAGTAGAAGCCAACCTCGGGGAAGATCAGTTTGGATTCCGTAGAAACACTGGAACACGTGAGGCAATACCGACCTTACGACTTATCTTAGAAGAAAGATTAAGGAAAGGCAAACCTACGTTTCTAGCATTTGTAGACTTAGAGAAAGCTTTTGACAATGTTGACTGGAATACTCTCTTTCAAATTCTAAAGGTGGCAGGGGTAAAATACAGGGAGCGAAAGGCTATTTACAATTTGTACAGAAACCAGATGGCAGTTATAAGAGTCGAGGGACATGAAAGGGAAGCAGTGGTTGGGAAGGGAGTAAGACAGGGTTGTAGCCTCTCCCCGATGTTGTTCAATCTGTATATTGAGCAAGCAGTAAAGGAAACAAAAGAAAAATTCGGAGTAGGTATTAAAATTCATGGAGAAGAAATAAAAACTTTGAGGTTCGCCGATGACATTGTAATTCTGTCAGAGACAGCAAAGGACTTGGAAGAGCAGTTGAATGGAATGGACAGTGTCTTGAAAGGAGGATATAAGATGAACGTCAACAAAAGCAAAACAAGGATAATGGAATGTAGTCTAATTAAGTCGGGTGATGCTGAGGGAATTAGATTAGGAAATGAGGCACTTAAAGTAGTTAAGGAGTTTTGCTATTTGGGGAGCAAAATAACTGATGATGGTCGAAGTAGAGAGGATATAAAATGTAGGCTGGCAATGGCAAGGAAAGCGTTCCTGAAGAAGAGAAATTCGTTAACATCCAGTATTGATTTAAGTGTCAGGAAGCCATTTCTGAAAGTATTCGTATGGAGTGTAGCCATGTATGGAAGTGAAACATGGACGATAAATAGTTTGGACAAGAAGAGAATAGAAGCTTTCGAAATGTGGTGCTATAGAAGAATGCTGAAGATTAGATGGGTAGATCACATAACTAATGAGGAAGTATTGAATAGGATTGGGGAGAAGAGAAGTTTGTGGCACAACTTGACCAGAAGAAGGGATCGGTTGGTAGGACATGTTCTGAGGCATCAAGGGATCACCAATTTAGTATTGGAGGGCAGCGTGGAGGGTAAAAATCGTAGAGGGAGACCAAGAGATGAATACACCAAGCAGATTCAGAAGGATGGAGGTTGCAGTAGGTACTGGGAGATGAAAAAGCTTGCACAGGATAGAGTAGCATGGAGAGCTGCATCAAACCAGTCTCAGGACTGAAGACCACAACAACAACAACAGACTTCTCTTGGCCAGAAATGCCTTTCTTGCCATAGCGAGTCTGCTTTTGATGTCCTCCTTGCTCCGTCCGTCATTGGTTATTTTACTGCCTAGGTAGCAGAATTCCTTAACTTCATGGACTTCTTGACCATCAATCCTGATGTTAAGTTTCTCGCTGTTCTCATTTCTACTACTTCTCATTACCTTCGTCTTTCTCCGATTTACTCTCAAACCATACTGTGTACTCATTAGACTGTACATTCCGTTCAGCAGATCATTTAATTCATCTTCACTTTCACTCAGGATAGCAATGTCATCAGCGAATCGTATCATTGATATCCTTTCACCTTGTATTTTAATTCCACTCCGGAACCTTTCTTTTATTTCCATCATTGCTTCCTCGATGTACAGATTGAAGAGTAGGGGCGAAAGGCTACAGCCTTGTCTTACACCCTTCTTAATACGACCACTTCGTTCTTGATCGTCCACTCTTATTATTCCCTCTTGGTTGTTGTACATATTGTATATGACCCGTCTCTCCCTATAGCTTACCCCTACTTTTTTCAGAATCTCGAACAGCTTGCACCATTTCATATTGTCGAACGCTTTTTCCAGGTCGACAAATCCTAAGAAAGTGTCATGATTTTTCTTTAGCCTTGCTTCCATTATTAGCCGTAACGTCAGAATTGCCTCTCTCGTCCCTTTACTTTTCCTAAAGCCACACTGATCGTCACCTAGCGCATTCTCAATTTTCTTTTCCATTCTTCTGTATATTATTCTTGTAAATAGCTTCGATGCATGAGCTGTTAAGCTGATTGTGCGATAATTCTCGCACTTGTCAGCTCTTGCCGTCTTCGGAATTGTGTGTCTGATGCTTTTACGAAAGTCAGATGGTATATCGCCAGCTCATATATTCTACACACCAACGTGAATAGTCGTTTTGTTGCTACTTCCCCCAATGATTTTAGAAATTGTGGTTTATAACATCTTGATTCTGCACACTAACTTGCATATCTGTTAAGGGTTCCACGATAGCATACACGCAGCTAGTCACCAGTTCCTCTACTATAAACAGCGTTCTCAAAGGAGAGATTAATGCAGTTTGAAGCAGTATAATGTTTTCTATTAGAGAATTTATTAACAAAACATATGCTGCTAAAATTTACATGTGAACTAATTCACACAATCAGGTGCATTATGTTACACTTCCAGCACATTACGTAAACATGAATTGGTCTCTTGTGAGTAATATTTCACTTGTAACTTAAATCATGGACGTTAAGATGGGAGAAAATTCAGTAAATAAGTAGGAGAGAGTATGACTGATTAGAACGTATCGCCAGACATACTGCATGCTTTTGTTTTTGTTTCTGACCGGGGAGCGAATATGATGAAAACTTTCGAAAATCACGAACGGCCTTGTGCTACTGACTGTATTAACATAGCCCTTTGCCACACTCCCCATGAAGATAACTTCATGTTTAATGATGCTACGAACAATCCTGGAACAATAAATACAGCTGGCAGACGTTCCATTATGAATTGATGAAAAAATTGATTTTCAGTTAGTTAGCGTAAGTAATGTACTCTAACAGATTAATAATAGACACAAGGGATGAAAGATCAAGCCCTGACTTTCCTAGCGAGGAGGGTGTAATTACTTTCATAGCGGTTCGACTGTATTCTCATTATACGGTACACGATCAAAAGTGATATCTGCTTATCTGTACAAACATCTTTCAAGCTAGAGGTCAGTACGCGTTAGAACAGCAATTACACCAGAGCCCTTACACCCTTAGTATAACTATGTTGCCGCTTTAGTGATAGGAAATAATTCCACCTACAGGTTAAAGGAATATGATAGCTTGCAGCAATAATTGTGGATATCCTGAAACAATATCTTGAAGTAACAGTAGAATTACAAAGCGAAAAAACACCTTCAATCCAGATAGTTCTTTTATGACTTGACAACGAAGCTGCACTGCTAATGATAATGAGCTGGAGATGAATTAAATTACTGCAGTTCAAAATGACGTTCCATTATGAATTGATGAAAAAATTGATTTTCAGTTAGTTAGCGTAAATAATGTACTCTAACAGATTAATAATAGACACAAGGGATGAAAGATCAAGCCCTGACTTTCCTAGCGAGGAGGGTGTAATTACTTTCAACAACAAATCTGCCTCGTTCCTTTGGTCGTGTTTCCATGATGGCGATATGCTTAACATAAATGATAAGCACAATATTTATGTCAGTGTGCGACGAAAGAGTGCTAGTTTTGCACGTACTATGCGCAGCCATTAACGTAATCGTTTTGTAGTTAGTGAACAGTATCTGTTGCGCAGCTACGTATATTAGCGGGAATGTTGGATTCTATTGTCTTATTTAATAGAAAACATTTTGTACTCATTGTTTGTTGTTAACTGAGGAATAGCGGCGTCAAAGTCTGAGAAGCAAATACGGGGCTGGAATCTGGCATGTTAACCCAGTGCCCCGCTATACGGCTTACAGATCACGTCTTAAGGCAGACAATGAGCCGAAGCCGCCGTCAAATTGCATGTTTCTAGGAAATGATATAGTAACACTATAGAGCCAAAGAAATTGTTACACTGTCTAATTTCGTGTAGGGACCCCACGAGCTGAAATGGCATAACACGAGGTGGCATTGACCAGACTAATGTCTGAAGTAGTGCTGGAGGGAACTGACACCATGTATCCTGCAGGGCTGTCGATAAATCTCTAAGAGTACTAGCGGGCAGAGGTCTTTTTTTAACACCACTCTCCAAGGCTCCCACATATGCTCAATAATGTTCATGTCTGGGGAGTTTGGTGGTCAGCGGAAGTGCATAACCTCAGAAGAGTGTTCCTGGAGTCACTCTGTAGCAATTCTAGACGAGTGGGGGTGTCACATTGTCCTGCTGGAATTGTCCGTCTGAATGCAGAGTAGACATGAATGAATGCAGGTGATCAGATAGGATGCTTACGTACGTGTCACTTGTCAAAGTCATATCTAGACGTATCAAAGGTACCATATCACTCCGTCTGCACACGTCCCACATATTACGGAGTTTCCACCAGCTTGAACAGTTCCCTGTTGACGGGCAGCGTCCATGGGTTCATGAGGTTGTCTCCATACCCGTACACGTCCAATCGCTCGATGCAATTGGAAGCGAGACTCGTCCGACCAGGCAACATGTTTCTAGTCATCAACAGTCCAATCTCGGTGGTGACGGGTCCAGGTGAGGCCTAAAGCTTTGTGTTGTGAGGTGATGAAGGGTACACGAGTGAGCCGACCATAACACCACGTTCAAATTCACTTACATCTTGATAATCTGTCACTGTAGCTGCAGTAACCGATCTAACAACAGTGCCAGACACTTGTTATCTTATATAGGCGTTGCCGACCGCTGCACCGTATTCTGCATGTTTACGTATCTCTGTATTTGAATATGGATGCATGTACCAGTTTCTTTGGCGCTTAGGCGTACATTAAAATTGCCACCAAGATATTACGCAAGATGGAGAAGAAGATAATTAAAACCTTTATTAACTGCACCTGTGCGCTATTATTATGCTTTTCTAGTTTCTCGCTAGAGGAATAACTTTTCTCTTTGACAGTAGTCCATGATTTATATTTTCCAAGTTTCTTGATTGTTCCGCATTCCACATTTGCACCTTCGTAGCTGTAAGAAAACTGATATGTCTCAAATGTTCTGCATTCAAAGTGTCTTGAACCTTGATGTACTTGATAAATAACATTTTTATTTATGTATAATAACAACGGAGTTTGATTTTTATATGTTTTCATTTACCGAACCGATATCGAGACAACGGTCATTCTTAGCAGTTCTACAGAAGATACAAAAAAATAATGAATCAGGCATTCTATAGGCTATCTGTTAGAGAAGTCGCTGTGCGTTTGTAGTTTTTAAACGAGTAAATATTTGTATCAACATTTTTTACAAATATTATCGTCCAAAGAATTATCAACCTTTTAAACTAAACATGACAGACTTCATACTATGTATTTATATTTTTTCATGTTTTATTTTTATATTAACTATATTTTTACATCTTTATTTGCAGCGGGCGATGTACACATGGAGAATGCACACCTTAGCTAAACTGATCAAAAATATACAAAAGTGATATCTTTGACGTATTTGACGTTTTTCTCAACGAAATATGCCACTGAAATAGTAAAGCACGATTAGATTCATGTGTACTAACGTGGGAATGTGCTAGGAACGACGTAATATTAATGGAGCATCAAAAATGTCAATGAAGGTTTGAACGTAAGATATATCTGAGTAATAAACAGTCTAACACCAAAAACACAAAATTATAAACACTTTTAACTCCCATAAATCTAGCATATGGCACATATTTACAATATATTATTTGCATGGGGCAGCTGATGATGAGCATGTTCACGACACCGGTCCAGTAAATCATAAAGAATAAAAAGCAAGTATCCTTGTCTTTAGACACAAATACTAATTAGTTTACCAAATATTTTTCCCTAGTTATTGAATTTTGTTAATAACTGCAATTTTAACAGTAATGAATTTTTTGCTTAAAAATTGTCGTTTTTGTCAACAGGATTAGTATTTTTAGGGTATTGTAATTGGTGGACACATATCTCACTTTGCATAATGTAAGGCGTACAGTGCCCCACTTTCTCAAAATAAGTGTGAGGTCGTCGTCATGAGGAAGAGGGGTCAATACATGTAACGATAACTATGGTCGGAAAATGAAAATACGTAATAGAAGGAAAGTTTATGTTAAAATAAGAGAACGAGAATGCTTAAATCATTTTAAAAATGTTAGGTATCATGAGACTATCCAGAAAAAAGGAATAATAATCGAAAATGATGGTGTACACGATTTAATCATAACCACGAAATTTTGCATAGTCTTCTCGGGCTTGTTGTTGAATGTGCTGCCGCGCATACATCACCTTAAAATGTCACGAATTACTGAGTGCCAGCAGACGACAGAAAAGTTGCATGAAAGCATACAACTTACCTTTGTCCTTCTCTAGAAGGCACTATATTTCGGAAATTATTACTTCTGAGGGGGTCACGATTTATAATGAGACGCTCGTTCAAGATCTGCTTTTATCGCTGTAGCAAAAAAAGGTTTCTCAAGTTTTAGACGCCAGGAAACCATTCACTGACGCCAGTAATTTGGAAAGGCTGCTCGTTAACGTGTCTGTAAGTAGGCAAACACCTCGTTCTCTTTCAGTCCCTGTGAAATATTCTCGTTATTTGTTTCTATGGCAGAACACAACTGTCGCAGAGAAGTAACAGCCCAATATACGGGCACGACTACGTGCGTACATAGAGCGGAAAGATGATGCTGAAGATGCAGCTTTTTGCTGGAACGAGAGACGCGATTCGCTCCTTTCCTTCTCTGTGGATAACCAAGCAGTACTTGTGAACGTGGATTCACATTTCCACGTACATTTCGTAGATTTCAGTGTTTGTTGCATTCACTGCACCTCTGCCTTCAAGCATAAAATAATTGCAGTCGAACATTTTAATGAGCACCAGGTTTTCTTTTTGGGGTACAGCTGTACGTATCAGTCATTTGAAAATCAACTGCGTTGATTTACTTTACGGGTAAACAATTCCGCGTTCACATGAAATTATAGGGTCTTTGCAGAATGTATCTTGCAGTACAGTAAATCTAAAAGTAAAACGATATCATACAATGACAGGAAAAGGTAGCAAGAATAAGATATAATGAATGTAGACTAAAGAAATTTCGGGAGTACTTTTGTATATTTAAATGATTAGCCGGCCGCTGTGGCCGAGTGGTTCTAGGCGCTTCAGTCTGGAACCGCGCGACCGCTACGGTGGCAGGTTCGAATCCTGCCTTGGGCATGGATGTGTGTGATGTACATAGGTAAGTTAGGTTTGAGTAGTTCTGAGTTCTAGGGGACTCATGAGCTCAGATGTCAAGTTCCATAGTGCTCAGAGCATTTGAAACATTTTTAAACGATTAACATTGCGAGATGCCAGTTAATGTAAGCGCAAGATCAACGTTTGTAAATGTGGAATGCTGGTCCCTTAATAACCTGTGTAACAACCAATATCTTGAATGCTAACATGCAAATGTGCGTGCATTGTGTTGTACGTGTGCTGGATGCCTGTGGGGTGGAGTTCCAATCCTATTGCACCTGATCAGTCAGTACAAGGGCGCTTAATGATGTTTGTAGACGACGATGGAGTTGTCGTCCGATGTCCGCAACCCTTCAAATCACCAGACTGACTGAACATTTGCAGTCAGGGTTCGTGGGATAGCTACGAGAGAGCTCCTGCTGGCACACGAAGTCGTACCCCGACCATCTCCACGTCTAGCACACAGACAGGTTATTTCCAGGATGTCGACTAGCCTCCTTCTAACAAACACATGGTTGTTGGTCCGAGCACGGGGCTCACAACCCGAACCACACGCCAGTGTTAAGCACTAATGAAGGACTGGGTCCCTTACTTCGATTTCACATAATTCATTAAGGTCAATACAACACATTTATTTCAAATACATAAATGAAGTTACATTTGAAACTGACATTAAACAGGAATAAAAAACACAATTTTTTATATGTTTAAGTTACAGTATTAAGGAATTCCAAATCTTTCCCTTTTCTAGGAGGAGGCTGAGACAGGAACACAGAATGCCACAAAAACACAATTTTGCTGTGAAATCTTACAGAACACCCGGAAGCAGTAACAGACAAGGGGTCGGCACCCACAAATAACACAGGATAAGAGTCAGTCCGGGTGCACATCCTACGAGAAGTTGTTCACACTACGCTCACCGCAAACTGTAGACATTTCGACCGATCATTCGCTTGCGGTGGCTGCCAGAAGGACGAAGCAACCAACAGGGCCACGCCGTGCTTCTAACACAGGCACCTCAATTTGTACAAACGTCTAGGCCAACACCAACTCCGGACTCCCCTCACTGCGAGGCTTGGCGCGGTTTATACGAAATGCCTTCCAGGCAACCAGTAACCGACGCAGGAGTTTTACGATTCGCAAACCGCCCTAGGGTAACCGACATCACACATACTGCCTCTCGCCGTCCCGCGCGCCCCAGCCGAAAACGCAAAGATGCTCATGCCCGGGGACGCGCCAAAGATAAGCCGATCGTTGATGATCGACCAGCGATATGGCTCAGTTATCACTGGTACCGACGGAGAATGACGTTTCATCTCACTTCAACTCTGCCCTCCAGTGAGCTTTCGCTTGAAACCACCGAAGTCGCAAATGGCGGTGGTATGGGATCAGTGGAATGAACGCTGTAGGACTTCAGGTTCGGAGCTGTCTTTCAAATAACCGGTTTGTAACTTTTTTTTTATGTCACTGCAGTGCCAACTGCTGGTCAGGCTCCTGCTGCAAACGCAGTACTACTCGCCGGAGCAGTACGCCGAATACGATGATCTTCCCTTGTAAGAGGTCCGAGCAGATGTAACACAGATGTAATTTTATGTAAGAGGTCCGTGCAGATGTAATACAGATGTAATTTTATGTAAGGGGTCCGAGCAGATGTAATTTCGATGTATTGCTCATGCGCTGCCTGCGATATGCAAGGTATAAGAGAATAGCTGACCAGAGAGCAGTGTTGACTGTACGAACTGTGTAGCAGTAGCAGTAAGTTGTTGCCAGTGTGTGTGTCTGCTCTGGTCTGGTCTGGTGTATCATGTTGGCTGGGCCGCTCGCGGTGCAGCGATGCCGGAGCCTGAGTATTATTGTATAAGGTAAAAAAAAGCAGCCTCACGCATATCTAGTAATATTATGTAAACTCCCTTGTATATCTTTTAAAAATCTCCTAATAATAACAAGCATTCATTTCAATTTAAAGAATTTAATATTTTTCAATGCATGATCATTCCGATTGTTGCAAAAGAAAAATCGTTTGCTTCCTTTCATAAATAACAAATGTATAGGCCAGCATTGCACAGAGCAGTGCCGGAAAAGAGCTATTGTAAGAGCAGATAGTTGCCGACTTTATCGAGGTGAGAATTTTTGCTTTTTATTCAGAATGATCTTACAGGGCCATGACGCAGCACTCCTGTCGTCCAAATTTTACCAGGTTACTAAATTAATTTTTTATTACGAGGTTTAGGAATTTTTCTGTTTCGAGCTTAATTTAATGAGAAAACAATTTTGTGGGTACATTAAATGGGAACCAGTTTTGTTCTGAGGTTACACTAAAATTAGAATCATTAACCAAATAATATTTAATTAATTATATTTTTTGTGGGGAGGTTACACCCTCTCGGTAGTACCAAGAGGTCATTCGGGGTCCGGTCTTCCTTAGACCGTACATTCTCGTGACCACCACTGCCAGCAGTCATGTACAGTACCTAAGTTTGTGTCAAGTCTTTTTGCCGTATCAAAGAACGAACGTCCAGCTTCTCGTAGCCATATTACACGACCTCGTTCAAACTCAGTGAAGTGTTAATAACGGCAGCTTTGTCGTCCTAAAGGCAATCTTTACTAACGTGAACTTACCATGTCCAATCTCAAAGATAGCTAAGGCTCACGATCTTACAGCGTATATTAAAAGGAAAACTGATTTGCATCCTCATAGTGCCGGCCTTAGTGGCCGAGCGGTTCTAGGCGCTACAGTCTGGAGCCGCGCGACCGCTACGGTCGCAGGTTCGAATCCTGTCTCGGGCATGGATGTGTGTAATGTCCCTAGGTTATTTAGGTTTAAGTAGTTCTAAATTCTAGGGGACTGATGACCTCAGAAGTTAAGTCCATTAGTGCTCAGAACCATTTGAACCATCCTTAAAGTGGCGCTACCAATGTACATCTTATGCGACTGGCGCGAAATTTGAGTAGATGTCACCTTCCAGATGTGGAAACATGCCTACCAACTTTCGTTTATGGCGCACCACTCCTTGGTGTTGCGATTTTTTCCGTCATTGTATTATGGAATTGCATTTGTCCATCGAAGACTACTTGTAACGATGGGTGCTAGTTAAGTGTTGGTGAAAACTATAACAAAGGTCGACCAATTATTTGAACTGGGAGCATCGGGTGACACCAGAATCACATTTTGGACAACGTGGCTTCAATTCCTATTCGACCGTCCTGACTGATTTATTTTTTAAAGACAGAAATCATACATGCAGCGTGCTCACTCCACAGGAACATGGAACCTGAAAATACAACAGCGCTAATTTAAGGTTACTGAAGGCAATATTAGTGATGTAAGAGCTTCTTTCCTGTTTTTCGAGGAATTACCTCATGTTCTTATGAGTACAGCATGTGAATCTTGATTTGCCAATGTTAGTGGCAGAGGGTGGCCAGATACCACTCCTCCCTCTTTCCTCTCACCCTTTTGGGATGGAACCCGCATCTCGTGTTACCTACCAAATGTGACAGTGTGAGAACGTTATCCATATATTTGTGAATCGTGCAGCTGCTGCAAGAAATTGTGTCCAGGTTGGCCAGCACATCCACCCTAATCATTAATCCATTGGGTGGATTCGATCTGGAGCCGGCGCTCCTCTCCGGATGGTTAAATTTATTTTATTTTTTGTCACTGTAGTAAGAGTAATGCTATACAGGATGGCACACACAATGTCATGTTACCTTATAGTGATCGATTCTCAGAAACTGGCATATTTATTTTATCACAAGCTTTTAGTGGTGCTTGAATGCTGAATGCTTGCTGTTCTATCTTTAATACAAAAATGGTTCAAATGGCTGTGAGCACTATGGGATTTAACATCTGAGGTCATCAGTCCCCTAGAACTTAGAACTACTTAAACCTAACTAACCTAAGGACCTCACAAACATCCATGCCCGAGGTAGGATTCGAACCTGCTACCGTAGCGGTCTCGCAGTTCCAGACTGAAGCACCTAGAACCGCACGGCCACACCGGGCGGCTATCTTTAATACACATCCTGGTGGAAAAACTAGCACACTGTAGAGTCACATTAACGTACTCACCTGTCAGAAGCCTGAACAACCACCTTTGCAGCACGCACCGCTGTAGTAAATCAAGCAAGAGAGTCAATGACTTTCTGGAAGGTACCGAAAGTGATGTAGGACCATACCAAATCCAGTGCCGCGACCATGTGACTAGGCTTCTTGGCTGAGGTTCCTTGGCGCGATCAGCACGATCGAGCTGGTCCCACATATTCTCGACTGTGTTTAAATTGAGAAAGTTTGGTGGCCAGGGGATCACCGGAAACTCTCTTTGATGCTACTCGAACCACGTGCGTCCACTGGGATCCTTGTGTCACTTTGCATTTTCCTGCTGGTAGATCCCAACGTGCCGAGGGAACGCAAACTACTTGTAGGGGGTTTGCATGTCCTCCGAGGATAGATGCGAACTTCTGTTGATCCATTGTGACTTCCAGAATGGTGAGGTCACCTAGTGAAAGCCACAGAACAATTCCCCAGACCATAATGTCCCCTCCTACGTTCTTGACCGTTTGCTTTCAGACGTTTCAGGCCGTACACGGCAATGACCAGGACCTGATTCATCTGAAAGGGGTCACCAGTCGCAACTCAGTTGACGTGCAGCCCCGACATTAGCGTTCAAATTTCAGCCTTCGTCACCGATGAACAGCAGTCAGCAGTAATCATGCGTGCGGAGGCCAATATGCAGCAACGTTCTCTGAACGGTCGTTGAGGAGAAATTGTTGGTTGCGCCTAGGTTCTTCTCAGCGGTGTGTTAGCTCGTTCGTATCTTCGCAGCCGTCGCTCTCCCCTGTAACCTAAGGGCCGTGGTGCATCAATTACCTCGGCGCTGGTTTCGGCTAGCGCCATTGTGCTACGCAAATTAAGGTGCATTAACTACGGATGCCAGTTTACAATCTCAGCCGTATCGGAAATACTTCCATCCTTGGCCCGAAAGCAAATAATCACGCCCTTTTGCCCGTTTACCCCTTACGACAACGACCTCACTATTTTCTGCGACCTCCCGACACGTTTTATATACCTTCACCGTCAGTGCTGCAGGTGGTGGTCAGATTAATACGAATGTACCATGTAGTATGCATGTCTAGCATCCAACACGTTTAAAATAAATTCTGCATACAACTCCAGCCCACTTCTTTCCCTTACGCTATAGAAATTAGAATGAGCGATTAAATCGCGGCCCAGATGCCAATCATCGAACGACGAGCAAAGGAAACGTATTCTAGCGGGCAAGTGGTAGCAGATGCCTTCGATTAGACTGGCGGATTGTTTTAGCAACAGCAATGATTTTTGTTTCGTAAGACACCATCAGCTAGTCGAAAACACATGAACAACACCAAGACACGATCGCAAACAATGAATGATTACCTAAACGTTGGAAAACACGGTGGGGTCCCTCCAACACACAAATTTTTTGAAATGTGTTTCTTATAAGAAGGCAAGAAAATTATTCTCGTGTCTTGTGGACGCACTTGAGAAACGTTCTTCTCTGCTAATACTGAGCCGTATTGCAAACACTGGTAACACAGTGCTAAAGGAATACAGTGTGATGCGGAATGGACAAGCTGTGGTGACACTTTTCTTGAATACAGAGTCATTATAAGACCGGAAGAATAACCCCAAACGTCTTCCTGATTCGATTGAGTCAAGTAACTTTAAACAAAAACCTAAGAAATGCGATATATTATGGCATAAATTCGGACCTCCCTCCTAGAACAGCAGGAGATGTTGCACACTCGCTTCGGTCTAGTTTTTTTTTTTTTTTTTTTTTTTTTGAGTCATCAGTCATCAGACTGCTTTGTTGTGGCCCACCACGAATTCCTCTCTTTTACTAAACTCTTCATCTCAGAGTAACCCTTGCAACCTACGCCCTCAATAGTTTTCTGGGTGTATGTATTACAATCTGTTTCATCCTCTACAGTTTTTACCCGCTACAGCCGACCTAGTAACTTGGAAGTCATTCCTTGTTGTCTTACCAGATGTCCTGTCATCCTGTCCCTTCTTCTTGTCAGTGCTTTCCACGTATCCCTTTCCTCCCCGATTCTCCGAAGAACTTCCTCATTCATTACCTTGCCAGTCCGCCTTATTCGGTTGTAGCAATACATCTCAGATGCTTCGATTCTCTCCTGTTCCAGATTTTCCACAGTTCATGTTTCACTACCATACAATACTGTGCTCCAGACGTACATCCTTGGAAATGTATTCCTCAAATTAAGGTTTATGTTTGATCCTAGTAGAATTCTCGTGGCCGGGAACGCCTTTTTCCAGCGCTAGTCCTCCGTTCTCTATCCGTCATTGGTTATTTTTCTGCCTAGGTAGTAGAATTCCTTACGTTTATCTACTTCGTGGCCCTCAATCCTGTTTCTCGCTTTTTTCGGTTCTGCTTTCGTCCTTCTTCGATTTAGTCTCAATCCATACTCTGTACTCATTAGACTGCTCATTCCATTGAGGAGATTCTGTAATTCCTCTTCACTTTCACTCAGGATAGCAACGTCATCAGCGAGTCGTATCATTTATATTCTTTCACCATGAATTTTGAATCCCTTCCTGAACTTTTATTTCCATCTTTGCTTCTTAGAATTACAGATCCAACAATACTGCATCTAAGTCTTGCACCCTTTATAATCCGAAAACTTCTTTCTTGGTCGTCCACTCTCATTACTCTTTCTGGTATTTTACCTTTTCTAAAGCCAAACTCATTGTTATCTAACACATCCTCTATTTTCTTTCCCATTCTTATTCTTGTAAGCGCCTTTGGTGCATGAGCTGTAAAGCTGATTGTACAATAGTTCTCGCACTTATCAGCTCTTGCTCGCATTGCGGTTGTGTGGATGATATTTTTCCGAAAGTTAGATGGTATGTTGCCAGACTCATACATTCTACACACCAACGTGAATAGTCGTTTTGTTGCCACTTCCCCCAGTGATTCTAGAATTTCTGATGGAATGTTATCCCTTCTGCCTTATTTCATCTTAAGTCCTCCAGGGCACACTTAAAATCGGATTCTAATGCTAGGTCCCCTGTCTCTTCTAAATCGACTCATGTTTCTTCTTCTCTCACATCACACAAATATTGCTCCTCATAGCGGCCTTCAATGTACTCTTTCCACCTATCCAATCTCTCCTTTGTACTTAACAGCGGAATTCCGTTGCACTCTTAATGTTGCCACCCTTGCTTTTAATTTCACCGACGGTTGTTCTGACTTTCCTCTATGCTGAGTCAATCCTTCCGACAATCATTTGTTTTTCGATTTCTTCACATTTTTCATGCAGCCACTTCGTCTTAGCTTCCGTACGCTTGATATACATTTCATTTTTCAGCGGCTTTTATGTCTGTATTCCTGAATTTCCCTGAACACTGAATTTTTCACAGTAACACACACTCTGCCTTACCTCCATATTTATAATGAATCCTACTCCTGTTATACCATTTTCTGCCACTGTTGATGTTACGCTGTATTCATCTGACCAGAAATCCTTGTCTCCTTTTCATTTCCCTTCATTGACACATACTAAACCTACATTGAGCCTTTGCATTTCCCTTTTAAAATTTTCTGGCTTCTCTACCACGTTCAAGCTTCTGACATTCCATGACTCGACTCGTAGAACGTTATCCTTTCGTTGGTTATTCAACCTTTTTCTCATGGTAACCTCCCCCTTGACAGTCCCTTTCCCGGAGGTATGAAGGGGGGACTATTCTGGAATATTTTGCGATGGGGAGGTCATCATGATACGTTTTTAATTACAGGCCACATTTCCTGTGGATACACGTTGTGTGTGCCCTCAACCTCTGTCCGCTCCTTCACCCTCTTTGACAAGGCCGTTAGGCAGAATAAGGTTGACTTCTTAAGCCGGAAGTCTTCCGCCGCAACTATTAATCAAAATTTATGAGGCGGCGGATTTCGAACCTGCGACCGAGGACGTTCTGATTACTGATCAAAGACGGTAGTCTAGACCACAGGCGATATGTCGACCCACGGACCGACAGCAATCAGATGCCTCACCAGTATCCACATTCGCGCATTCAGCCGTCTTTACGAATGGGGAAAGAAAATGTGTTAAATCTGAAAGTGAACAATTATGTTCTCTCCCTCTTATCGGTAAGTATTCTAACCTTGTATGATTTAGCCCCTGCTCTGTCGTTTCCGCCCCCCGCATCATCTCTTCCATCACAAAGGAAGCGGTAAAGTCTTGATAAACTTTAAAATGTCAGTTATCCCAAGGCTTACAATTCTGCCTCCATCTCTCAGTTCAAGTCTGCCGTCTTATCACACCAGACACGTTTTTGTCACGCTAGAAGTAACGTTCTATTCCAGGCTGCGGCAGTTTACATTAACAGTTGAATTAAACCTCCCCTCCCCCCTCTCCATTCCTCTTCCACCATGATGCATTAAATTTTCAAGTAGAAGTAGCTAGCCGGCCGGAGCTGCCGTGCGGTTCTAGGCGCTACAGTCTGGAACCGAGCGACCGTTACGGTCGTAGGTTCGAATCCTGCCTCGGACATGGATGTGTGTGATGTCCTTACGTTAGTTAGGTTTAAGTAGTTCTAAGTTCTAAGCGACTGATGACCTCAGAAGTTAAGTCGCATAGTGCTCAGAGCCATTTGAGCCAAGAAGTAGCCAATGTGCAATCGCACATGGAAAAATGAAGGCCGAAAATTAAATGAAATCAAACACTTACTCTTATGCATCTTTCTTCACGCAGGCCTCAGAGCATTTTTTCCAAGTTAAATCTAGCATGGCAGACGGATGAAATTTTCCATGAAAATGCCAACACTCTCGATTGAAGGTAGTCGATCCTCATTTATCCGGTGCAACACTTACATCAAAATTTTATCCAGTTTGACACCTTCCTCTTCCCTGTTAAAATTATTGCGGTGTTTATCAATCTCAATAGCTTGTCTATACATGCGCACATAACAATGCGAGATTTTAGATATGACACTCGTCTCGCTGAATTCTATTTCATGATTACCTTCCTGGTAAACACGTTCTGCTACGGCCGATTTATCCGTGTGACACAGACGGCAATTCCTCTTATCTTCAACAAGACGGGTGTTCACACATCTCTTTGTGGTACCGATGTAAATCTGTGCACAACTACAAGGAATTTTATGTATCCCTATTGTAGCCAAAGGATGTCATGCACCTTTTCCCTATGTTAAATATTCTTTTATATTCCTGGTGGATCTGAAAATTGTTACCACCTCATATTTGCTTCACACTTTCCCAATGAGATCTGTGACCTTACTAACGAACGGAAGAAAAACCTTGCCCTTGGGCGACTGTTGTTCGTCGTTACTCCTGATTCTCTGTCTAGAGTGAAGTGCTCGAACTATCTCCGTACTAGAATAGCCATTCTTTACGAAAGTCGACCGTAGATGTTCAGTCACTTCTTTTATGTAAACAGGTTCAAAAATTTTGTATGCACTGGCTACCGAGGTTTTTATTACAGCTCTTTTTTGTCTATGGTGGTGGTTTGAATCTTTATGAGGATATCAGTATGTGTGGTCTTTCTATACACCTTGTGGCCCAACGTTCCGTCCAGTCGTTTATGCGTCAGGGGAGAGTTTTATACTTCGACCACGGCCTATCAGCCCGGAAGTTTCAAGTGAAGGATGTTAATTATTGTTTCGTATGTTACAGAATAGCTTCATGTATCTGTTGTTTAATTGGGGTCCAGCTATATATTCCTGGGTACGGTAAATCCCTTTACTGAGAATGTCTCTGTCTCCAGTGGCGATTTCCATCCACACTTAATTGAAGAAAGAAAGCAGCTTAGCTCTACAACTCCTACTTGTCTTATACTTTGAATTTAGTGTTTTCAGGTTATTCCGCTTGCTTGGAACCAGAGGTCTTCCTTCGGATTAACTGCAAACAGTCACATGATAGTGGATGGCTGACTTTAGTGACATGTTAGCTATGTTCAACATGTTTTTGAAACTTGAACTGTGGAATATGCACGTTAAACTTCTGATCTGATTAGATCTTTGTGTAAAGCATCTATCAGTTCTTTTAATTTAATGTTAATCTAAAAACATACTTGTTGTAACGTCTATAATTATTAGTATGCAAATGTAGTAAATACAGATATATTTTTGTTCAGTATACTGTTCTCAGTCATTAACAGAAATACGTGCACTTACACCACCATCACCCTGCTTATATATGGAAATCAGCTACAATGTCTCTTACCTTACTCTAATACCCCCAATGAGACACACGGTGGTCACTGCATTATAGATGCTCTATTTTCTTCTAACATAGGTTCCCTATATTTAAACAATAAGCTGTCCTGAGAACAACAACTTCTTTCTTACAAAGATCTCTATTTTCTTCTGAGCTAACTGCACTATTAATATCCTAGGAGTGTGTCTCCGAATTCGTTCGATATCTGTTGTGAAGCCTATCTTATTATGGCTACAAACAACTCAATAAAATTCTAAAATTGACCGCACTGGTGCATGCTGTGCGATACCCTCTACAGATTCATTTATTTATTTACACGTGAAGTTCCGCAGTACCAAACTGAGGAGCAAATCTCCAAAGTCGTGGAACGTGTCAGTACATGAAATTACAACACAGAAGTAATAACAGATAAAAACAAAATGTTTATAAACCCGAAAAAAGTCAAGCCATAAGTTTAAGTAATCGCAATCAATAATGCAACAAGAATCAGCTTAAATTTTCAAGTAAATCCTCGACAGAATAGAAGGAGCGACACAAGAGTTTCGATTTTGAGGTCCGTGGATTATTGCTAAGATTTTTGAATTCTAGTGGTAGCTTATTGAAAATGGAAGCAGCAGTATACTGCATACCTTTCTGCACAAGACTTAAGGAAATCCGTTCCAAATGCAAGTTTGATTTCTGGACAGTTGCTGTTTATTCTTGCGAATAAGCTAATATCGTTAACAAGAAATGATAGTAAGCAATACCCAGACTCGTGAACAGGGATTGACAAGAGTTTCGTGAACTTACGCCACTTACTGCCGGAACCACCCGTTTCTAAGTCAAAAATATGCTTTTACAATAGGAAGAGATAACCCAAAATATAATACCATACGACATAAACGAATGAAAACAAGCAAAGAAGATTAATTTTCCTGTCGAGCGATCACTCACTTCAGATACCGTTCGAATAGTAAAAATGGCAGCATTAAATCATTGAACAAGATCCTGAACGTGGGCATTCCATGACAGTTTACTACTGTAGAGGAATGATGGACGAGGATTGAAACTGTCAGGATGCGCCGTATTAAAACTCGTCCGAGTTTCCCAAGTCATTAAATCATTTCCAGCTACAGTGCCCCTGTTCCTCTCGGTCTGCGTCACCGGACTCCACAGTGCTAAGGACACCACTTCGCTGTCTGCAAAACGGCTTGGCGCGGAATGGCTGCCTCAGCGACCCGTGCAGCGCACTGCTGTGTGTCGGTCTTGTACGGCCGCAGAGTTGTGACGACGTCAAGATGTGCTGGCAGTCGACTCAGCAGTCTTCGCCCCTGCCACCTCAGCACCTCTTATGGGAAGCAGCAGGGCAGCCCGCTTTGTGTTTCTTTGCCGTCGTGGTTGGGATCGACCTCTAACTACTCTTAAACTTGTTTGGATTGGCACATACTTACGACATTTGTTACTACTATTATCAGAAAACTTAGATGTTGTTAAGTTCCCTTAAAACACATGACACGAGACAAAACGTAAAAATTGCTTACTTGATGACCACTCCACTTAATGCTCTATCAACACCTTATCTACCCGTCTTACGCCCTTGGTATCCAATCCATTAGGATTTGGACTACCATCGGTTCCCTCTTGGAATCGGCTCTCCGCCTGATCAGAATGAAAACAACACACAACAAAGTTAAGGCTGCGATGGCACTTGGCACAGATGTGCTCAAAAGGGTGGTTACTTGGTGTTGACTTTCCCTATATTTAGGAACATGCTGCACAAGCTGTTCAGCTGATATGCGCCCTCTTGCCCTGAAATGAACTGGTTTACAGATCTCAACAGAACTGCCTCCAGGGTTTGATTTAACAAGGTCAGATTCTGCCTTAGCAAAAACTCTAAATTCACTTCTAGCCAGTACAGCTGTGGCTGTGTAACATTCTATTGCGAGACTCCTGAAATTGACGCAGTCAAATGGAAGGTTGGTCCTATTATGTTACACACATTTCCACTGATTAAAATTCCGTTCTTCTCCAGCTCTACACGATTCGCTTCAACAAATAATCCCTGCTCAAAACAACTTGCTACTTGCTACTACTATTAATTTTTCATAGGTGGAGAAGATCCAATGCAACCCGTCCCATGGCAAGCTCAATTTTGCCTCCATGATGTCCCTTGGACAGTTTGTTTCTTCCCTTCTGGCTAAAAGTAACTGCACCGTGCACGAGTCCAGGTTGGTGTTTATCACCCTGGCTGGACATATCGTTACCTTCTCTCTATGACAGCTCCGTAATTCCTCCCTTGTCATCTCGGCGTACTTGCTGTTAACTGCCGAGATCAACAATACCTCCTCATCACTTAAAACTTCCGGCCGTGAAAGTTTACATTGTATGAGAATACCTCCTCAGTTTTTACTTCTACAAACTTGCTAAACATTCCCCACTTCACTGGATATGGGTGGGCAGTGTAACATTGAAACCTTGCGTTTCTCCCCCTAAGTGGGAATTGGATCAAAATATACACTCATGCACGGTCGTTCGTTACCTTTACTGTTGCAACTTGGTAGAAAAACGGCAAATTTCGCTCGCTGGGCTCCATTGTCAAATATAACCCCGATGGTAGTTCCTTCTGCGCCTCCACTTAATGCTCTATCAACACCTTATCTACCCGTCTTACGCCCTTGGTATCCAATCCATTAGGATTTGGACTACCATCGGTTCCCTCTTGGAATCGGCTCTCCGCCTGATCAGAATGAAAACAACACACAACAAAGTTAAGGCTGCGATGGCACTTGGCACAGATGTGCTCAAAAGGGTGGTTACTTGGTGTTGACTTTCCCTATATTTAGGAACATGCTGCACAAGCTGTTCAGCTGATATGCGCCCTCTTGCCCTGAAATGAACTGGTTTACAGATCTCAACAGAACTGCCTCCAGGGTTTGATTTAACAAGGTCAGATTCTGCCTTAGCAAAAACTCTAAATTCACTTCTAGCCAGTACAGCTGTGGCTGTGTAACATTCTATTGCGAGACTCCTGAAATTGACGCAGTCAAATGGAAGGTTGGTCCTATTATGTTACACACATTTCCACTGATTAAAATTCCGTTCTTCTCCAGCTCTACACGATTCGCTTCAACAAATAATCCCTGCTCAAAACAACTTGCTACTTGCTACTACTATTAATTTTTCATAGGTGGAGAAGATCCAATGCAACCCGTCCCATGGCAAGCTCAATTTTGCCTCCATGATGTCCCTTGGACAGTTTGTTTCTTCCCTTCTGGCTAAAAGTAACTGCACCGTGCACGAGTCCAGGTTGGTGTTTATCACCCTGGCTGGACATATCGTTACCTTCTCTCTATGACAGCTCCGTAATTCCTCCCTTGTCATCTCGGCGTACTTGCTGTTAACTGCCGAGATCAACAATACCTCCTCATCACTTAAAACTTCCGGCCGTGAAAGTTTACATTGTATGAGAATACCTCCTCAGTTTTTACTTCTACAAACTTGCTAAACATTCCCCACTTCACTGGATATGGGTGGGCAGTGTAACATTGAAACCTTGCGTTTCTCCCCCTAAGTGGGAATTGGATCAAAATATACACTCATGCACGGTCGTTCGTTACCTTTACTGTTGCAACTTGGTAGAAAAACGGCAAATTTCGCTCGCTGGGCTCCATTGTCAAATATAACCCCGATGGTAGTTCCTTCTGCGCCTTGTGCAAGCCGCATAGCAAATACACACTTATCTGGCCTCGCAAAGCGCGATGCAGCGCTTCTTGCAGATTCGTTATCACTCCCTGTACAACCCACACACTGTCAACTACCTCCTGCAGAAGTCTAGTTAACACCACCCGGCTATCTAGGACTCCCAGACGCCCCTGTATGGTTCCCAGGTTACGGTTCTGACGCCTTAGAGTATTCAGCTACCTGCCCTGCTAATGAACAAAGTAACCGTGTGTAATTCAGGACTTCCCCTTCCAATGTCCCTATATAGGTTGCGTGCCAAGCTTCCACTGCTCTGTTCCCCTCTGCAAGTTGCCTCACCGCTTCCACCATGTTGTTCATCTCCTTTATACTACCCTCTTACGCGGTTCCAAAGCCTGTTTTCAGTATTTTCCCCCATGCGTTCAGCCACCCTCGTTTCTATCTTACCCGTGGCACCACTTCCTCCCTCATCAAAAAGACTGCTATCACTAGCATGTTCACAATACTCGAAAACACACACAAGATATGAAAATACAATGCCTAATTAGAATGAAATTTTCACCCTACAGCGGAGTGTGCGCTGATATGAAACTTCCTGGCAGATTAAAACTATGTTCCGGACCGAGACTCGAACTCGGGACCTATGCCTTTCGGGGCAAGTGCTCTGCCCGAGTTCGAGTCTCGGTCAGACACACAGTTTTAATCTGCCAGGAAGTTTCAACGCCTAATTAATCTACGCAAAGCCAATGACACATAACAAGAAAACAAAAAACTACAAATACACACTCTCTCTTTCTTCCTCTTCCCTTCCTGTGACATGCCCGGAGCCACATGGCCACATCCGCCCATTGTGTACTATAATTTTTCTGGTTGGCTGCTGAAGCTTAACATTAACGTGATATGTAGTTTCATCTACTAGGTATGGCTCTTGATACCTCGAGACGAACTTCTTCGTTTTCCCTTTTGCATATAGGAGATTGATAGCATTACCCATTGCCCTACTCTATTCTGCGGTAAACTTCCTTTCTGCTTCACTGCGTCTTCCAGTCATTCCAAAGCCTTCATATTCGCCTTTTGTACCCGTTTCCAAACATCCTGAATTTTTCTCACGAATTGGCGTACAGATTCACCGGTCTTTCCTTTCTGTAGTTTCACTAAATCAAACAGTGATGGCATCTTTCGCCCGTACACTACCTCATATGGAGACAAACCGGTACTGGTATGGACTTCAGCATTGTATGCAATAACAATATGCTTCAAATACTCGTCCCAGTGACGGTGATGAGAACCCACATTAAAACTCAGCATCTTCCTGATTGTTCTGTGTATCCGTTCTGTCTTTCCATTCACCTGTGGATGCAATGCGCTCATCCTCAACTACTTTACATTCAGCAATTTACACAGTTCCTTCGTTTAATCTAACATGAAGTTGGTACTTGGTCAGTAATTACTGTCTCTGTTACACCAAACTTGAAAAACCAGTTGTTTACTAATGCTCGCGCGACCATTGCTGCCTGTTGATTTGGCATACCCACAATCTCCACATACCTCAAAAAAAGGTCTATTATTGTCAGAACGAATCTTTTCCCCGATGCTGTTCGCCTGAAAGGTCCTAAGAAATCGATCTCCTACGAAGAAAATGGACATGTCGCTTCCGGCATTCGTTCTAGCTGTATCTGTTTCCGGCTCAAATCAGCTCTCTGCGCACATGGTATACAGTTCTTGACATACTGATCCACATCTACTTTCCTACTTCTACACCAATACCTCTCCGCCACCCTCCTATTCATCGCTCCACACCCTCCATGACCAGATGATCGCTCTACACCTTCCATGATCAGATAACACGTGAGCATGTGCTTCCTTTAAAACCTCATCCCTCAACTTCGTTGGCACAACTACCCTTGGCTATAACTTCGTTTTCCTGCACAGGAAACCATCGGACATACACTACCGGTCATTAAAATTGCTACACCAAGAAGAAATGCTGATGATAAACCGGTATTCATTGGACAAATATATTATATTAGACTTACATGTGATTACATTTTCACGCAATTTGGGTGCATAGATCCTGAGAAATCAGTACCCAGAACAACCACCTCCAGCCGTAATAACGGCCTTGATACGCCTGGGCATTGAGTCAAACAGAGCTTGGATGGCGTGTACAGGTACAGCTGCCCATGCAGCTTCAACACGATACCACAGTTCATCAAGAGTAGTGACTGGCGTATTGTGACGAGCCAGTTGCTGGGCCACCATTTAGCAGTCGAAAATTTTCTGTATCCAGAAAGGCCCGTACAGGACCGGCAACATACGGTCGTGCATTATCCTGCTGAAATGTAGGGTTTCGCAGCGATCGAATGAAGGGTAGGGCCACGAGTCGTAACACATCTGAAACGTAACGTCCACTGTTCAAAGTGCCGTCAATGCGAACAAGAGGTGACCGAGACTTGCAACCAATGGCACCCATACCATCACGCAAGGTGATACGCCAGTATGGCGATGACGAATATTCGCTTCCAATGTGCGTTCACCGCGATGTCGCCAAACACGGATGCGAGCATCATCGTGCTGTAAACAGAACCTGGATTCATCCGAAAAGATGACGTTTTGCCATTCGTTTACCCAGGTTCGTCGTTGAGTACAACATTGCAGGCGCTCCCGTCTGTGATGCAGCGTCAAGGGTAACCGCAGCCATGGTCTCCGAGGTGATAGTCCATGCTGCTGCGAACGTCGTCGAACTGTTCGTGCAGATGGTTGTTGTCTTGCAAACGTCCCTATCTGTTGACTCAGGGATCGAGACGTGGCTGCACGATCCCGTACAGCCATGCGGATAAGATGCCTGTCATCTCGACTGCTAGTGATAGGAGGCCGTTGGGATCCAGCACGGCGTTCCGTATTACCCTCCTGAACCAACCGACTCCATATTCTGCTAACAGTCATTGGATCTCGACCAACGCGAGTAGCAATGTCGCGATACGATAAACCGCAATCGCAATGGGCTAAAATCCGACCTTTATCAAAGTCGGAAACGTGGTGATACGCATTTATCATCCTTACATGAGGCACCACAACAACGTTTCACCAGGCAACGCCGGTCAATTGCTGTTTGTGTATGAGAAATTGGTTTGAAATTTTCTTCATGTCAGCACGTTGTAGGTGTCGCCACCGGCGCCAACCTTGTGTGAATGCTCTGAAAAGCTTATCATTTGTGTATCACAGCATCGTCTTCCTGTCGGTTAAATTTCGAGTCTGTAGCACGTCATCTCCGTGGTGTAGCAATTTAAATGGCCAGTAGTGTATTAAATTTTGGCTGTGTCCGATACACTTCAGAATCGTTGTCAGCGTCCTGCTACGTCACAGCCTATGACCTTTACTTTTGCCACCTTTCTACTCAGTGCATCCGCATTACCGTGCTTCTGCCCAGGCGAGTCTAGTGGATGTAACCTTCTACCCTAACAAACACTAAACTGCCTATACGCATAGGCTACAGTATGTTCTTCCTTTTCAAAATCTGGAAACATAAGAGATGGACTTGATGTTAACATTTCTTTCAGTTTGTCAAACGCTTTCTGACACACTTCTGTCCACTCACATTTCATAACCTTCCGTAGCAATCGTGTCAATGGTTGTTCTAAATCTGCAAAACCCTTCACGAACTTTCGACAGAAATTGCAGATTCCGACGAATGATTACACTTCCTTAACTGTTTTAGGCTCCCGAAAATCCCTTACAGCATGTACCAACCTCGCTTCTGTTCGCACTCGGTCCTTACTGATGGTAATGACTTAAATATTGCACTTATTCCAATGCAAAATGACACTTCTCCAGGCTCAACGTTAAACGAGCTGCTCTTAACCTCATAAACACTTCTTTTAACCGCTGTCTATGATGCTTCATACTACTTGGAAACACCATAATGTTTCCAAATAGAGAAGACACTGCCGTGGTTTCAAACCCCTCAACACACTGTCTCGCAACGTCTGAAACGTTGTTGGAGTGTTTTTCAAACCGAATGGCATTCATTCTGATGTACTGGTAATGGCTTCCTTGGAGTAGAGAAAGCAGTTACTGGACGATCGTCTGGAGCCACCTCTAACTGATGACAACCACATGTCAAACCCATCATAGAAAAATTCTGGCACTGTCATAAGTGATCCAAAGTGTCCGATATGTTTGGAATGGTGTATGCGTCTTTTACTGTCTTATTATTGAGGTACCGGAAGTCACAACAGAACATGTATTCCTTAGTTCCATCCATATAATTTTTATGCACAACGATCCCTACCAACTATTACCATGCTCAATAATATTGTTTGCAAGCAAATCCTTCGCAATCGGCTGCAAATACCTCGGTATTCCATTTGGTTTATGGTAAACAGGTGCTTCGTTACCTGTTGGTATCCTATGTTGAACTAATGGAGTTGCTGGTAACGGCCCTCACGGATAAAGCAAATCCTTAAATTCCTACAACAATTCTTCCATGTGTTCTTTTTCTTCTCCTTTCCAATGGTTAACTTTGTTCTGCAATGCAGTTCTATCGACAATTTGTGGTTGACCACCACACCTACCTCTCGAACACCAGTCTTCGTCATCTGGTACATCCAAATTCGCTACTAAAACTCCTTTTCCGAAGTTTGCGTATACAGCGCTAAAATTATCCACGTTCACGGGGACTACTCGTCTGCTGTTTCCCTCTTGCACGCGTACAGTACTACATTTCAAAAAACAACCTAATGGATCCAACAATTCATTACCCTACAATGGTTCACTAACACAAACCGTACCCACAGGTAGATTTGACTCTACACTTACCCAAAGCGACTTCCTAGTGCCACAAGACACACACTCATGCGAATTAAGCTAATGTAAGCGGTTCAGTTGTTTTATTCATTACGTTGAATGCCCCTTGCAACAGATCTGCATTGACAACAGTTTCCCCTAGCTGAAATAACATTCCACCAACTTCCACAGTTCATTGTCCAAGGTCAATTTTGGCATGATGTTGATGCAAGAAATCTACTCCTAGGATCACGTCGTAGCCTTCGCTTACCCATGGTACTACCCATATGACTGCATCAAATCGGACTTCCCCTATGCGAAAGTCAACTGTCACTGACCCCAAAGGTGTGACCTCCACATCCCCTACTCCACGCAACCTATAACGTGGTGTATCTAACTTCCTTCGTCCCATTACACTCTTAGTGGCCACTGACACTTGTGCCCCTATGTCAAACAAAATCTTAAGCTTTTTAGTTCCTATGGATCCTACCACTGAACATTCAACCTCTCCATACGTATTTGTAGCATTGAAATTAAACAGGAGGTCTTTTAGGTGGGTCTTGGGCCCACTCTTCCATTTAACGATTGTCCATCTCTACTATCTCTACTTCTCCATCCTCCACACTGCTGTTTTCCACCCCCTGCCTCTATTCCTCGGTGACTGGGTACAGTGCCTCTGCACATGTCCCATATGACAACGCTTATAACTTTTTATAGCCTCTGTAAACACCGCTTGTCTATCACGTACCCCTAATGCCGTCTATTTTCTCACATTGAACTGCCAACTGAACGGCCAAATACAAATCTTTCCCCTTCAGGCACTTTCCACGACTTATGTTCCAGTAACCCCCTCAAAAGTATATCTAGTTCCCTTTGCTCGGCCTCCTGCAACAGAACACCATTTGCTTCATTGCTCTGACCCAACTCGTACGTGTACTCATTAATTTCTCTTATCTGTGCGCAAATTTCTCTACCGTCTCCCCCTGCCTCTTCGTCATTGTACTCAAACTCTCCCTGAAGTACTGAGCTCTATTTTGTTTCTTATACCTCTGTAAAAGCCCCTCCTTCAACTACTCAAACTATTCTACCTTCCTGAAGCCCTCAGAACGCAATACATATGTCTTCGCTCGACCCATTAATGTAATCTTGGCTACATAGAACAACTGTTAATCAGACCAACAATTCATCACAGCTGAAGTTTCGAATTCCTAAACAAACGAACACACAACCTCAGATGCCTTTCCAGAAAAGGGAATAAGCAAACTTGTGGCAGCTGGATCGGTCTCCTGCTGCAGCACCCTACGCAAAAGCGACTGATCTGATGTGAGTTCCTGCTCACTTCTACAGGCTAATTCACTTCTCAACTGTGTATTGTCCACTGTCAATTGTGATACCTTTTCCAACAAAATCCGTACCACTTTTGGTTCCAACACACCTCGCATCTCTGACTCGGCCATTGTGTTGCTTTCGTTCCCAGTCAATCCCGGAACAAAACTTTTAAATACAAGAATAACCTGACTTCCTACAGCTCTGTATCGTCACGCGCAGTATCAACATACACCAATACAGAAGTAATCAAATGCCACGAAAAACAACATCTTACTGCCCCAAACACACTAACACCTATTCTGACAACAACAACAAAAAAATAATATGCCTACGCAAAGCATCTGAAATGGGCTGACAGGAGCCACACTCAAAACACAAATAGAAAAAAAGAAAGAAAACGTCCAAAGCTCAAACAGAAAAATTTGTCAACACTCACCATATTTGACTGTAATGCAGGCAGTGGCACTGAATGTCATACTGTACAGATGAAGCCTGTTATTCTGACACCAAATGTAGAGAGGATGTTGGACTAGGAGGGAAACTGCCAGGATGAGGAATATTGAAACTTGTCCGAGTTTCCCAAGTGATTTATTATTTCCAGCTACAGTGTCCCGTTCCTCTTAGTCTGCGTCACCAGGTCCCGCAATGCTGAGGACACCACTTTGCTGTCTGCAAAACGACTGGGTGGGGAATGGCTGCCTCAGTAAGCCGGGCAGAATACTGCTGTGTGTCAGCCTTGTAAGGCCATGGAGTTGTGATGACATCAGGATGCACTGGCAGTCAAATCAGCGGTCTTCACCCCTGTTGTCTCAGTGCCACTCACGGGAAGCAGTAGGGTGCCCTGCTGTGTTCTTCTTCGCCGTCACGGTTAGGCTCACGGCGACAACAAACGCCTGCAATCCGCCAGGAAAATCTGCGGCCCTCGCCTCAGGATGCCTTTGACGTGTGTTGGGAGCCAACAAGACTGCCCAAAGTAGCGAGCCATTCGGTGGCCTGCCGCTGGCTGGCTACGGACCCTGTGTTGGCCTCAGAGGGTCGAAACAGCTACCTGCCCTGGACTGTAACGCTGGCGCCCCATCTGCTACTGCATGTAGCCAGTGGTGTGATACACCCTGCCATCCAAGAGAGCTGTCACACATACATGCCTTGTTAGAGAAATGGCGCGTATTTATATGCGGCTGTGCTCACTTGTTTTGCTAATGTGCCACTCTGAGTACTCATAACACCTGGGCTGAGCCTGTGGGCCCACTCTGCCTGTAACTTGCGCCTGGCTGTAACTTGTGCACTCAGAAATATTGAACAGAATTTAACCTTTTCCCATCTAGAATGGTGGTGCCGCTACACTACTAACCGAGCACCTAGAAATTAGAAGTGTTTACTTTCACTAATTATATGCCGATTCTGTGAAATTAAAACGTCAGGTTTTGTTGAATTGTGTGTTAGAAACTGTGAAAACGGTATCTTACTGTGATTTAACTTCAGTTTATTTTCTACAAGCCCTGACCTTATGTCATGAACTGCACTATTTGAAACCGAGCCAATTTGCACAAAACTTCCTTTACTACGAAGCTAGTGTCATCAGGAAACAGAAATATTTTAGAATTATCTGTAATACTAGAGGGCATATCATTTATGTATGTAAGGAACATTAGTGGCCCCAACACTGATCCCTTGGGCACCTCTACATGTCTGTACCCCACTGAAAACGCCACATCACAGCCATTCTCAACACTTTGAATAATAATCATTTGCTGTCTGTTGCCAAAGTAAGAGAAGAACCGATTGTGAGCTACTCCCCTGTGTTCTGTAATGGTCCAACTACTGGATGAATGTTTTGTGATCAACACAATCAAACGCCTTAGTTAAATCTAAGAAGATACCTAGCGTTCGAAATCTTTTGTTTAACCCATCCAGTACCTCACAAAGACAAGAGAATATAGTATTTTCAGTTGTAAACGACTTCTAAAGCCGAAGTGTACATTTGATAGTAAATCATGTAATATAAAATGATGAATTATCCTTACATATACAGCCTTTTCAGTAAATTAAGCAGGCACAGATGGCTTAGAAATCGGTCTAAATTTGTTTACATTATCCCTTTCCTCCTTTTTATAAAGCGGCTTTACTCAAAAAATGGTTCAAATGGCTCTGAGCACTAACTGCTGTGGTCATCAGTCCCCTAGAACTTAGAACTACTTAAGCCTAACCAACCTAAGGACATCACACACATCCATGCCCGAGGCAGAATTCGAACCTGCGACCGTAGCAGTCGCGCAGTTCCTGACTGTAGCGCCTAGAACCGCTCGGCCACGCCGGTCGGCGCGGCTTTACTGCTGAGTACTTTAATCATTCATCAAAGTAACCATTCCAAAAAGAGAAATTAATAATATGGCTAAATACAGGGCTAATATGTGAAGCACAGTATTTTAGCATTCTGCTAGGCACTCTGTCACTCTGTGATATCCATGAGAGTCCTTAGTCTTCAGTGATTTAATTATTGACTGCATCTCCCCCATGTCTGGATCACAGGGAAGTACTTCAGACATCAATCTCGGAAAGGCATTTGCCAAGAGAGTTATATGATTCCCTGTAGGAACTGAATTTTTATTTAATTCACCAGCGATGCTAAGAAAATGATTGTTAAATACTGTACATATATCTGATTATCAGTAACAGAAATATTTTTACTGCAAACTGACTTCATATCGTCGACCTCATACTGCTGATCAGACACTTCTTTCACAACTTACCATATTGTTTAAATTTTATCTTGTGAATGAGCTACTCTATTTGCATACCACATACTGTTTGCCTTCCTAATAACATTTCGAGGCACCTTTGTAATGGGCTGCTGTAGCTTTATTGTGACTACTTCTAACATTTTGAAATAAGTCCCACTTCGTTCTACGTGATATCTTTATCCCACTAGTCAGTCACCTCGGCTGCCTTTTACTGCTAGTGCCACGTTTAGATCGTTCTAATGGAAACCAGCTCTCAAAGAGCATGAGAAATGTGTTAAGGAATGCATTATATTTGTCATCTGTGTCATCGGCGCAGTAAACATCCTGCCACACTTGTTCCTTGATGAGGGTTAAAAAACTCTATTGCGGTTGGGTTAACTTTCCTACATAGTTTGTGACATTCTTTTGAGCACAAAAGTCTTTTGGCGCTCAAATTTGTGCATCATGGTCAGAATGGCCATTCACCCTTTTACTAACAGAATACCCATTTAGTAATGAAGAATGAATAAAAATATAGTCTATGGCTGTGGCAGTGCTACTGTTCCCTCGCACCATAGTTGGAAAAAAAATAGTCTGCAGCAGATTATATGAATTAAGGAGATGTACCAACATCCTTTTTCTTGCACCACCATATACAAAATTTGGATTGAAGTAACCACATATAACTAATTTCTTGTACCTCCTATAAAGTGACCAAGAAACCTCTCTAGCTTCAGCAGAAATGCTATGAAGTCAGTGTTAGGGGACCAATAAACAACAACAATTACAAGTTTAGCTTCACTTAATTCAACTGCCCTGCACAACATTCAAATATCTGTTCAGGAAATTGCCGTGAAACGTCTATGGACTCAAATAGAATACTGTTTTTACATACATGGCCTTGAAAAACAGCCAGCTAATCTATACCCTGTTAAAGGAAGCCTCTGAATTGTGAAATTATTTAAGTGGTGCTCCGATAAACCAATAATTCAAGAGTCGACATCTATATGTCCACAGCTACAAGGCATTTTATACACCCCCGGTGTAGCCAAAGGATGTCGTGCATCCTTTGCCGACCTTAAAAATTCTTTTATTTTCCTAGTGGGTCTGAAAGTAGTTTCCACTCCATACTTGCCTAAAACTTTCCCGATGCGCTCTGTGACCTTACTAATGAACGAAAGAAAATCTTTGCCCTTGGGCGACTGTTGTTCGTCGTTGCTCCTGATTCTCTACCTGGAGCGAAGTGGCTACACCGGGGTTATATAAAATTCCTTGTAGTTGTGGACAGGTTTACATCGGTACCACGAAGAGAAGTGTGAACACCCGTCTTGTTGAACATGAGATTAATTTCCGCCTGGGTCACACGGATAACTCGGCCGTAGCGGAACATGTTTACCAGGCAGGTGATCATGAAATAAAATTCAGCGAGACAAGCGTCATATCAAAAACCTCACATTATTATGCACGCTTGTATAGAGAGGCTATCGAGATTGATAAACATCGTAATAATTTTAACAGGAAAGACGAAGGTGTTAAACTGGATAAAATTTGGAAGTCAGTGTTGCACCGCAAGCGTGACGACCGATTACTTTCAATCGGGAATGTTGGCATCACCAGAGACAATCTCATAGCCAACGCCACGTGATCGACTGTGGCGCCCTCTGTACTGCTTATATAATCAGCGCTTCCTCGAGTTCTCTTCGCAGTTCGCCGATTTACCTCCGAGGATGTCTCCCGCAGTCGGAGACGAAACGTCAGGAGACAGTTTTATACTTCGACCTCGGCCTATCAGCCCGGAAGTTTTAAGTGAAGAGATACTGGAATACGTCGAGCAAATAATTGAGGACGTAGTTTGCAAGTTCTATTCTGATATGAAGAGGTTAGCACAGGAGAGGATTTCGTGGCGGGATGCATCAAACCAGTCAGAAGACTGATGACCAAAAAAAAATCTCTGTTCAGTGTGACGACTTTACTGGGACGGTCGCATCGTACCACTCTACCGGGCGACGCTGCCTCGCTGGATCATAACCTCTCCATCCATGATCCACTTACTGCTTCCCACGGAGTGCATCCTTCATATTGGCCCAACACATGGAAAGTGGAAGATCTGGGCTGAATCTATGTTTCATCGCCTTTGACGATGTTCAACAAAAAATTATCGCCATCGTCCTTGTAGCATGCAAGTAATTCAGCAAAAAGGGCCCTCCGTTGCTCCTTATGGTCTTCTGTTAGGATGCGAGCAACCCAGTGGGCACAGACCGTCCAGTACCCCACCGGTGCACGAGCGCATCAGCACTAACAACCGAGACATCCAGTTGAGCTGTGATTGTGATCCATCGATCACCGTGAATGAGTGACCTTAAGTTCCAACACTGCAGGAATCACAGATATGTGCGGCCGGGCGGCGTGAGGGAGATCGGGCAGATTCGCGCGATCTTGTTGCAGTTATGACAGACGCCTCAAAAAATGACTCACCACGCATTTTGGTCACTGCCAGGTCTCCGTAAACTGCAAGCGCCTATGAACGTCTGTGATGGTCTGGGTTTCTCCCAAATGATGTTTGTTGTGTACATAGTTCCGTGTTGTCAGCGTGTACACAACTTTCCCACTAGAGCGCGTCCCACTAAGCACAACAGCACAGGCACAGCGCTCGTCCGTCTCCGCACTACGAGATGACGCTGCCATAGAGACGGACAAAATTCTGCTTCTGCCGATCCGCGTATTAATATGTAACGCAACCGATGAGATTGCTGCTAACGTAGAACCTTTTCTCCTCGCGAATCACACTCGCGCATTGATACATGAACGCGCGAGGTATTATAACGAGTGTACAGACCTCCGATTAGTCAGTCTGCATTTGTCTGCACCAGTCTGTACGAGCTCAACATTTGTCTGTACCAGTCTACAGTCAAGTTTCAGTCTGCGCGTAATAATATTACCATATTCCTGTACATAGCCATAAACGTATAGACACTTTTGTCAAGTATCAGAGATTTATGTGAGAATAAGATTAACGTACCAATACCAAAGAAACTTCAGATTGTCAATTGTAAATAGCATCCAGAACCAAGTTAACTAATTTTTATGCTTGTTATTATTTTAATAAATGTGTGTGAAAATTAATCAAGTTCTGGTTAAAGTTCGTCACCGTCAATCTGCTACTCTAAGCGAGCAAGTGGCATTTCTATCGTCTGACCTAACGGCAGAAGATAAAAACGCCACGATAAGGCCATGAGACATATTGCTGACACTTGCCTAATTCGTTAGAGCGACAGGTCGAATAATCTGATGGTGTGTGTACTGAACCTGCTACTCTAAGCGAGCAAGTGGCATTTCTATCGTCTGACCTAACGGCAGAAGATAAAAACGCCACGATAAGGCCATGAGACATATTGCTGACACTTGCCTAATTCGTTAGAGCGACAGGTCGAATAATCTGATGGTGTGTGTACTGAAGGTCTTACAGTACGCACACCACAATGTTCATTGCCAGCTTTGTGCCTGGTACGCAGCTCCGTTATGCACTCTATTTAGAAGGCAAAGTATAGCGCCGCCACCTATCGGAACTTCCTGAAACTATAGAGGAATACTCCAGTATCAAAAAGTTCCACATTTTTTCCACTGGAATTGACCGAGATAAAATTGTCTTCCATTATTTATCAAACGCCCACCTTATATTGAGAATGTTCACTCTGTCTTGAGACACCAGCGATATTAGTTTCGTTTATGTGAAGTATCAGGCTACAGCTAAACCAGTCCCAGTTTCTAGAACGGAGAATTCAACGACGTCCGTGCCTCGGTTCTCATATTTTCCGTGGAACGGCGCAACACGAGACGCTAATGGATTCCTAAGCGTAACGCTTAATGTCGGGAATTACACGGGCGTGGAATTCAAGCGCCGCGCGCCGTTCATTTGCATAAGCTATCGCGTGCTGCCGCTGGATGGCACCCGCGTCGCACACGGTTAGCCGCCGGCCCGCCCTGGCCCGGAGCTTATTATTTTCGGTGAGGGCCCAAAGTGGATATCGACTTTCGGCGCGGCGCGTAATAGACGGAGGACGCATCAAACCGGCAGTTAACGCCATCGCGCCGTGCCAGCTAATGAGGAAATTGCTCGCTCTGGGCGCCTTATTGCCGGCGCTACTAGCCTTGGAGGTGGCGCGGCCTCCGGCGCCGGCACCGGCTGACGTCACATTCCGCTGCTCCGCCCCTAGTCACACGTGAGAAGGGACCTCTCATCGCCAAGGGGCTATAGTTACGAAATTCGGCAGTCTGCTCGTTTACAGACAAGCTGTGAAGGAAACCAGGGAGATATTTGGGACGGAAATTAACGCTGAGAGAGGAAACATATAACCCGACCACAATGGAATTGTGAAAGTAAGAGCAAGTAGGTATTTAGCTGAATATGGAACGTGTTATGTTCTGAATATCAACAGAAGTAAGACAACAGTAATTGAGGTCATTATAATTAGGTGCTGCTGTGGGAAATAAATGAGAAAATGAGCCACCCACAGTAGAAGACGGGTTTTGCTGTAACTGTAGCAGGAATAGCTGACGATGTCAGATTACTAACTGCTGACTGACTATAGCAAGAATAAGCTTTCTGAAACAGAGATAAATAAGCTGCATTCATAAAGAAAAGAGCTGGAGATGGTAAAACGAAAATCGATAAAAAGATTATAATGCCAGTTATAACGGTACTTTGCGGGCAGGCGTGTCAATTAGCATCATATTAATTAAAATCGGTGATAAATAGACTTTACTTTGGAAGAATTAAAAAGGGGAAAGTAATAAAATTTTAATAACTGCACAGTATTACTAAGAAGCAATATAATGAAAAGTAATAAAAAGCAAAGTAGCAAAGACCAAGCGGGACAGAAAGATATAGGGGCGCGTTTGTCTTTTAATACATGTAAAAGAACATGTAACACATTATTGAGCTCTCTACCTTCAGTTATCGCGATCGGGATAGTCGATGAAAAAGTTGTACGCGACTTCGAAATTCGTTAAGGAGATTATTTAAAGACTCTTCAAGCACGTTTAAAATACGTGTGACGAAGTGATCAGAGACGTTTATTGTCGGGTGGAGTGAAAATGATTCCGACAACATAATTCGAACTTTGTGTTAGCTAGGAAAAATCCTCTTGGGAAACTATTATGGTTGTGGAACCCACGAAAGTTGTACGCAACGGAAAGCTATAGTTTACGTAATTCTGAATTTTATAAAATTGTGAAACGCGTGTGCGTGGAACATTAAGAGAATCTTATCCTTGGACGGTTGCGGGGGTAACAGATACAAACAACGCGACAGCATAAAAATAGTTCGCTTATTAACTACCAGATATTAATTAACGGGGACCTAAAATACTAAAAACAGTGAATACACCGTTAAATTGAACCCTGCGTGTGAAACACAATCTCATCGAACATTTCGAGAGCGAAGAATAGACATTTAAGTGCCGAATTGAGAGCCTGGGTCGTGTCGATATTTGGACATTATATGACACACGTTATTCACAACACGATATCGACCATTCTAATACTGAAAAGAAGGACAGGATCATCACGTCCGATCCAGATTCATATTTCATATTTAGTTAGTGAAAAGAAAAGTGTCAATAAACAAACTACATTTCAATATTTTCCACAATTTTTGCTTCATTACGTAGTCTTGACTACATGATAAACAATATCTGTGGAAGTTGTGTACAACGTATCGTCATAATATTTAGCCAACCAGTATTGTGGGACACCAAAAATGTAAATGCATGAAATTGTTCTTACAGCGGATGTATAATGTGTAAGTGCGACGAATTATATTGAGAAATAGAACATCCATTACGTACTTGCATGTTTATCTGCGAAAACGGTCCTTGTCGATACATCAGCATAGCGTTCGAATAGAATCGCTGGAACATTGCAAACCATTCAGATAATCGAACATCTAAATACGCATAATGCTGGTATCACCAGGATGTGTTCTTTCTCCTCACCCCCGTGGCAGTAATTGAATTAAGAGCCAGCCGGGAATAACATTTAAATCAATTGACGACCATTGCCATGTATGAAGGCGAGTGACACCACGAGCGCTAACGTCGATCGCGGAGTGTCGTCGTGATCGTATTGAATGACATTGAGCGGTCACACAGTTCAGTGGGAGGACATGAGGTTCCTGTAACAGCGCTGAGGCCCCAAACTCGCCGCTAGAGGGACATGGGCACACACCTACGTGATAAAGAAGGAGAACGTGTACATATGGACTGTCCATTGCACTCAGTTTTGATGAACACGGTGAAATGGAGAATGTAAAAGAAGCGCGATGGGGTGTAGCGCATTTTCTGACACGGGACGGGGTGTAAGGAGCGATAATTCATCAAAGACAAGCACAAACGTACCCGGGACACTGCATTTATGTTGCAACTCAGACGCTCAGTCCAAGCTCTGGGGCAATGGTAGCCACCATAACTCGCCGGTATTCAATAACGAACGCATTCACACGCTGAGAAATGGTATGGGTGAAGCGGTCATAATTGCATGATACTAACACGACTTCTTCACAGAAAAATGGAGAAACTGGGAGAATCCTCGGGGAATGTCAGTTTGGATTTCGGAGAAACATAGGTACACGTGAAGCAATACTAACCCTACGACTTACCTTTGAATATTGGTTAAGGAAAGACAAACCTTCGTTTATAGCATTTGCAATTTAGAGAAAGTTTTTGGCAATGTTGCCTGGAATAATCTCTATGAAATTATGAGGGTAGCACGGGTGAAATACAGGCGGCGAAAATATATTCATAACTTTAAAAGAAACCAAAAGGCAGTTATAAGAATCGAGAAGCATGAAAGGGAAGCAGTAGTTGAAAAGGGAGTTAGACAGGGCTGTAGCCTACCCCTGGTGTTATTTAATCTGTGCATTGAGCAAACAGTAAAGGAAACCAAAGAAAAATTTGGAATGGTAATTAAAGTTTAGGGAGAACCAATAAAAAGTTTGAGGTATATCGATACATATTGTAATTCTGTCAGAGACTGCGGGACACTTGAAAGAGCAGTTCAACAGAATGGACAGTCTCTTGAAATGTAATGTAATGTAGCAGAATTAAATCAGGTTAAGCTGAGGGATTTACATTAAGAAAACGGACACTTAACGTGGTAGGTAAGTTCTTGTATTTGGGCAGAAAAATTACTGATGGTGGCAGAAGTAGAGGGGATATAAAATGTAGACTGGCAATGGTGCGAAAAGTATTTCTGAAGCAATTTGTTGACGTCGAATAAAGAGTTAAGTGTTAGAAAGTCTTTTTGAAGATATTTGGTTGGAGTATAGCGATGTATGGAAGTGAACGTGGACGATAAACAGTTTAGACAAAAAGAGAATAGAAGCTTTCGAAATGTGGCTCTACAGAAGATTGTTGAAGATTAGATGGGTAGATCACGTATCTAATGAAGAGGTGATCAACAGAATTGGGAGACAAGCAATTTGTGGCACAACTTGACCAAAAGAATGGATCGGTTGAAGGGACACATTCTGAGACGTCAAGGGACCACCAGATTACTACTGGAACGATGTGTGACGGCGAAAAACGTAAAGGAACACCAAGAGACGAATAAAGGTAAGAGATTCCGAAGGGTGCAGATTCCAGTAGTTCTTCGGAAACGAAGAGGCTTGCAGAGAATGGAGTAGCTGCTTTAAACCAGTCTTCGCACTGAAGACCAAAGCAGACAACAAGAACACGATGTGGCGTTCCATTATGTGCACCTTCGGCCAACAACGTCCCCCTTTCCTAGAATCGATTGAGCCACGCCTTGACCTTTGCATGGGCATGCAGTACTCTTTGTACACTTCCACCATTTTATGAAGATCTGCTTCTTACACTTCATCCGCTGTGAAGAAAGGCGCCAGATCTTTGCTCATCTTTTGAAGCCACCATTTCACCGAATTTACCACGACTGACTACAGTCGACACACGTGCGTCTGCTCTCTGTCACCACGAGGATGTGCGCCCAAATCCCTCTATCGGCGAGGTTGGGATCTCCGCACGCTTTTAGGGATCACATCTTCTTCAGTAAGCAATCGCATTACGATGTCTTCAAAACAATTTTCATCTTAGAGCTACCTACTCGTTTCTTTTGGAATTTATTTTATGTATTAATATCTAAGAAATTAAAGTATGGCGACACCTTCTCAGAACGTTGTAGCCTTATGTGGGAGCGAAACATGGATGATACACAGTTCACACCAGAGCGAAGCTTCGGAACTTTGGGGCTATGGAATACTGCTGAAGATCAGACGGGTAGATCGTATAGCTATTGAAGAGGTACTGAATCGAGGTGGAAGCACGTCTGGACTAAACGAATGAGCTGTTGATACACGCGTCATAATCATCAATTTTGAAATGGCGGGAAATGTGAAGAGTAAAAACTGCAGAGGGAGACCAAGGCTGGAGTGCAGTAAGCAGGCTCAAACAGATGTGGGTGGCAGTAGTTACGCAGAGATGGAGAGCCTTACATAGGACTCATTAGTGTGAAGAGCTACACCAAACCATTTTCCATTAATAGAAACATAATATTTACTCCGGGCACGCGGAATTAGTATGTAATCCTGACATGATGTAATAATTTATGCAGGATGTTCTTTGAAAAGTGCGAACCGATCAATATTTGCTGCAAGAGCCTAGGAATAGTATGTTCGCTGGACCACTATTGATGTCAGTTGCTGCTTGGGATATTTCGTTTGATTGTTGTCCTTGACATACAAGGACTGCAACTTCGTTCCTAAGTAGATTCATTTGAGCCATCGCGGTCAGTTATGAAAAGCATCATCACTAAAGTAGTTTGAATTTTAGTCCCATATTCACTCAAGGCAGGGAAACATCATTGGACAGGAGGACACAGATAATGAAAGAATCGTCGCCTACCCAACAGTCTGACATACTTGTGGTGGAATGAATAATTTTATTGTACTTCAGGAATAATGAGAAGATGCAATATTAACTAGGGAAGGCCACAAGAATTCTTTCTGCTAGCAACCTGCATACATGCACCCATGTGGCTGGATTCCAAAGAAACTTCTGTTAAGTTGCATTAGTCGTACTCGCGAACGACTGGTAGTTACATCGCAGCATTACTGAAACAGTGCTGAGAAACAAAAGTAGCAGTGTAAGGGATCCAAAATGTCACGCGACATTCAAAGACCTATCTAGCGCCACGTGTGTCGACCTGCAAAGAAACTTCGATCAAGATTCAAAAATTACACATTCAAATTGACGAGAAAATATTTGATAGGCTGAACTCGGTTAAGTGGTAAAGTGTGAATAATATAGTAACAGCACCAGGATTTATTAGGTTAGTCTTCGACTGAAGATTACACACATACAATTTCTTGAAAAAGATATATCCACATTCGCTCATCAACGAACCATTACTTGATTCAGTTTCAACAATATCTGAAAGATTAATAAAGGGTAAAAAGGTGTTATTGATTGAATAAACTAAACAACTTTTACTTGAATATATTAACGAGATACTACACTTTCACTAGTAGCGTTAAAACCACCGCACTGAATCTTTGAGGCAATAATAACAGTTACTATAAAAAATTATTCGGAACTATAATAGAGAGAAAGAAACTCCGTTAAAAATGTACATTTACGACGTTCAGAAATCAGTTTAAACAAGTAATAAAGTATTGCTAGCAAAACACGGGAGGCGCTAATTATATATTTTAAATATTTAGAGATTATAAGAAATATACTCATAAGATTCATGGTTAAACGCTGCTGAAACTTTGTTCTACATTGGCACTCCCAAAAACATCATGTTGTTGTTGTTGTTGTTGTTGTGGTCATCAGTCCGAAGACTGGTTTTATGCAGCTCTCCACGATACTGTGCAAGCATCTTCATCTCGGATTTACTGCAACCTACCTCCCTCTGAAACCGCCTTCTGTATTCATATTCATCTCTGGGTCTCCGCCTGCGATTCTTACTCCCCACATCCCTGCAATACCAAACTGGTGAGCTCTTGACATTTCGTAATGTGTCCCATCAACTCTTCCCGTCTTCTAGTCGTTGCGTCAATATTTATTTTCTCAAGAATTCTAATCAGCACATCATTAGTTATGTTACCTGACCATCCAGTCTTAAGCAAGGCAGTAATTTAAAAAACTTAATGGATACCTTTCGACCCAGAGAGATAAGGGAAATGTCACCACTTACAACAAATAAAACTTACAAACAGACAAATGAAATATTAAACGTAGCAAGCAGTAATAAAATTGTAGCAGACGAGGTACTGGCGGAATTAAAGCTGTGAAGACGGGGCGTCAGTCGTGCTTGGGTAGCTCAGTCGGTAGAGCACTTGCCCGCGAAAGGCAAAGGTCCTGAGTTCGAGTCTCGGTCCGGAACACAGTTTTAATCTGCCAGGAAGTTTCAATAAAATGAATGTTGAATACTAATTTTCCTGCGAATCCACAGAGACAATTTTGGTGAAAAGCTCACACCAAATAATTTTTTCCACCGTGAGCGTCCTCGAGCAACGGTCCCATAGCCCCTCGATGTCGTGTGCCCAAAACTGATCAGCTTAGACAAACTTCCATCTTAAGATGCTGCTCACAGGTGACAGGCAGTCCTTGATTGCATGAACCGCGGCAGAAGTAAAAGGCTGCAAGCAGCACTTCCCCAATCAGGCATAACATGATATCATACATGGAATCATATGGCAGTATAGCACTTGTAGCCCATCACCGGTGTAAATATCTCAACTAACGCCAGCGCACGACTGAACCGGTGAGCGTGATCGACCCACTTCATTTGGCGTAGGATCAGCTGCCTCCTTTGGGCGCGAATGTAAACACGTTCCCTCAAGTTAGGCAAAGACAGAATAAGAGAAAGTATAGATCCGCTCAATGAACGGGTAGCGATCAGTCTCCAAACAGTTTAAGTCGCGAAGAAGACACCATAAGCTTCAAGAAACACTTTGCAGCACCACATGCAGTCACAAACAAGAGTTGGCACAATTAGGTGTATTACATTTGCAAAAGTTTCTGAAACGCTGGAGGAACATCACTGAAACGCTTCATATCTCACAAGAAACACTATGTGGGTTTATTTAACCAAATTGGCCATACAAAACACTGTCTGGTACTGCAAGCAACCATTGACAAAGAAAATTTTGTTTCTTTGTGAATATAGAGAAATCGACTAATTTAAGGGATTAAAAATCGCGAAATACCAGAAACAACGTAAACATTAATTAAAAAAGCCTAAGGGACTTTAAAATCATCAATTAATGTAACTCACCTCATAATTGTAACACCCCAGAACCCCAGTACCTATCACAGCTCAACAAAAGAAACTAAACAGGGGGGTCATGCTTCCACTGGTCGCAACCAGTTTCATTTCTTGGCGCCTTTCTTTCCTACACGCCCGCCCGTAAAACGCAATGATCACAGAATAACACATGATTCAACGCCATCTTCTGCAGTTAAAGACGCTTTACCGCTTTGGTCAGCGATCACCCTGTCTGTTCACAGGGCCTAAGATGTCGAGTCTTTGCAAATGGGCTCTATAAAACTGCTACAGCTATTGTTACTATTAACAGCGATAGAAAGAGCGGGGTCAGCATTCCAACAGGTGTCAGTCATCTTATTATTTAATCAAAGGGATGTTTAATATATCTCGTATTGCAAAACGGTTCGGTCAAATATTGGGCTGGTACGTTTGTATTCCCCATTTCTTTCTCTTTCATACTCATAGAAAATATTAGAAGCGTATCTAATCTCCAAAACATGGCGCCCGGATATGTCTTGCAGAAATTATTTTGAAGCTGGAAATAATTTCTTTATTAACAAATGTAAACTTTTCGAACTAATCAGTTGGAATAGTTCAAAAATGGCTCTGAGCAATATAGGACTTAACATCTGAGGTTATCAGTGTCCTAGAACTTAGAACTACTTAAACCTAACTAACGGAAGGACATCACACACATCCATGCCCGAGGCAGGATTCGAACCTGCGACCGTAGCACCGAGTACAGCCCGGCCACCCCGACAGGCCATTGAACGATTACATAGATAAAATAGAGTAGGGGTTTGGTGAAAAAATATGTTATACAAATAAATAGAACTCGGACCTAACCGGAAGACACGTAAGCTTATTGAACAAAAGCTCTCCAACACAACCTCTAAACTAAATTTCATGGGGAAATCTCGAAATATTTTGAGATCAGAACTGGAAAAAGTCAAGGAGACGTATTATCTCCAATTCCGTTCTATAACATTTTGGACAAGGTCATAAGGGAATGAGGGAGTGAGCTTAGAAAATGTGGCCTATGGAAACCAGTGAAGACTGGAAGGAAAACTGAAGTCAACTGGATAGCCTTTGCAGATGACCTTGCAGTTTTGAGAGACAATCAACAAGATGCAATACATCAAATATAAATACTCAAGGAATGCTTCGAGAAGGTTGGCTTGCAAATTGATGTTGAGAAAACGGAATTTATGTGTACTCTCTTAACCGTACAGAATCTCACCACAAAATCAGGGTGGATAAATGGAGTTCCACAGTTTAAATACCTGGGGGAAATTTTTGAACAGACTGGACTACAAAAAAAAAAAAAAAAAAAAAAAAACTCAAGAAACTCGAGCACAGAAATTAAAGAGAGCCTACGGTCGAACACACGAACATTACAACAAAAAGTGCATGCCCATGCATCCAAAAATAAGGCACTACAGCACTGTCATCAAACCCGAGGCGCTATACGCAGCAGAAACCTTGTCGCTCCACAACAAGGTGCTATTAGAAAATGTACAAAACGAAGAACGAAAGATGATTAGGAAAATCGTTGGATGACGAAAAGCTAAAGCTGGAGACAGGCTGCAAACCAACAAAATTACAGAGGGAATTTCAAATATTGCTGCTCACATTAGGAAAAGATGCCTTAAATTTTATTGGCACATACACAGACTCCACGAGTATAGACTCACACGCCAGATATTCACAGCTACTGAAAACATTAAAGGTATAACATGGGCCGAACAAGTCTGAAGAGACCTAACCGATGCTCAACTCAGCATTCAGGACAATGCAGACCGTAACATCTACAGAAGCAAACTATACAAGTGGGAAGTTCAGCCAGAGTCAAGAGCCGAAAAGACCAGTTCAAAGTGGACGGATGAAAGAAAGAAAGCCAAGAGTGAGAAAATGAAAGTCTCATAGGAAAACCGCAGGAACAACTTTACAAGGTTCACGTGATCCACAAAGGGTCTACTACGTCTATCACAACAATAATACTAACAATAAATAATGATAATGATAATAAAACATCTAACATTCCACGTAACACCTTCACCCTATGTTTTTCCCCTCTTTTTTTTCCTTTTCTAGAGAATCTTACCCCCAAGCTATACATAGCAATACTAACACCTCTTCCTCTATCTGAGCTGAACATCTCACTCATTATAGAGGGATGCTGGCTCAGTTTTACAGGATAGCAAATGGGACGTTACGGTACAGAAAATGGCCCGGAGATCACCAGTATGTGTGTGTGTTGTTGGATTATTTATGATTCTCTCAAATGCTTAACTAAATAATGTCTGGGATCGATTCATTGACCTTTCGGAAGCCAGTCTTCTTCATAAAATACTCTCTAGCATTGGACAGCAAGTTCCGTCGTGGTCGTACTTCCGTTACTCATGAATTTTAGTGGTGGTTGATGGAAATAACAGTAGTTCACCCCACCCGCCTCCAGAAAAAAAAAGAAGGAAAAAATGATGCAGTAGAAGAAGTTGAAGCTGCGTGAAACATGTCCGTTAAGCTGTGCTTGTGGCTTACCATGAGATATCTGCATCCCTACATATGTTGAAGTCCAACGAAAGCTCTTTCCAGATAATTACTGCCTGTTTTTTGGTAGACTGAACATGCAACCATTGAGGTCTTGCGTTGAAGAACATTTAATGCTGAATATTCCCCAACAATTTATTTTCCACGAGTAAACAATGAAGACAGGGAAGAAAACCTAAAACGTCTCATCATTTTCGTCCTGGCAATTCAGCTTTCACGTAACACATCAGATGTTTATGACGCGGAGAAAACATCGAATTTCTCATCACTCACATTTACCAGGTCTATTACCTAAGCCTTTTCGTTTCCTCATGTCAAATAAAAATGCATGGATAGCGATTTTCACCACCTCAAGAACCTGTTGAATCCTTCTAAAATCGTATTTTTGGGGTACCATAGTCAGAGTGGAAAAAATGTTTCCAGAATTGATTCGAAGGCATATAAATGCGAGTAGATGTTAAAGACGAATATTTTGAGAAATATTACAAATTTATACAAAAAAACATTCTCGGAATTTTGAAACGTGGCCTTTGTCTAATGGACGATGTGGCACAGTACTGTAACATCACTAGCCACCTCTTGCAGGTCACTGCCTGATGACCAACTAATAGATAAGCATCATGCCCCATCGGTAACCACCAGTGTTTCTGGTATCCAGGACGGGAGCTCAGCTTGACTACTGAGGAACTACAAGACATTCGGCGCGTCTACCTTACAAGACGCACACCCAGCCGGTAAAGGGCATCCACGATTGTCGAGCTGGAAATGGGTCTGGGGTCTGGAGAATCATGCTCGCTTAGTTGCCATCCGCTTGGTCGGTCGCTATAGTCAGTCAGTATCATTCAACTGCATTGCTTTGATCGAACTGGGACACTGTGTGCCAGAGTTCACTCCATCGATGAATTTCCGCCAGCGGCTGTCAGACGGGTTAGCACCAGTCAAATGCTATGAGGCAATGAGGAACAAATTCTTCACTAGATCCGTCTCGGTGGTCAGACAATGTCTGTCCACCAAGAACGTTCCGCTCCAAGCCAAGATGCGCTGTGGTCGAGGTTCTGACCGTGAACTTCTCTCAAGAGTCGTGGGTCTGAAACTCATCCTTCCGGTTGCATTTGAACACGGAGCATCTCTGTACTACGATCGCGGAAAATAGACTCGCTGCTGCTCTCCGTTTGCGAACCTTACGCTTGGGGTGAGGATTCGTAGCAACCAACCTGACAAGCCTACATTTCCTACCACACGTTCCAACAGGATCGAATTCATTACAATATGGAAGCAGTTTACAAATGTGACCACCAATATATTACTGATATATTGTTTCCCGATAATCAATTTCTGGCCACAGCATAGTTTAGAATTTTATTTATTCTATATCATCAGTATCCAGAGAGGTTTGAAGTGGCCTGCCTTAGGTTTATTCACCCATACCAACCTCTTCATCTCAGTGTCGCACTTATACTTAGTGCCCTCAATTTTTCTTTTGGACATATTCAAATCTCTGTGTCCTCTACAGTTTTTACCCTCTACAACTTCCCTGTCACGTAACCTGTTCCTCGATGTCTCAATACGTGTCCAATCATTCTGTCCCTTTTTCTTGTCGATGTGTTTTACATGTGGAGAAACTTTTCATTTCGTATCTTACCAGTCAACCTAATTTTCAACATCCTTCTATTGCACGACATATCAAACGCTTCGAGTCTCCTCTTTTCATCACGCAGTGGAGGATTCAGCTCCATACAACGCTGTGCTCCATACATACATGCCTAGAAATATGTTCCTCAGATTAGGGTAGATGCTGTATATTAGGCGAGGAATGCACTCTTTGTCTGTGCTAGTTTGTTTTTTAAATCTTTGCTTCGCCAGTCACGTGTGTTCTGATTCTAATACCAAAGAATTTGTTCACTTCACCTTCTTCATGCCCCATATTTTGAAACTACATTCGTCGCCAATCCCACTTCTGCTAATCCACATTACTTTCGTTTCTTTATTGTTGACTCCGAATCTACATTCTGCACTAATCACAGTGTCCATTCCATTCGACGGATCCAGAAATTTCTCCTGACTTTCACTAGGGATAGAAATATAGTTTATCTTTAAAATCCCACCGCCCTGAATTTTAGACCGGATCCTGAACGTTTCATTTGCTTCATTCCGTCATGGATGCATGGGCTGAACAACAGGGGCATAAGACTGTGCATTGTCGACCCTATATTCTTATTTCTACTTCTTTGTTCTTGTATATATTGTACATCTTCCGTCTTTCTCTATAACTCGTACCTGTTTTAGTGAGAATTTCGAACATCTTGAACCATTCCACAGTGTCTAACGCATTCTCTAGGTTGTCAGATCCTATGAAAGTGTCTTTGTTTGTTCTTAAGCCTTTCTTCCATTATCAAGCTGAACGTTGTAGCTGCCTCACTGGTGCCTTTACCTTTTCTAAAGCTAAACAGCTTGCCTGACAAATCCTGAATTTTCTTTCCTGTATACTGTGTTTGTCAGCTATTTGCATGCATGATCTGTTAAACTGACTGTCCGACAATCCTTGCTAATCATGTGTGGTACATCACTAGAACATAGATTTTACAGACCTAGTAGACTTCCTCCCATGATTTTAGAAAATTTCCAAGAACTGTTGTATATGAGTTTCGTCTTAATCGATAGCAAAACTTGCAAAGCTCTATTAGACTGTAGTACTTGATCCAATATGTCTTCAATATCGACTCCAATGGCACTTTCGATGGTTTCAACAGTTTCACACTCTCAAAGAGGCTGTTCAGGATGCAGTTTCAGCTTGTCGCTCTCTCCTCTGCATGGGACAATGGAGTTCCTTTTTTACTCTTTAAGTTTGATACCATTGCTTTCAAACTGGCAAAAGGATTGACATTTCTGTACACTGGCTCAGTCCTTCTGATGGTCATTCTTTTTCCTATATTTTGCATTGCGCCTTGGTTTACCTGCTTTTCCAGTTTATTACATTCCAACGTCTATTGTGGTAGTCCTGTTTTTTCCTGAACATTAGTGTACTTCCTTGTTTCGTCGATGAGTTGAAGTATTTCTCTTTTCGCAGTTGCCGTTCTTGTCTCTGTACGTCTGCCCAACATCTGTTCCATTTGTGCAGCTTATGACCCACACAGGATTCTATGTTCTGTATAAAGCTGGCAGGTAAAGGGCATTCACAACAAGACAGGCTTCAGAAGGCGAAAGCTGGACAGACTGCTACGCTGGCTGAAACTGCTATAGACGTGGACGGACAGGGCAAGCTCCTCGGCAGGGACAGCCACTCAAAGCTGATGTAAATTTGAGACGACCGAGGCAGAAACGCGCGGATGAATGAGGCGCGTGTGGCGCCGTACACAGCTGCCGCCGCCGTGAGGACGGCGCGGCTGACGGCAGCTTACGGTGCCGCGCCGCGCGTCGGCTGCTTTTCAGCGCAGCGGCACACGCGGCGGGGCCGACGATTTCGCGCAAAGTGGCAGGTCGGCGTAATCCCGGCGCGCGGCGCATATCGGGGATTAAGGCGGCCGCGGCAGATAGCGGCGGCCCGAAGCTGCCGGGGCGCCATTTACCTCCTCCACGGAGCGGCGTCCCGCGGGAGCGCCTCTAAAAGAGGGGCGCCGGAAAACCGCTCGCCGGCCGCTCCGCCGCCAATCGATGGTGGTGCAGCCGTCTCCGAATACGTATCGCCGGTAGCGGAGGCGTTTTCCGTGCCGCCCTTAAATATGCCTAGCGGAGCTCCGCGAGATGAAGTATATGCGGGACGCGAGCGCTTAGGAGCGAGAATAACGAGTGCATAAAACTGTGACGTGTAGAATGGGCCACAGTCGCCCTCCATTGCGTATTACACTGCTGATGAGAAACCATCCCGGCAATCGGAACTTTGTAATTTTTTGCACGGGGTGACACAAAAAAAACAGACTTGAGTTGCTTTGAAAGGTGACAGTGGTTTCCCTCCTCAATGATCAATTCGGTTACGCAACTTGCAGAAACTCTGAAAAACTTAAAGGACACAGTAGATACTCTGAAAGTCCGAAGCTTGTGGTCGTGCGGTAGCGTTCTCATTTCCCGCGCCCGGGATCCCGAATTCGATTCCCGGCAGGGTCAGGGATTTTCTCTGCCTCGTGATGACTGGGTATTGTGTGATGTCCTTAGGTTAGTTAGGTTTAAGTAGTTCTAAGTTCTAGGGGACTGATGACCATAGACGTTAAATCCCATAGTGCTCAGAGCCATTTGAACCATTTTTTGATACTCTGAAAATTGGCTCAGAAAGACACATGGAGGAAATTAGTTCATTATCAGAGAAAGTAGTTGAACTATCGGATTAGCTAAATAATTTATCTACGAAGGTAGATGATAATCTGAATGACACAAAACCGGTAGTCTTTAATGACACAGAAGAGTACGAACAAATTAGGAAATTCAAACAAAATCAGAATCAAATTAATACGCAACACCAAAGAGAAATCCGGGAAGTACAAGATCAGTTGACATAGGTAATACAAGAATTATATATTTCAGAGGAGAGTCGCGCTCCATCACAGGAAGAGGGACTTAGAAATACGGAAAAGTCACAAAATAATAACACAGGGCATTTCAGAATTTATGAAAGAAATTGGCAAGGCGCACTGAATTTTGAGATTGAACCGCCGATATGAAGTAACAATGACCGACATGCGACTCGCCGACATCATGATTTTGACTATAAGCTGTTTATTACTTCAAGTAAATTCAAAACATTTAAGAATTCGGGCAACGACATTCATCCACAAGCGTGGCTTCATTGAAATCTCTCATTGATTTCCTCCCAACTGGTCATTAGAGCACAGATTAGAATTTATGTGTGGCTATTTAGAGAATGAACCAGCTGTAAGAATGCGATCGGTCATTCACGATTGCCACAGTGAAGCAGAATTTTATCATGCCTTCCTCTCAGCATATTGGTCTCAAGCTACACAAGACCGAGTCAAACATAGTATCATAATGATGAAACATTTCGAACAATGTGAATTTTTCAGTCTTGTGAAATATTTTTAAGACATGTTGCACAAGAATCAGTACCTGTCAAACACATACAGCCCCTCAGAACTCACCTGCATTTGCTTAGTCAAATTACCTGAACATTTATGACATATTATTTTGGCAGGACGTTGCAAAAACGACATTGAAGCTTTTCTGGGACTCTTGCAAGAATTGGAAATTGACACTGACAATCGTGGGACGCGAAAACAGGAACACAACAATTACAGGTCACATCCGTCACAATTCCACGATAACAGAAATAATAAATGGACACGACAAGGCTATTCTTACAACACAAATCGTGACCAAAACAGACACCACCCATTTGACAACCACTGGCAGAGTATTAATAGTTACAGAGACAGATCGCATTTCCGTAGTAATGAAAGTGACGGAGACAACCATAGAAACAGACAATATGGGAACCAAAACAATTATTATCACGGGAGACAGAATAACTTCAGACGCAACGGTCCACCGTGCAATGATAATTCAGGGAGAAATTCTCCTCCACTTAACTGATATGAAAGAAACTACAGGAACTACCGACATGGCGACTGATGATATAATCATTACGACAGACCTGAATTTCCTCAGAACTGGCGAGATTCTAACAGGGTTGGGCCCTCTCGGCAAGGAGAATTTGTAGAAGTTAGGTCTCCTAATCCCAATAACGACGCACGCCAACAAAGAGATAGCAGACAATGACTCGCAACACAGGCAGCCACGTGCGCCAACTGGCTCAGAGAAAAATAACATAGACTCTAACCTTGAGAAAAATTTGAGCATTCTTCACTGACGTATACCGCATGATAATTGCATTCAAGTTCAAACTCTGAGTACTATGAAAAGTAAAGGATTGCACCACATTTCACATTTAAAACCGTTTATTGAGAGTTAATCTGCTTTTTAACTTAGTCTTTGCCATAAAATTTTTCACTTCATGCTATTAGTACAATTTGTCACACTGAGAAACTGTTAACATGCAACAACGCTTTTAAATTATCTATGCAGTCAGGAACCAAGAGAACTTATTTAAACAGAAATTATGAATGCATTGTTATAGTGAACAGACGACACAGTGTTATTGTGTCAGTACATTCTTGCTTGTTAGTTCCACGTTTGCGTAACGACTATAAGGCTCACATAACTAGGACATATACTGGTACTGCTAATGAGATTTTAATGCTACATTTTGATTTACTTGAAAAGATATTCTTTATTTGAAATACATTCTGTGAGATTAAAGATGACTTAGCATTTGGTTTCTTTGATAGCTACACAATTATATCATGACGCTACTAATATGTGACACAATTTACATTGTTGCTTTTACGGTGTATCTGTTTTATTCCTGCACACTTTTTCTGTATTATTCTGGAAAGTAAACCATGTTTTAGAAGTAATTTTTGTGGTATAGCTACAATGAGACAGCCTTTTCCCTAGCACAACAATACGTTACATTATAATACTTTCTTGATCACGGTAAGGTATGTAATAACTACGATATCTATACGCAAAGCATTTCACTTTTGTTTATGATGAGGTAAGTACATTGACTTCAGCAGACCTTTGCTTACAGAGGACGATAACTACGACACTTCCACAAAATTATCTTAGAGCAAGACGCACATTTAGCTGTACTGGACACGCATTTGCATGATTAATTTTGTACTTAAGCCATTTACTTTTCAAGATTTTTGAATTCCAAAGAAAGATTTACGTGATACATTTCATTCCATTGCTGTAATCTGTAACACCTGCGGGTATAATTACATTAATCCTCAGGGGGGTACACGCTTACTTTGTGTACCATGTGTTTGGCAAGCACAAGGATCCATAGCTAATTTGATATTTGCTTATACAACTTTACACATCGGTACCATGTTTCTCTAACACAGAATTACGCTGCTATCTGATTATTTAACAGAGAAACGAACTTTTTTTTTTACTACGTCAGTGACACATGCTTATGCAATTACACAGTTGGATAACTTCACACTTATGAAATTGTATTTTGTCTGTACTTTGTGAAATGTTCGTATTTTTTTCGGAACCATTGTGATACTATGAGAGCTTTGAATGATGTATTTGGTATGGGATCACGATGTTTCAAGTACGATTGAGGTAGATGACACAATTGAAATGAGCAGAGAATTTTTTTAGGTTTTGAAATTATTGCAGAAAGCTACGACGTTTTTGAGATTTGGTTGAGTTATTATGATGTTATTATTACGATGAAAATGTGTATTATTCTGTTGAGGTATGTTTATGATCAATAAGCTGATGCTATATGAGGAATTTGATTATGCTACGTATTTATTATGATGAAATATTGAAGAAGTGTCGACGAATATGTATATGTGTAATAAGGTAAGGAATTATGAGTAGTGGTTAGGGACTCTGACTTGTGAAAAAGGATGTTGGAAACCAAGAATTATACTTTAAGAGTTATGAAATGTGTGTAAATGTGTAAATGTAGCACAATGCCATCGAAAATTTTTGGACACTGGTATATTTATAGGATTTTGTTTCTACAGATTTGTAATGCAAATATTTCGACCTGTGAAATTTTATTTGTATCAAACTGTCACTGTAGCGGAAATTGATGTCGTAAATATTTTGGTAAGGAAGATAGGTCACTGTAAGCACCCAGCTGCATGACAGTCGCCTGGAAAAAAGCCATTAGTGTGTGTCTTTCAGAGGCACAGGTGGAGAAAGAAAAGAGGCCATTATCCTCGCTATTGACATTTCTTTGTAGAAAGCATCACAAATACGACACGCCCAAACTTGAAAACATATGATTACACTGTGGAGTTCTTAAGTTATTATATTTACTAAATTGCCTAATGAAATGATGAGAAACATTTTTACATCTATTGTCTTTCTAGTTCAGAAATTTTTTACTGCCTTTGGAGACGCCATTTTCCTAGTGAATGACGTTTCACACATTGCTTTGTACTTATTTGCTCATTTCGTTTAATATCTAGTTTCTAGCTTCACTGCAGCATTGGTTAAAATAAAATTTAATATTTTATGCCTACAGATCCAGCAAATAATAATTTTATGATCTGCTTCCAAAAAAACGAGGGAGCACAAAAAGACATTTCCACTTCACAGGAATTGCATGCATAATTTTTGTCAGTGACTTGGTAACTTGTCTGCTAGAGTAAGTTATTGTGATGCATCACTCTAGTGTTAAGATGTGACATAGGTATTAGACATGGCCATCTTTAGTGTAATATTTTTTTCTGCTTGAGCTTTGTCATGTTTAGATATAAGTTATTGCATTTGCTGCTGCTGTTTGCCAGGCATAGTGCTACTAAATTTCACTTTGTATTACTCTGTTAAGCCAGTTTTACTACTGATTTAATTTTCTTGTTGCTGCACATTGCCTCATATTAGTTGTAATATTGCATTTGCTTTGCTAATTTAGATATACTGCTGCTTGCTTTGCCAATTTGTCATTGCTGTTTGTGTTAATATGTTATGTGTTGCTGCATTGCCTCGTCCCTTAGTTTATGCATCTGAGCTCAGTAGATTTAAGTTAGCTTAAGAGGGGGTAGACTATATAAGAGAATGAGTTGCGATGAATTGGAAGAAATGCACTGAGAACTTATACGAAAAAAGTACAGAAAGCAGGTATAGATAGGACTTTTTGGGAATAATGATGGAGATCTCCAAGAAAATAAAGTTTTGTTTGCTAAATACTGCAGTACCAAATGTTACACTGAAAACGAACCCTGTCCTTTCCTTTTGTGTTATCCCCCTATGTGTTTGTGTACCCTTGTGTATTTGTGTTTTTCCTGTCTTTATGTGTTAAGCTAATAAGAGTTATGTTGCAGAATTTTTCTAATAATATGTTATCTACTTTGTAGAGATGTTTAGACATTATTTCTTCTGTTCTGTTTCAATGCTCATATGTGAAATTAGTGTTTTTAAAACTATTCTCATTATTTTATATATTTACTTATGTCGTAATTCCTGTAACATTGATGTATATGTTTATTTCTATTGTTTTGTAAAGCCTGTATTACTACAAATGTTATGTGTATTATTATTTTTTAATGATGTTTTCTGTATCTTTGTAATTGTATTCTCATGTTATAAAATTGTAATGGACATCAGTGCAGCAAATTAAGTAACTTGTAAGCATTCATTTCAGTGCACACGTTTCTGTTGGTCATAGTATATGCACAATATGTGAGAAGTTGGGACTGTTAGTGTTTGCACATGTGTTGATAATTCAGCAAGGGACTGGTTAGCTGCATTGCTGGTTCTAAGGACAATTCCAAAAGCTTTGTGAGTGCACAAGTGGTGGTTTATGGACTTGCTATATAGTACAAGACTCTTTGATGGTGACTATGCACCTGCACAGTTGGAACAGATGGCTGCTGGCCGTCTGTACAAGGACTGAAGTGGATCTGCACCTTTGATGGCCCACCAATACCATTATTTATACAAGGACTGCAGTGGGTCTGCACCTCTGGTGGCCCACCAGTACCATAATCTCTACCAGGACTACAGTGAGCCTGCTCTGTGATGACCTACCTACCAATATTCTTCAAAACTTCGACTGACTCTGCTATGGGTTAGCTCTGTTGTGGCCCATTACCCGTCTGCATGTCAAGAGTCAGCACTGTCTTCTAGACTACTTCTTCAAGACTGCATGGAAATCCACTACTTCCGTGTACGTTTTCTTTTACCACTCAGACTTTGAGAAAAACACTGCAATTTAACTGTGATGAATGATCAGGACTGTCTTTATGGAGTGTGAGAAAATTTTAGCTTGTGACCAACATTGTATCAGTAAGTGTGTGCATTTGATTTCTTTGTTATTGTAATTGTGAAAAAATTTTAACAAATATGTAGTGACCAGTGCCCAAAACAATTTGTAAAATTTATGGTGGGGAGCATGGGGGCTATGTAAGTAGGCTGTTTAGGTTTTCTTATTGGTAACGCCACGTAGCGCTCAGCATGAAAATCACTGGCTGTGCTGTGTGCAGTCTGTGGCTAGTTTGCATTGTTGTCTGCCATTGTAGTTTTGGGCAGCTGGATGTGAACAGCGCGTAGCGTTGCGCAGTTGGAGGTGAGCCGCCAGCAGTGTTGGATGTGGGGAGAGAGATAGCGGAATTTTGAGAGCGGACAATCTGGACGTGTGTCCATCAGAAAATGTAAATTTTTTATATTGTATATCATGGACTGATATATATATTATCACTTTTGAACACTATTGAGGTAAATACATTGTTTGTTCTCTATCAAAATCTTTCATTTGCTAACTATGCCTATCAGTAGTTAGTGCCTTCAGTAGTTTGAATCTTTTATTTAGCTGGCAGTAGTGGCGCTCGCTGTATTGCAGTAGCTTGAGTAACGAAGATTTTTGTGGGGTAAGTGCTTTGTGAAAGGTATAGGTTATTGTTAGTCAGGGCCATGCTCTTGTAGGGATTATTGAAAGTGAGATTCCGTTGTGCTAAAAATATTGTGTGTCAGTTTAGTGTTGATCAGAATTAGTAAAGAGAGTAATGTCAGAGTACGTTCAGTTTTGCTCAGCTGATTGAAAATCAAATAATGTAAGAGGTTTATCAGCACAGTAATTCATTAATTTTTCAAGGGGGACGTTTCAGTATATTATGGAACTACTCGATACCGGACAGCTTCACACTAGCAGCTGTGCCTCACAAAAATAATTTTTGCGCCGGCTAGGATACCGAGAGAGGTTGAGGAAGTGAAGGACCTGTGACAGGGAGGGGTGAGCTGCAAGTCATTCTCAGTGGCTGAAGGCAGAGTTTTACAGCCCACTGCAAAGCCTTCTTGTGGAGCGGCCCAAGTGTACGTCGCCTCCTGTCGTCACAGCCTCTGGTAAAGGTTGAAAAGGGACATTAAAGATAGCCGTCTAACAGGAATTGCCTGCAGTTTTCTTCAAGCCCACTGGAATGTGTTTCCTGTCGCTATATAGAGGCATTGGAGTCAACGGTTAAGAATCCTTCCCGCAAAATCAGTACCACTTTTCAGCCACTGTGTCCAGGAAGCCCTAGGATTAGATAAAGCCGGCCGCTGTGGCAGAGCGGTTATAGGCGCTTCAGTCCGGAACCGCGCTGCTGCTACGGTCTCAGGTTCGAATCCTATCTCGGGCATGGGTGTGTGTGATGTCCTTAGGTTAGTCAGGATTTAGTAGTTCTAATTCTATGGGACTGATGACCTCAGATGTTAATTCCCATAGCGCTTAGAGCCATCTGAACCATTCTTGATTAGCTAAACTAAGCCATTCAGGCGGATGTTGCTTTGAATAGTTCGAGAAGCTTCAAGAAAATTTCGTGTTAACTGCTTAGGAATAGCCAGTGGTTTCACGTCCAGATAGCGTAACGAAGACCATCATTGGCTGAGTTGAGTGCTCATATTAGTGAAATGAGATTTGCTAATATCGAGGCAGAATGTGTGCGGAACTCTCTATTAGGTGTCCAGTTGACACACATCGTAGAAGAGAATATTATTTGTTGAAGACATTGAAGGGAAGCGTCCAGTGATCATTCTCAAACTTTGTGAAAGTGCCGATTATGCCACTTGATTCAGAACCATGTTATTTTTTTGAGAGGAGAGGAAGATGTCGGTGCTCCTATGTGGAGCTTTAGGCATTCCTAAGTGCTCACTTACCACCAGAATTTGAGTCAAGTGTTTACTCCTGGCAAGTGTGTAAGCAGATTGTCTCGACTCGTGAACGGACTTTGTAGTTGAGTAACTTCGAACGAGGGAGTTTGCAGACGCAACCAAACGTCCTCTGTGTCTCTCCAACATGACAGCAGCCTTCTGCAGGTCGACATGGCAGATTAGCTGTCCGTTCGATTATTTATGTTGATTTATGCTCATGGCCTGAGAAATAGGAAACCAGTTCCACTCGATTGATCTCTGAGCTCTCTGTTGTCAGCGGCAGACATTCTGGAAATTTTTACTTAGATAGAGGCTACGTAGTAAGAACCAGTTTTGTGTCACTGTCGTGAAAATGTACGGAGAGAGGGGGAGGGAGAAGGGAGTGCGATTTTTCCATAGAGGACAGGTGTTGTTCCAGCCTTAAACTTCGCATGACCAGTAGAATTAATTGAGTGTTCAATTTCCTTCACTTCAAGTGTATAGACACAAATATTTTGTCATCGGACTACAGGTTTCGGTCTATAATGACCATCTTCAGATCTGTATTCATAAAACAGATCTGAAGAAGGTCATTATAGACCAAAAACGTTGTCTGATGAGAAAAAATTTGTGACAATATCCATGAAATAAGGGAAATTTATTCTATATTCGGGTCAGTGTTCGATTCGGGATCATGTCACAGCCTGTGTAACTGAATATTATAACTATACACAATATATTTTCCAAAGTCCTTGATTTTATTGCAATAAATATCTTGATAGTATCCTACTAATCTTATTTAACCAGGATAAGTCTTTATCCCACTGTTTATGAACAGGACTGTTTAAGAACATTAATCATTTAGGAGCAGTTGAATGATATTTATATAACGTCTGGTTGCGTTCAACCATAGCGTGGCTTGTCAGATAGCAACATATTAAAACCACGACACACCCCAGTGCAGCAGTTTATTACAAACAAACTATGAAAGACACACATTGTGCATGTCACTGGACGGACTATGGTTAAAGTTTTATGTTCGCCAAACGCTACACCAGCACTTCACATGAGCACATTGCATTGTTCGAGAAACATCGAAACGGTAGTCCATGTCATTCCACACACGAGTCAACAAATCCTTGTTCATTGAATCGATGGCTTCAATAACTAGATTTCCCAGCTATCGAAGAGTACCTGCCATTGATTTGATGGAACAAAGATTCTAAGAACCTTCAACATCGCAGCGCGTCAGCAATCGTTGGTTAATATATTAAAAAGCTAAAAACCGCCTCGATTGCGAAAAACGCACCTAGTGTTAAGTGTTAACCCAGGTTTCGGCGTAGATAACTACACCTTCTTCAGAACAACAATAAAACCCACAAGTGACTAAGAAGACCTTTGTCAATGATTAAACGAACACCATAGCTATACATTTATAAACGAAAAAGAAAAGAAAAACACAAACAGTGCATATGTACAAAGTCGAAACCACTTTATATAGATAGCGGGTCAGGCTTGTAAGTGAGCGACCGTTTGTAGCTACAGTTTATGGAGGGTCATGGCCCATCGAACATAGGCCGGTGTGAGGTGGAGCGTACACCATTAAGTTAAGTAGTGGTTTTGACTTTGTACGTATGCAACTTTTGTGTTTTCCTTTTCTTTTTCGATTATAAATGTATAGCTATGGTGTTCTTTTAATCATTGACAAAGGTCTACTTAGACACTTGTGGGTTTTATTGTTCTTTGAAGAAGGTGTAGTTATCTACGCCGAAACCTGGCTTAACACTTAACACTAGGTGCTTTTTTCGCAATCGAGGCGGGTTTTTAGGTTTTTAAAAAACAAAGACTCTGTCTTTCAAGTACTCCGACTGAAAAAAAATCATAAGGTGTGAGGTCTGGTGACCTCGGCTTCGGAGGCCAAAATCAAGCAACAAGATCTTCTCCACCCACACCATCGATGTGAGATGATGTTGTTAGGATAAAGCCGCACCTAAAAGTGATATTGAGTCAGGACCCCATGATATATGAAAATGGAATCACTGGATTCTTCAGAATTTGAGAAAACGAACAACTCTGAAGCATTTCCAGGTATGACAGAAAGGTCACAGTTTCCTCCGCTACAAGAAAGGACCATGAAATTTATGAACAGAACCAGTACAAAACAGATTCAGTTTCGCTTTCATGTTTGACAATGGTGCCTGGATTCTCTGACTCCCAAATTACTTTACCCGGCAGATGAAACGTCGATTCACCCGAAAAGTGAGTTGTTCGGAAAAAGTGTCCTCTGCCATATCCTGGAGAACTAAAATGCAAAATTCGTACCTTCTGTTATGTTCGCCGGGACGCAGTTGCTGCAGTAACTTTAATTTGTAAGGCTTCATATGGAGGCGTAGTTTTAGAACACGCCACGTCGTTGTTTGAGAAAGTTAAAGTTCCTGGCGTGTCCGTGTTGTGGACGTCCGAGGACTCCATGAGAACTTATCTCGGATACGCTCGATATTCTCATCAGGTGTGCTTGGCTGTTCAGTGGTTTTCCTTTTGTAGTAGCGAGCAATTTCCTAGAATTTGATATGCCATTCATAAATCTGCTTGTGCAAAGGCGGCTTATTGATGAATCGATGGCGGATTAAAGATCGTGACCCACTGATTAGTCGATTCTCAGTGTCAAATGCTATAGCTTGAGCCATAAATTGTCTTATTTAAATTTCCTCGAAAATCTTCAAAGACGATTTTGTAAAGAACTTTTGAGAGTTGAATCGAACCTCTTTGAGCTATTGATAATAGTCTTCTAAACTTCATGTACCTTAAATACGAAAAGCAAGATGGCGTTCTAGTAAATAACTGAGCGATGTTACGGCAACACGAATTCTTTTCTTTGTGTGTTAAGGCTGTCACAGTCTAAAAAGTCTTAATACATAGGCACGTTACTAACGTCGAGCAACCCAACCACTTTAATAAGCATATTTATAAAATAATGACAGTATTTTCAGTAAACATTGTCCGCAAACTATCCATATGTGAGTAAACTCCTAATGCGTGGTTACAAACCACTTTTGACTCCATTATCAAACATCGTCCTAGTTAGCAAAAATGCATCTGAAACGCAAACATTTCGAATAAGTCCCCATTTAATGGGCTGAAATGTCACCCATATTTTACCTTAACAGGAAATAAAATATTACTTAACAATGATGTGAAGTATCCGTTCAAAATGATATTCCAATGTTGTCGTCGCATTTCGATGCAATACCATCTTGCGTCAGCAGTGAGTTACAAATTCCTTAAATTACTTCCAGACCATTTCGTATGTACTATTCAGTGCTCCAGTTCTTCTACCACATCTTTTTTCTAGTAAACCATTACAGCTAGTCAACACCCACAGTGCTACATACGCTTTGAAGATATCAATCTATCGAATCTACACATTTTGAGAAAATTAAGACGAATCTGAAACACTTGATGCATAACACATAGAAGGGTGTGCTGAAAAGTAATGAAAGTAATGCATTTTAATGTGAAAATTATTAAAACTATTTAAATAACGTAAACTTTATCTCTTTTTCTTCGTTTCTACATATTTATTTCTCCACATTGTCACTCTGGCGATGTGTACGTTTCTTCTAACCAGAGACCAGTTTGTTGATGCCGATATTGTATAATGTTTGTCATTGTTGACGAAGCCATGTCCTCACCTACGCTAGAACCACTTCATCGTTATCAAAGTGATGATAGAGTTCTTTAAGTTTCCGAAACAGATGAAAATCCGATGGGCCCAAATTGGGACTATATGGAGGATGATCGATGACAATGAGTCCAAGGCGTCGGATTGTTGCAGATGTCGCAGCGCTCGTGTGTGTTCTGGTAATGTCTTGCTGAAAGAGTGGGTGCTCCCTGAACGAACTCGATTACAGCACGCTGTTCCTCATTCACCGACATAGTTATACTACTCACCGCCTTGTTACACAATAAGGATGTAGAATGTTAGTAATAAATCTTTTATTTGAAAAGCCTGAAGAGGTTACTCATTAAAAATCCGGAGGTATTACATTTCATCACGCACTCGTAAACATATACAGTGCCCTCAGTTGTTACCCATCACATTTTTAACAAATCGAAATAAACAGCTACACACACACACACACACACATACACACACACACACACACACACACACACACTAGCACGCCCACACGCACACGAACTTAAGGAATACAATTAATTTTCAAATTTTAACACGAACAGTACAAGCAATTTTTAAATGTCTGGTTCATTGCAGTCAAGAAGAGTGATAACACGTTAGAAGCAAGTGGACTAACTCTGCATGTAGAAAATCTGAATCACTTCTGTGCCGAGACAAGGTAAATGCGGATGACGTCCTGGATAATCTCACAGAGTGCAACATCATAATGGTATGACGTGAGGTCAGTAGTAGTGTTGACGGTAGCAACTGTGGTTGAATTCAATGTGGCTAAGATTCCTAGAAACTTCCTCTCGTTTCCCATGCCAGTTGAGTTACATTTTATGTTCCGCTTCTGAGCATCCAGTTGTGCTTTAGGTAAATGTGGGCGGATTTGTTTATACCACATGCCCCTGAACAGATCTACGGTCTCTGTTACATTCGCTTATGGCCATCTCTCTAATTACTGCAACGTTGTTAGCCAATTGGTCAGCATTCTCATTCCCCGCGATTATAGCCTGATCATTGACCCACAGAAATACCACACAAGTACCAGTTCTGTGAAACTCTGATACAGAAGCAACTACCCGTTATGGCAGATAGCAACTGCCTTTGTTCTTACCAATTCCTGTCAATTTTTGCATAATTGAGAGCAATACCGTGATTATTGAAATACCGTTAGCTGCTATCTTATGCCATATTTTAGTGACCTTTTTTCAGCCGTACCCAAGGGACCGCTGTACACTTCACTTTTCAGATGAAAATACAAAAAAAAAAAGAAAAGAAAAAGGAAAATCATCAAGACAAAAGAGGTCAGGTATTCTTGAAAGCAATTCCACGATCATTGTTGTTGTTTTTGTTGTGGTCTTCAGTCCAGAGACTGGTCTGATGCAGCTCACTGTGCTACTCCATCCTGTGCAAGATTCTCATTTCCGACTAACTACTGCAACGTACATCCGTCTCAATCTGTTTAAAGTATTCATGCCTTGGTCTCCCTCTACAACTTTTACCTTCCGCACCTCCTTCCAATACTAACCCAGTGATCCATTGACGCCTCCAATCCCTTCTTCTAATCAAGTTGTGCCAGATATTCCTCTTCCCTCCAATTCCATTCAGTAACTCCTCATTAGTTACGTGACCTACCCATCTAACATTCAACATTCTTCTGTAGAACCACATTTCGAAAACTTCTATTCCCTTCTTGTCTAAACTACTTATCGTTGAAATTCGTGGCTACAGTCCGTACTTACATTTCCAGGAAAGACTCGGTGATCCATAAATCTATACCCGATGCTTACAAATTTCTTCAGAAACGCTTCCCTTACCATTGTCAGTCTATATTTTATATCCTTTCTAATTCGACCATCATCAGTTATTTTTCTCCCCAAACAGCACAAAACCTTTACTATTTTAAGTGTCTAATTTCCTAATCTAATTCCCTCAGCATCACCTGGTTTAATTCGACTAAATTCCACTATCCTCATTTTGCTTTTGTTCATGTTCATCTTATATCCTCCTTTCAAGCACTATCCATTCCATTCAAATGCTCTTCCAGGTCGTTTATTGACCCTGACAGAATTGCAATGTCGTCGGCAAACCTCAAACTTTTTATTGCTTCTCCATAGATTTTAATTCCTACCTTTACCGCTTACTCGGTATGCAGACTGAATAACATCGGAGACAGGCCACAACCCTGTCTCACTCCCTTCCCAACCACTGCTTCCCTTTCATGTCCCTCGACTCTTATAACTGCCATCTGGTTTCTGTACAAATTGTAAATAGCCTTTCGCTCCCTGTATTTTATCCCCGATACCTGCAGAACTTGAAAGAGAGTACTCCAGTCAACATTATCAAAAGATCCTTCTAAGTCTACAAATGCTAGAAACGTAGGTTTTCCTTTTTTTAATCTATCTTCCAAGGTAAGTCGTAGTGTCAGTATTGCCTCACGTGTTCCAACATTTATACGAAATCCTAACTGATCTTCCCCGAGGTCGACTTCTACCAGTTTTTCCATTCGTCTGTAAAGAGTTCATGTCAGTATTTTGCAGCCGTGATCTATTAAACTGATAGTTCGGAAATTTTCACGCCTGTCAACACTTGCTTTCTTTGGGATTGGAGTTACTACATTCTTCTTGAAACTGTGAGTATTTTGCCTGTCTCATACATCTCGCTCACCAGATGGTAGAGTTTTGTCAGAGCTGCCTCTCCCAAGGCTATCAGTAGTTCTAATGGGATGTTGTCTACTCCCTGGGCCTTGTTTCCACTTGCGTCTTTCAATGCACTATCAAACTCTTCACGCAGTAATATATGTCCCGTTTCATCCTCATTTACGTCCTCAAACATTTCCATAAAATTGTCCTCAAGAACATCGCCCTAACATAGACAACCCCTATAGCCCTTCTACGCTTTTGCGTACCCTTCTTTCCTTAGAACTTGTTTTCCATCTGATGTTCATATAAATAGATCTATTTTCTCCAAAGGTCTCTCTAATTTTCCTGTAGGCCGTACCTATCTGACCCCTAGTAACATATGCCTCTACATACTTACATTTTTCCTGTAACCATTACTGCTTGGCCATGTTGCACCTTCTGTCGATCTCATTTTTGAGACATTTGTATTGCTTTTTGCCTTCTTCATTTACTACATTTTTATATTTTCTCCTTTCAGCAATGAAATTCAATCGATTTTCCGTTACCCAAGGATTTCTACTACATCTCGTCTTTTTACCCACTTGATTCTCTGCTGCCTTCATGATTTCGTCTCTCAAAGCTACCCATTCTTCTTCTAATGTAATTGTTCCTCTCCTCCGAAGTGCGTCAACTGCTCTGAGGATCACCCTGTCTGGAGTAAGGACTGCAGCCTCCTCCTCTATGAACGGAAGATCCAGGAGATAACAAAGCGAATCCGTATGCGGAAGCCAAAATGATGTACAAGGTCATGTAGCTGCCCATGTTTGTTCCCTCTTTTGCTTCCGTTCTCAAAGAGATAGCCCAAAAAACCAATGGCGCTACATAAACGAAGGTTGATAGTGTCAACCCCAACAAGTAAGTTTGTCAATACAGTTGTGCTGCTGCAGTTGCTTCGAAGCCTGCCTGTCATCCCAGGACTCCAGAAAAGACAGTCGTTGCTGACATTGTGGAACCACCTGCCACTCCAAAGACCCAGTCTTGTCCACTGTCCAGTGCTGCTACTACCATTTCCGCGGTTGAGGCTCCGAAGCCTCCTCAGACAATAAAATCAAGGTCGAAGTCGAAGAATCGCCCACTGACGGAGACAGGCGGTACACAGTCCGACGATGTCAACGTCATCCGATCTGACCTCTCTCTCGAATATCCTTCACGGGCACCTGACGTTGATGTCGGGCTGAGGCAATCATCACGCTCAAAGACTGAGCCTCCACACATTGCAGGCTCCCCTGCCTGGCAGAAAGTCGAGATGAAAGGGCTACCTCTGTGACAGATGGCTCCCATCCTACAATGGAACTAATAGCTACAAGACACATATAAAGGATCTGAAACACCTGACACAGGAACTCCCCGTGCGATTGTGTTTGTGTTTGTAGGAAACGCTTTTTAAAGCATCTGATGCCCTTGTACTACGGGGTATACGCTCGGTCTTCCACTGTATTCTTTTCTCCTGTTCTAGTCAACCGTTGCATAATGTCCCCTCTGAAACTCTCATCAGCTTCTTGTTTTTTCAACTTATCCAGGTCCCATCGCTTCGATTTCCTACATTTTCGGCAATTTCTTCAGTTTTAGTCTGCAGTTCATAATCAATAAATTGTGGACAGAATCCACCTTTTGGCTTGGGAATGTCTTACAATTGAAAATGTGGCTCCCTAATCTCTGTCTTACCCTTATACAACATTCAAGTATCTCTAGGTCCCTTCCAGATATACAACCTTCTTTCATGATTCTTAAACCAAGTGTTAGCTATGATTAAGTTATGTTCCGTGCAAATTTCTAGCAGGCGGGTTATACTTTCATTCCTTACTCCCATTCCATATTCACCTACTACTTTTCCTTCTTTTCCTTTTCCTACTATCGAATTCCAGTGCCCCATGACTATTAAATCTTCGTCTCCCTTCGCTATCTGGATAATTTACTTTATCTAATCATACATTTCTTCACTCTCTTCGTCATCTGTGGAACTAGTTGGCATATAAACTTGTACTACTGTAGCGTGTGTGGGCTTCATGTCTATCTTCGCTACAATAATGCGTTCACTGTGCTGTTCGTAGTAGCTTACCCGCCCTCCTATTATTTTATTCATTACTAAACCTACTCCTGTATTATCCTTATTTGATTTTGTATTTATAATCTTGTATTTACCTGACCGGAAGTCTGTTTCCTCCTGCCATCGAACTTCACTAATTCCTACTATACCTAAATTTAACCTATCCACTTCCCTTCTTAAATTTTTTAAGTACCTGTCCCGTTAAGGGATCTGACATTCCATGCTCCAATCCGTAGAACACCAGTTTTCTTTGTCATAACAAAGACGTCCTCCTGAGTAGTCCCCGCCCGGAGGTCCAAACGTGAGACTATTTTACCTCAGGAATATTTTACCCAAGAGGGCGTCATCATCATTTAATCATACACTACAGCTGCATGTCCTCGGGAAGAATTACGGCTGTAGTTTCCCCTTGCTTTCAGCCGTTCGCAGTAGCAGCACAGCCAGGCCGTTTTGGTTAATGTTATATGGCCAGATCAGTCCATCATCCAGACTGTTGACCCTAAAATTACTGAAAAGGCTGATGACCCTCTTGAGGAATCACACGTTTATCTGACCTCTCAGCAGATTAATCTCCGTTGAGGTTGCACCTACGATATGGCTATCTGTATCGCCGAAGCACGCAAGCCTCCCGACCAACTGCAAGGTCCACGGTTCATGGGAGGAGGATCTAGGGTCATATTGACCGTAAAATGTAGCTATGTCCCATCGTGTGTGTATCACATACCACATTGTTGAGTAAGTAATAGGAGTAACCCATTCAAATACAGACCCACATTACTGACCTCAATTTGTAGTAGGATTCTGGAGCATATACTATACTCGAACATTATGAATCACCTTGAAGAAAATGACTTATTGATATATAACCAACACGGATTGAGAAAATATCGTTCTTGTGCAACACAGCTATCTCTCTATTCCGATGAAGTAATGAATGCTGTCGACAAGGGATCTCAGATCGATTCCATATTCTTAGATTTCCAGAAGGCTTTTGATACCGTTTCTCACAAGCGACTATTAATCAAATTGCGTGCTTATGGAGTATCGTCTCAGTTGTGTGACTGGATTCGTGATTTCCTCTCAGAGAGGTCACAGTTCCTAGTGATGGACGGTAAGTCATCGAGCAGAAAAGAAGTAATATCTGGCGTTCGCAAGGTAGTGTCAAAGGCCCTCTGCTGTTCATGATTTACATAAATGATCTAGTTGATAATCTGAGCAGCCCCCTTAGATTGTGTCCAGATGACGCTGTAACCTACCGTCAACGATCAATTCCAATTACAAAATGATCTAGAGAGAATTTCTGTATGGAGTGAAATGTGGCAATTGGCACTATGCAAAGAAAAGTGTGAGGTCACCGACATGATTACTAAAATAAATCCAATAAATTTTGGGTATGCAAAAACCCGCGCAAATCCAAGGGCTGTCAATTCGACTAAATACCTAGAAATTACAATTACGAGCAACTTATATTGGAAAGACCACATAGCTAATATTGTGGGAAAAGCGAAACAAAGACTGCGCATTTTTGTCAGAACATTTAGAAGATGCGACAATCCCACTAAAGAGACAGCCTACATTACACTTGTCCGTCGTCTTCTGGAATATTGCTGCGTCTTTTGGGATCCTTACCAAACAGGATTGGCGGAGGACATCGAAAAAGTGCAAAGAAGGGCAGCTCGTTTCGTATTATCGCGCAATAGGGGTGAGAGTGTCACTGATATGATACGGGAGTTGGGATGGCAGTCGCTGAAACCAAGGCGGTTCTCTTTGCGGCGAGATCTATTTACGAAATTTGAATCACGAACTTTTTCTTCCGATTGCGAAAATATTTTGTTGACAACCATCTACGTAGGGAGAAATGATCATCATACAAAATAAGAGAAATCAGAGCACGAACGGAAAGATTTAGGTGTTCCTTTTTCCCACGCGTCATGTAGATGTAGATGTAGAAGTTAAGTAAGCTATGGATGAAATTTCAGCACAATTAGATGTGTACTTGTCCGAAAAGTTTACATTTCAAATATATCTATACTAACTAGAAAAATATTTCATACTGAAATTAGTTGCCGTTAGTGACGACACGTCCACAATTATCTCGGAACATTATCGTCTGATAAACCATTTTAAGTGAAACGTTTCTCATTCCGTTTCTCAAGTGTCAGTTTTCGCTATTAACTTAGATCAGTCGAGTATACACAATAATCACATTTTAATGTAACGTTTTTAAATAAAAATTTTAAATCTCTTATTGCTCACAGTTGGGTTCAAATGATGTAATGTCACTACATTTCAGCGTCGAAGGACAAGGCATGTCGACCCAAGTCGAGGCTGTCTCCTGTAATCGAATCAACGTCCACCGCCTGGGAAGCGTTAACGCAACCATCCTGCTACGGAGGGGGATTGCTATATTTATAAGTAAAACGACATGAGTGGAACGAAAAGAAGTCCTAGAAAACTCAACTAATATCTGATGGAGGAGTGAAACTCTTAATGTAGAAGCGATAAAATGAAGGACACGGATGTTTTCTACAACCTTTATAGAAACCAGAGACTTTTAACAGTCGAGGTACACGAAAGAGAAGTTGCAATCTGTACAATGTAAAATTTGTGAAAGAAACCAAGGAGAAATTTCTAAAGGGAATAGAATTTCAGAGTGAAGAAATGAAAAGAACATGAACGAGCTGTTGAACAGAATATCTAGCACCTTAAGAAGAGATTATCACACTAACATCAAGAAAAAGTCAGGGGTAGTCGAATATTATGGAATTAAATCAAGCAATGCTGAGGGAACTACTAAATAATACATTGAAAGTAATAGGTAAGTTGCGGTGTTTGTCAAGGAAAATGACTGAAAATGGTCGGAATACAGAGATTATAAAATGCAGACAAGTATTTCTGAGAATGAGAAATTTGTTACAATGTGTTATTATAGGTTATCTGTCTTGATCAGACTGCAATCTAATTAAAAAGAATTACATCAGGAGCGTTTCACTTTTATTTATAATGCATCATTCGTGGTCGTTCTGTAAATTGGATACGTACGTTTGTACATTTTTGATTGTTTTAGATTAAAAGCAGCGTTTTCTCTATAAAGTTGGCCTGCAAGTTACTTACAGTGTTTCTTTACATATTTTGCTCCTTGCCTCCCAGCTAGCAGTGGCAGTGTCAAAAGGCTTCATTTCATATTTGCATTTGACAGTTTTTGGCTTTCTACAGTATTTCCTGCACTGCATTATTTACACTTCACTTTCATAAACTATTTCTCATTCCGCACTGCCACGGTGTTTATGTCTGTTTGTTTTCATTTATGCAGGGGTGCTGCCAATGTGTGAAACTATTTGTGTGTGTTTGTATGTGTGTGATATATATATAAGTTTAAAGACTGTGTGATTTGCCAAGCTGATCTGATCAGTTATGAGTTGTATATTTTTTGTTATAGTTTTTTGAATGTGGTAGTTTTCTTGCAAGGTGAGGAGGTGTTTATTGTTGTTTCTTTAGGATTTCCATGTCTGTGTCTCTGGTTGTAATTTTAGGTTGGTATTGGTATAAGTGTTCTGCAAAAGTTGAATGATTTTTCCTATACTTCCATACTGTTACATATTCTTTGTATTTGGTGTTAAATGTCCTCCTGGTTTGACTTATGTATCTTCCATCACATATATTGCATTTAATTTGGTATATTCCTGATTTCTGTTATAGACCAGTTTTTTCTATTGTTTTTTGGATGTATTTCTGAATTGAGTTGTTGGTTTGGTGTGCTGTTTTTATACCTTGGTTTTTGGAAATATTGGATATTCTGTGTGTGTATTTGTGGTCTTATGTCATTGTGTACCATCTTTTATTTTCTGTTTCTTTCACACTTTGAATTGTTTTTATTCTTGTATTTTGTTTATTTATTCGTGTGTGATTACGTCCTTGTCTTGGTGGCAGCTGCAGTTTGTTCTTTTCTGTTTCTTGATTTTCTTGTTCTGCTTTTCTACTAACTACTCTTTGTATCAATTGTTTGAAGCTATTTGTATTATGGTATTCCTTCCATTTTTGTAACTATCTGTCTTTAATGGTACTGTATTTAGTCCGTGGAGCATGTTTATTAAGTGCTGCTGCTTTTGAGAACTCGTTTGTTGTGATGGCTCATGTTACTCTTTCTCTGTTGTAAAATTTATCTTATCAAAAACAGAATTTATGTCCGTAGGTAACTAGTCAATTTTATTATTCGGTTCACGTATCAGGCACAAGATGTCATCCATATATCTAATCCAGTATAGGATGTTGTACCGATTTAGCACTGTTTTGTTAAATACAATATAAATAATATAATATGAATTTGTTAACACCGCATATAGGCCTAAATTTGTTAGGTAGCCCTTTCGAGTATTTTTGGCAGACTGTAGCTGAAGTATCTCTCTTGGTGACATAGGATAAACAGTGATCAAGTTTCAACAAGTTTATTGACAGCAAAACAATGTCTTCTTCGCCGGTAAGTAAAAAAGACACAATTTACAGCCGGCCGAAGTGGCTGTGCGGTTAAAGGCGCTGCAGTCTGGAACCGCGAGGCCGCTACGGTCGCAGGTTCGAATCCTGCCTCAGGCATGGATGTTTGTGATGTCCTTAGGTTAGTTAGGTTTAACTAGTTCTAAGTTCTAGGGGACAAATGACCTCAGCAGTTGAGTCCCATAGTGCTCAGAGCCATTTGAACCACAACGTACAGCGTCTCACTAGGTACTGGTGCAGAGGCTTGACAAACTTGCTTCTAAAAAGTTGCCTGACTGTTTGTAGGACGTAGTAACGCCACTAGCACCTTCGTTGGGAAATACGGTTGCAGTGAATTGATCCAAGTTCCATGAATGTCGTCTGATTAGGTCCAACACAGGAACAGAAAAGTGTTTCCTTAATAGAGACTAAGTGCTCAGAGGAAACAAAGATGATAGCTGAGAACAGCGGTGTTGGCCCCTACGATGGTCTATGAGAGCGTCCTGAAGGGATGAGCAAATGGCTCTGAGCACTATGGGACTTAACATCTGTGGTCAGCAGTCCCGTAGAACGTAGAACTACTTAAACCTAACTAACCTAAGGACATCACATACATCCATGCTCGAGGCAGGATTCGAACCTGCGACCGTAGCGGTCACGCGGTTCCAGACTGAAGTGCCTAGAACCGCACGGGCACACCGGCCGGCGGGGATGAGCAGCCCCCACCTGGACGCCAAGAGAGGCTCTCGAAGTCTCAAGAACAGGCCCATGTAGTCCACACGCTGGCCTTTATAGCTGACGGTAGCGGAACACTCGTGATATTATTTTCTTGTTACGCGTTGTGCGGACGCGATTAGGTCTCACGGAAGTAGCGGCTTCTGCCTACGTTGGTACCGCTGCTATCTAGGCTGCACGCGTGTACGACGTGCCTGAGGGGTTGCCGAACCTTTTCCGTATATCTCCGACATAGTATTAGCCTTGTACGCAAGTAAAATGTAACCATAAACAGTTCAGATAAGAACAGAATAGAAGTTTTTGAAATGTGATGCTACAGAATAATGCCGAACATTAAGTGGGTAAGTCGAATAACTAATGAGGAGATAACTGAATCGACTTTGGGAAAAATAAATATACCCTTTAACCTAACTAAAAGGCGTAATCGGTTGATATTACACATAATGATGCATCAAGGAATCCTCTTTTTGACAGTGGAAGGAAGCCTGGTGAGCAAAAATGGTAGAGCATGGCCAAAAGTCGAATACAGCTCACAGGTTAAAATGGTCGTAGGATGCATCCGTTACGCAGAAATGAAGAGACTTGCACAGGTTAGACTAACGTAGAGAGATGCATCAAGTCCTCAGACTTCATACCGGAACAACACACACATACAAATACGGTTATACGTACACTAGGCTTTCAAGTATTAGTCAGGGACATGTTTTCCGAGAAATACGTCATAATAAAGTTCCCATTCTCTGGAATCGACTAAGGTTTTCGTGAAATTTCCGTTGGGTGAATGCTAAATGTCGGAAGGTGACATCCCCTCCCAAATCCTTCCAAGAGGCACTTGTTGTCACATTACCAGCTCGATTGTTACCTGGATAAAAATTTGCTATTTCCACAAGGATTTATCACTCTAGCAGTACGGTCTGCCTCGAGGGTTAAAAGTATTTTTTAAAAATCAAATGGATAAAAAAACCATTTCTCACCAACACTGGTGGACGTCCTAGTACGTCTGAAATCATCTCTAAGTGTGTCAGTTAAAGCTCGAAATAAAAATCGATTTATGAGTTTTTTTTCTTTCTTTAGATTCTTGTTACACGCCATGAGTGATTGTGTGCCACTTTGAACAGAATTCATTTTATACGTTAGTTGCCGTCGCGTTTCATCTGCGACCCCTTAAATAAGAATTTCTAGACAGGATATCCGTTTATTTCAACACGATTATGTACTTTTGTATCAAGTTCTGCGACATACATGTTGAGCATGTAGTACCCACACCTCCACCGCTGGCCTTACCACGGGGAAATTGTCTTCTCAGTCTACAACAATTCCATGTACTTACGAACAAGCGACCCCACAGCAAATAATTTCGCAGGTTCAATTACAGTGAATGTGCAGTCCATACAGCTAATTCCTACTTTCTCTGAATAGCTTCATCACCTGAACTGCAAGATCAGACTCAAGTATAGTGGTACATTTTGTGAACTACAGACCGCATTTGCAGTAACACTGGGAAACCTCGTGCAGGACAATCAGGGTCCCGAAACTCCCAAAACGATAAAGTGAGGACTATATTGACATGACAGTCCAGAGTCGCAGCTCACATATCGACGCCTAATTAATTGGTAGACTCTTTACACCACGTGTTTAGCGTCAAATGGAGCATGTAAAACACTGCAGTCATTTAGTGCGTGAGACGTTTCTCTGACAGCAGGAAGCTGGCACTTTCCCGAAGTAATTTACCTTCATCCCCCCCCCACCCACCCCATCCCAACGTCACTGCTTAATACAAGTCACCTAATTGTATACTGAGACTTCAAATTAACGTGATGGAAGAGATTAACAGTATATATGTAGAGTTTTACAAGTGTTCCTCCTGGTCGAGAACAGCTGCAGTTTCATAAATAGTAAACAAAGCATATAAACAGAGTTCTTAGACATGAGAGCTTCTGACAAGATTTGGACTGAGGGTTATTTATATGAACTATCAGAATGGTATATTTCGTGATACATGAAGTGATAGAAATGACTGACGAGATACAGACCGGATGGCATTTTCCTGTCAGGTCTTAGAACAAGAACAGCGCAATAAGGAAGGTCGTGGCGCCGTTTTACGAGAGTAATTTTTTCTCTTTGTAATTTTCACACACTGTGCTCCAGTGTTGTGCCTTAGTTGCGCAGGAATAACTGTACTGAATTTAACCTTCAGTTTTGTAGGCAGGTACTTATAGAGATATATAGATTTTCCAATTTGTGTAAAGTTCGGAAAGCAACACTGGCTATATTAGGGGATGAGCTGCCTGGAGTACTGCTACAGTTCCTTAAAGACAACTTCAGTTTTATGGATCCGGGTATAAAGCAAAATTTTACTGTGATTTTTAACACAATGGGGACGTGCGATTACCTACTATTAAACTAAAACATCAGATCACTAGTGCAGATTCTACATAGAAATTGGTAACCATCTTGCCAATTGCATAGAGGGCCCTTTTACACTTCTACAAAAAGCTTTTATGTCTTCCCTAGGTAAGGAACATCGTATTACCAGACCGAAAACTAACTGTGGGGTAAAACTACATAAGAGATAGTGATTGGCACAGAATACGGTAAAGCAAATTGAAAATATTTCTTGTTGGTGTTTTACACACTTAAGGTCTTTCGCAAGGTCGTGCCAATCACTTCAACGTGGAGTAATTTTTCAGATGGCCGACATATCAATTGCTGAGTCATGTTCAACAGTGTTTTGCAATTTGTCTGGTAGGGCGATAAGAATACACGGAAGTTGACAGGTATAAACGCAGACATCGCATCCAATGAAGACTGAGAAAAAGCTATGAACTGTATTGTGTCTGCATATAGTTTTAATTATTTATCTACGTGAAACATTTTAATATAGACTCCACCAAGGGCAAAATAGATACTACATTAAATCTGGAGAAACATATTTTTCTCAATAGAGGACAATAATCTCCGCCACACTGTCATTATATGCTGGATTAAGATAGGTTCCCATGAATAATGTTATTCCACAGGTTTTAAGAAAAGGAGGCAATATACTGAACAGACTTAAAGCATTCTCTGTTGAAGAACTTACTCCTTTAAGTAGAATTAAGGGGTTATGCGCACGCAAAACGAAATCATCAAATGGAAGTGACCGAAGTCAAAAGCCGGAAAGTGGAAGAGTTGTCGAAAACAACGATCAGGAGGGAGGAATATAAACTGTTATGGGGAAAAGAACGTGTCATTGTAGAATTGCAAACAAGACTTACATAATACGTTAAACACAGCGTCTGTAAAAATACGGATGTAATGAGGAATACAAGGTATAAAATATTTCCTGTAAGTACTTACGTAAAGTGACCATGTATTGGACTACTCACAAAAAATGATTGTGTTGAGGATGTTTGCTTTTTTAGAGAATACATGGAAAAGTTGTCTATAAACCTCCATTCCCATTTGGATCCCCTTAATAAAGAGGGAATCGTTGTATCTAAATGTGGTGGTCCCAGCATCGTGCATATAGCAACAGAAAAGTAGGGGAATTTAAAACCGGTGGGATAACTACATTTAATTACCATTCGATTCCAATGTAGAAATTCTGCAATAATGTGGAGGAAAAGCGTTGGCAATGTACACGCAAAATCATGAGGAATATTTTCGCAATAGAGTAAAGCAGGAAATTTATGGCAAAATCAAATCCCTGTATGATCTCAGAGAAAGGAATTGTTAAAGGGATATGAGAGACAGTGTACAGGGAAAAAATTAGGTATGGGCTAAAATTCGGGTAAATAAGTTTGTTGTATCAAATTAATCGTTTGAAGAATGATCTGATGTAGATTTAAATTATCAGTTAAAAATTAAGCTGGACGTTATTATAACGAAGCCAATCGAAAAATAATGTATTTGTACCATGAGGGTAGATACGGGTGCGGTTTAATATCGACAGATCCCTCTGGACGGCAGCAACACTGGCATGGTAGAGTCAGAGCGATTGTACGTCGCCAGAGGGAAGAGCGGTGACGATTGGGTCGATTTAAACGCGACCGCAGGGACAGGGGTGTGTGCTCTCAGTGATCGGATTCCAAGCTGTTTGTGTAGCGGCGGCCGACAGTAAGCGACGTCACGTCGTAGCCGATAAGAGCCTCGGCTCTCTGCTACATTTGGATGTTATTCAGAGCAGGTAAAAGCATGTGCTGTGTCGGTCGGATCATTGGAGATTGCCCACGGTAGATTTCGGTGTGTTGGTTGTGCACCTACTTGTACTAGGATTTGTATCATTCGGAAGATGCCTGTGTCCACTTTATAGCAGGGTTGACATTCTGTCAGCCAGTTCCAACGGACTGAGCACGAGGGCGACTCAGCACGGTGCTCAACTGACTGCCGCCATTGATTGGGCGGTTGTTAACAAATGTTCCTACTTCCTGGAAAATATGGTGAGCACTGGATTATAGTCACAGCCGTTATAATTTAAATGTGGAAAGACTGTTCTCTTTACTTGTCGCTTTGCTGTATATCGCCGTCTGTAAAGCAGTTTTATGAATTGGAGTAATCCCATTCCAGTCATTTTACCGTGCATTTTGACTATTACTGTGGCGGTGTGGAAGCCACTCGCCTGGTTTTGGCCGCGGTAACTGGGTAACAGAGGCATTACTTAGGTTGATCGATGAAAGAAGGAAGTACAAAAAGTTCAGCGTTGTTCAGGAGCACAGGAATGAAGGAATGAAATAAATAGAAAGTGTATGAAAGCCAAGGAGAAATGACTGAATGAAGAATGTGAAGAAATCGACTGGCAGCAATGGGGGTGAGCTATAGGGAAAGAAGGATTATATTCAGTATGTACACTACTGGCAATTAAAATTGCTACACCACGAATTTGACGTGCTACAGACACGAAATTTAACCCACACGAAGAAGATGCTGTGATGTGCAAATGATTACCTTTTAAGAGCATTCACACAGGGTTGGCGCCAGTGGCGACACCTACAACGTGCTGACATGAGGAAAGTTTCAAACCAATTTCTCGAACACACACAGCAGTTGACCGGCGTTGCCTGGTGAAATGTTGTTGTGATGCCTCGTGTAAGAAGGAGAAATGCGTACCATCACGTTTCCGCCTTTGATAAAGGTCGGATTGTAGCCTATCGCGATTGCGGCTTATCGTATCACGACATTGCCGCTCGCGTTCGTCGAGATCCAATGACTGTTAGCAGAATATGGAATCGGTGGGTTCAGAAGGGTAATACGGAACGCCGTGCTGGAGCCCAACGGCCACGTATCACTAGCAGTCGAGATGACAGGCATCTTATCCGCATGCCTGTAACGGATCGCGCAGCCACGTCTCGATCCCTGAGTCAACAGATGGGGACGTTTGCAAGACAACAACCATCTGCACAAACAGATCGACGACGTTTGCAGCAGCATGGACCATCAGCTCGGAGACCATGGCTGAGGTTACCTTTGACGCTGAATCACAGACATGAGCGCCTGCGATGGTGTACTCAACGACGAACCTGGGTGCACGAATGGCTAAACGTCATTTTTTCGGATGAATCCAGGTTCTGTTTGCAGCATCATGATGGTCGTATCCGTGTTTGGCGACATCGCGGTGAACGCACATTGGAAGCGTGTATTCATCATCGCCATACTGGCGTATCATCAGGCCTGATGGTATGGGCTGCCATTGGTTACACGTCTCGGCCACCTCTTGTTCGCATTGACGGCACTTTGAACACTGGACGTTACATTTCAGATATGTTATGACCCGTGGCACTACCCTTCATTCGATCCATGCGAAGCCCTACATTTCAGCTGGATAATCCACGACCGCATGTTGCAGGTCCTGTATGGGCCTTTCTGGATACAGAAAATGTTCGACTGCTGCCCTGGCCAGCACGTTCTCCAGATCTCTCACCAATAGAAAACGTCTGGTCAATGGTGGCCGAGCAAGTGGCTCGTCACAATACGCCAATCACTACTCTTGATGAACTGTTGTATCGTGTTGAATCTGCATGGGGGAGCTGTACCTGTACACGCCATCGAAGCTGTGTGTGACTCAACGTCCAGGCGTATCAAGGCCGTTATTACGGCCAGTAGTGGTTGTTCTGGGTACTGATTGCGTGAAAATGTAATCACAAGTCAGTTCTAGTAAAATATATTGGTCCAATGAATACCCGTTTATCATCTGCATTTCTTCCTGGTTTAGCAACTTAAATGGCCAGTAGTGTACAATAACCGAAAAGAACAGTAAGAGTGGAACAGAAAAGCGAAGTTCTCGCACCAAAAAGGGTGTAAGGCAAGGACGTAGTCTATCGTCCCTACAGTTCAGACTACACATCGAAGAAGCAATGACGGAAGTACAAGAAAACTGCAAGAGCGGAATAAAATTCGAGCTAAAATATATGATGATTAAATATGGAATGACGGAAATGAAAGAAAGCTTCAAGAGTGGAAAAAGTTCAAGCTGAAAGGATGTCATTGATAAGATTCACTGATGACATTGATATCCTTAGTGAAAGTGAAGAACAATTACATGATTTGTTGAATGGAAAGTACAGTGTAATGAGCACAGAATATGATAAGTAGCGGAAATTAGAACAGCAAGTGACTCAGCGTCAGTTTTGGTGATCGCGGATTTGATGATGTTAAGGAACTTTGCTACACAGGCAGAAAAAAGCCCTTGACGGCCGGAGAACGGAGAACATAAACAGTAGTCTAGCACAGGCAAACAGGGAATTTCTGACCAAAGTAGTGTTCCAGTCTCAAACACAATCCGCAATTTGAGGAAGAAAGAGATTTTGCATTTGAAGGACGTTAGTGTTCGGTAGTGAAACATGGACTGTGGTAAATCTGGAAAACTCAAAGCATTTGAGATGTGGTACTACAGAAGAATATTGAAAGATAGATGGAATGTTAAGGCAAACAATGAGGAGGTTCTCTGGAGAATAGGTGAGGAAAGGATTGCATGGAAAACACTGAGAAGAATAAATGACTGACAGGATGGTATGACATGTGTTAAGACATATGGAATAGCTTCCGTGGTGATAAGGGAGCTGTGGAGGGTAAAAACTTTAGAAGAAGACAGACATGACTGAAAAAGTATGCCAAAACCTAAAATATCATCTACACTAGCAGGTTGGTTTCTTCTAATTGCATGTGATCTGTTTTCTTGCCAGTGGAGATTAATGGCCTATGTTAATCAATTCTACACGTTTCGAACGTTTAAATTTGCGATCTGTTGTTAAATGTCATATTGCTGATCTGATTAAACATATATGTTAATGCTTGAATTTAATGATAAGATTTCAGTATATTTTTCTTAAGATTACTTTCTTAAATTTTTTATTAAATTTTGTTTTAGAGGTTTTGAAAATTCTACTACCCGTTGCCTTGTTTCCATTCTCTAATAAATTAAACATCTGGTGGAAGTTGCTGAAAATTTCAATTTTTTTTATGTGGCAATAAATTTGTTAATACAATTATGGTCCAGTAACCTATCAGTCCCCACTGCATTTCAGCATTATTTTCTGTGTGTAATGTAAATGGAAAAATTAATGAAATATAGGGTGTCTCTCTTATGGGTCGTTCGACGAATTTTCTCTGTTGTTTCGGCACATATTTTAAATTTAGTTTCACAGTGCCCATCTGGCCCAAGCAAATACTGCTCGTAACGCCTTACAAGCGACGCCCTGTATCTAAGGAAGGCGTTGTTTCCCGTCAAGAGCAAAATAAATTTTTATATGTATCTACCACATTAAGAGGTCCCAAATTAGTCTAAACCGATACCCGTTTTATCAGTCTGTGTTAGAAGGGACCGAAAAATACGAAGACTGATCGGTATTCCAGCAGCAACAGCACATTCCTGGCCCGCTCTGACAGCTACCGCCGTTAAGTCACTGCTGGACTACTGATTAATATTGGTATTTTACTTTCCCTCTTACTATACACCGAGAGAACAAATACAGCACTAGACTAGTTTGGGATCGATGTGCCTGTAAGATTCCGCTTTCAAAACATCATTTCGTTCGTAATGGGAAAGGGACCTGCGCTTTCTGTCAGCACTGGGTGTCTCGTTGAAGACAAGGTGAACAACATTTCTTGGGGCTGACCCCACCTACACATGGCAAATACAAAATAGCAAATTTCGGCTGGAACGTCTTAGAAATTGCGTCTGACGTCTCTTAGGAAAGACACCTTGTTTAAACAAGGGCTAACAGGTACAAGGGCAGATGTTTCTACTGGTGACTGAACACGGTGCACTGAACAACACCACATCGGTAGTTACTTCATTTGCAGACTAATAATTATTAGGAGCAGTATGTTTCTAGGTTGATTGGTTCCTCCAGGTACATGTAGCAAGAGCTATTGATGCTTAATTTTCCCCTAGGCAGCAGGTGAGGAGTTGTAGTGAAGTGTGGACGCTAAACGGTTAGTCTATATTGACAGCTGTAGTCCATTTAGTGTTGAAGTTACGAATGTGCCAAAACATCAAGTAGTAAGCTACGTAATGTTTTCGCGGGAAGACATTTAGACGTAGAGGATACATATCAAATAAATACCTGCTCTTACAGCAGTTACGCCCTCTATATTCAAGGTGAACATTAATAAAACCGATAAATTGCAATGATGGATTCCTGACAGGGAATGGAGGAAGAAAGGTCGTATGAACGTTTAGCCGGAAATGTATTTATGCAACGGCAGATGCCCTTGCCAAACGTCAGTTCCTCTAACTACGTGCCATGTGTTCCTTCTGTGTTAAGTAATTGTGCTCATCCACTAATCTCCATTCCAAACATTCTCATTCTTTTGAGTCACCCTGTACAAGGTGAGTATTATCTTAGAGACAGCGAAATACCTCTGCCGCGCGGGGTAGATGCGCGGTCTTAGCGCCTTGCCACGGCTAGCGTGGCTCGCCCCGTCGGAGGTTCGAGTCCTCCCTCGGGCATGGGTGTGCGTGTTGTCATTAGCGTAAGTTAGTTTAAGTTAGAGTAAGTAGTGCGTGAGCCTAGGTGCCAATGACCTCAGCAGTTGGTCCCTTAGGAACAAGTCCCTTACAGTATTTTTAAAAGTGTTATTCAGTGAACCATGTTCATCGTCGCCCCGGCCCCCAAAGGAGTGCGGTGGAGAGCAACTTCGGAATACGACATAGTCATCCCATTTATATAGGAGAAACGGTATTCTACGTGAAAAAGTACATATCATGTGCGTGTAACAGTTTTGTCGTTGTGCGATAGATGGCACTGTAATCGACAAATAACACTACTGCGTTCCAAAACGGCATTTTTCCAAGAAAAATGCATTGGAAACATGTCTGGCAAACGACTCAGTGTTTTGCCATTTTCTCCGCGTAGCTCTTATGAAACAGTTATTTATTCAGTCGTTGTTAATTGTTTGACTTGATCTCATTACGTATATGTCGTTCCCCATTTCTTAAGTACGTTCGTTCATAGCCACTGTTATCAGGGTGCAGGCTGTTATAATAGAAGAGAAAAATATAGCTACAGAGAGAGTGGCACGAATGTCGATAAGGCTGTAAATCTGTATTCTCAAGGTTCCGAACAGGGTGCTGTCGCTCCCCCCCTTTTGGTCTGGTTATTAAACATTTATCCAATCACGAAAAAGGAACCATCAAAGAACAGTTTCTGGAGAGAACAGTGAAACTGAGAAGATTGTGTCATAGTTATAATCCTACCGTTAAACTTATAACGAAACCTGATTTACACACATCGTACGTGTAGATAACTATCTGATAGATAATGTAAGTAAGTTATACACAACTGCAACCAGTCACTTTTTTGAATAATAATGCTTTATTCCATGAATCGGTTTTCGAACCTTTACAGGTTCATCTTCAGATGGCTTCGGGAGGATCCGGGAAGTTACATCATTACTGGTAGTAGCATAATGCTGGGTGCTGGTTCTATGGCAGAAAGATGGGTCACACTTTAATGTATCGCCATGACTATAGCTTATCTGTCGATACGGATGTAAATTTAGTTTTTACTTACTGCGACAGTATAGGCAGCTATTTTTTTATGCTACTACCAGTAAAGATGTAACTTCCAGGATCCTCCCGAAACCATCTGAAGATGAACCTGAAAAGGTTCTAAAACCGGTTCATGGAATAAAACACTATTACTCAAAAAAGTGACTGGTTGCAGTTGTGTATAACTTATATACATTCAATATACAGTCACGGTTCTAAAATATCCGTAATGGATAAGCATAATCTGTTGGATATGTTGTTCTTGCATATGCTGTAGTACATGTCTGCCAAGGAAACATAATTCGAATCTAATTTTCACAGCTGAGTGGTCAGCGCGACAGACTGTCAATCCAAATGGCCCGGGTTCGATTCCCGGCTGGATCGAAGATTTTCCCCGCTCAGGGACTGGGTGTTGTGTTGGCCTAATCATCATCATTTCATCTCCATCGACGCGCAAGACGCCGAAGTGGCGTCAAATCGAAAGACTTGCACGAGACGAACGGTCTACCCGACGGGAGGCCCTCGTCACACGACATTTCATTTCATCTAATTTTCACGTGATGATAATGAGACGATGGTGAGAACGATGCAGAAGTGTTCTATTAGGTCAGTTCATCATTGGAAATTCAGCATTTGCCAGTTTTCCCGGTTTTGTGAAATCCTTTGGTAAGGGCAAGTGATGTAATTCCTGATGTCGCTAGTTAGGTGGAATCTCCAATTTCCTCTAGTCCTCTCTGCAGTCACCTCTTGTTGCAGTGCAACCTTTATTATGTAGTCTCTTCTCATCCGAGTCAGTTTCTTTTCAGCTTCTTAATTTTTTTCGGTATCTGGGTCTTCTCATACATTATATTTTTCTCCAAATTCACAGCTCAAAACCTTCTAAGCATTTCTTTTCGTGGTAGAGAACATGTATCCACATCATAGAGGGTTACATTCCATACAAAACACTTCCAGAATCTCCTCCTTAACTGTTTATTACGAACGAATTAAAAACATATCTATCGTAAAAACTGTCTGTGACTTTACTCGTATTTCTTGATTACAATTTATATTTCTAGTTACATTACATCATATTTATTTGACGTTATCAAATCGTTCATTTCATGGCAAAATTTCCCTTTTTCCTTCCTCGCTTGTGTTGTAAAGTCAACTGCATTAGTCTTTTTCAGATGTATCTTCATTCCTTATTCCTCACAGCTGGTTTCCAACTCTCTTTATATTTTATACACTACTGGCCATTAAAATTGCTACAGAAAGAAAAATGCAGATGATAAACGGGTATTCATTGGATAAATATATTATACTAGAACTGACATGTGATTACATTTTCATGCAATTTGGGTGCGTAGATCCTGAGAAATCAGTATCCAGAACAACCACCTCTGGCCGCAATAACGGCCTTGATACGTCTGGGATTGGGACAAACAGAACTTGGATACATCTACATCTACATCTACATTGATACTCCGCAAGCCACCCAACGGTGTGTGGCGGAGGGCGTGTACAGATACTGCTGCCCATGCAGCTTCAACACGATACCACAGTTCATCAAGAGTAATGACTGGCGTATTGTGACGAGCCAGTTGCTCGGCCACCATTGACCAGACATATCAATTGGTGAGAGATCTCGAGAATGTGCTGGCCAGGGCAGCAGTCGAACATTTTCTGTATCCAGAAAGGCCCGTACAGGACCTGCAACATGCGGTCGTGCATTATCCTACTGAAATGTAGGGTTTCGCAAGGATCGAATGAAGGGTAGAGCCACGGGTTTTCAACACATCTGAAATGTAACGTCCACTGTTCAAAGTGCCGTCAGTGCCAACAAGAGGTGACCGAGACGTGTAACCAATGGCACTCCATACCATCATACCGGGTGATACGCCTGTATCGTGATGACGAATACACGCTTTCAATATGCGTTCACCGCGATGTCGCCAAAACACGGATGCGACCATCATGATACTGTAAACGGAACCTGGATTCATCCGAGAAAATGACGTTTAGCCATTCGTGCACCCAGGTTCGTCGTTGAGTACACCATCACAGGCGCCCCTGTCTGTGATGCAGTGTCAAGGGTAACCGCAGCCATGGTCTCCGAGCTTATAGTCCATGCTGCTGCAAACGTCGTCCATCTGTTAGTGCACATGGTTGTTGTCTTGCAAAGGTCCCCATCTGTTGACTGTGGGGTCGATACGTGGCTGCACGATCCGTTACAGGCATGCGGATAAGATGCCTGTCACTTCGACTGCTAGTGATACGAGGCCGTTGGGATCCAGCACGGCGTTCCTTATTACCCTCCTGAACCAACCGATTCCATATTCTGCTAACAGTCATTGGATCTCGACGAACGCGAGCAGCAACGTCACGACACGATAAACCGCAATCGCGATAGGTACAATCCGACCTATAACAAAGTCGGAAACGTGATGGTACGCATTTCTCCTCCTTACACGAGGCATCACAACAACATTTCACCAGGAAACGCCGGTCAACTGCTGTTTGTGTATGAGAAATCGGTTAGAAACTTTCCTCATGTCAACACGTTGTAGGTGCCGCCATGGGCACCAACCAATCTTGTGTGAATGCTCTGAAAAGGTAATCATTTGCATATCACAGTATCTTCTTCCTGTCGTTCATGGTGTAGCAATTTTAATGGCCAGTAGTGTATACTGCTTTTACATTTTCACTTAGTTATACTGTTGGGTCTTGCCCACTCGTCTCGTATAAGATGCCTAAAGGATGCTGCGTTCTCGGAATGCTATACAACAGTTCAAGGAAATAACGTCAGCAGTGTTATTTCAATAAAGCAAATTGACAAGACTTCATTTTATTTACAAAGGAGTCGCAGAGGATGGGCGGCATACAACATAAATCAGAATCTTTTGCTATATGCAATGTTCCTCCGAGTTGACACACGTCGCTAATAACTGATCTGCGAGTTCCGGTCTACAGCTGTGCCTATACTGTCCTCTAATTTCCGTACACTCAGCCAATCTGAGCGCCTGAGGCTGGCAAGAGTGGCGCTTATACTCACTTCGGCTTGAGGGCACTACTGTCGCGGTGCTTTCCTATTCCGCACACCATTGGCTGACATCATTTCATCGCCTTCTCTGCTATTCCGTTCTTCAAATTCAATCTGGCGCTTGTCGTTACGCCAGGACATATACGACGTTATCGACAAATCTTATTCATTTTATTATACTTTCCCCTATTGGCAACACAACACTTTCAGAGCCAATAGTTTCGAATTAAGCAATATAAATATATATGAAACCGAATAAAAGAGAGAGAGAGAGAGAGAGAGAGAGAGAGAGAGAGAGAGAGGGAGAGAGAAGAATCTCGTTGTATAATCGCTCTCTTAACTGATTCTCCTATCTCATCTCCTATCATTGCTGCCAGTTGTGGCATTATAGAGAGGTAAGCTATGAGTCTCTTTTCTCTCTCAGGAACTCCAATCTGCTCCACGATATCTAAAAATGAAATTCACCGAACTGCAATTGCACAAGGATTTACGATACTTCAGCAGCACTCCTCCCTCCGCAAGCCTCGCACCATGCAAGCAATACTCTCATCTTTTAAACAGCACAACATTATCCCACCGAGTGTTAGAAAACCTGGAGACTTTGTTATATATATATATATATATATATATATATATATATATATAACTTTGTTACTGCATCTGGATTATATATATATATATATATATATATATATATATATATATATATATATATATATATATATATATATATATATATATATATATTCCAGATGCAGTAACAAAGTAATGCAGGTATGTTTCATTCTGAAATATTTCATTTGTCATCAATACATCGCTAGCAAAGTTCAGTTTTTTCAGTTTTTTTTCTATTTTTTCATAATCGAGGAGACTAAAAGCTCTGAAACAGTCGTGTTTTATTTAAGAGGCTTACGTAGCAAAAAGCGACCGACATTATTTAATTTTCATGAGCGTCGCCTTGTCATCGAAAAGTCCGCTGCTCTCGGTAAATACATGAGTGACCCATTAATAATGCAGGTGGTATGAAATAAACGACGGCCTCTCACAGACGCTGAAGTGAGGCCTCAAAGAGTAACAAGCGGATATATTCCTTATGACCCCTTTAAATATAAGCTTGTTTTCCACTTCAATTTTAATGAATATAATATTTTCTAAAAACGATAAATGCGGTAGTATCTGTCTGAAGAGAATTAATTCTTTGCACATTACTCTATCAAAATGAATATTGAACTTAACCAAAGTGCACCATTTGAATATATTTAATTACCTATAATTTTTAACATTCCTGCATATTGGAATCCGCTAAAATTTAAATTACTGCGTCTATTTTTCTAATAATATTTGTTGCATGGTTTAGTGTCATACCTACACAGAAGTAATGTTTTGTCAATTTCTAAATATCCTCACCTTTTGGCACACCATTGGGTTGACTTGTTCGGGGTATAAAATACAAGCAGATTAAAATATTTTCACGTCTCAGTAAATTTTATATTTGATTTAAATGTATTTTTATAATTCTCAGTGATCAGAAGGTGAATTTGTCTTATAAATAGGTAGGGCAATTTAAGAACTTCAGATCTACAAAGATAGGTTGCTTTTATTCTATCACAAAACAGTACAAACAGGTGATGGTAAAGTAGAAACAATGTAAGGAATTCTGAACGTAAACAACTGCAACAAGCGTAAAAGTGGGAAAAAAGTTCTTCCTTTTTTTCAGCTTAACGGATTTGCACACACAGTCCGGCGACTGAGACAATAACGCTCATTCTTCCTCCAGAGCTGCTCGCAGTCTTGGAGAGTGGTTGGTGGGTGCTGACGTAATGCAGCCCGCTTCCCTAGTGCATCCCAGACGTGACCTATGTAATTCAAATTGGGATAGCGAGCAGGTCACGTTATGCGTACAACATCTTCCGTTTCCAAAAGGACATCAACCACCCGGGCTCTATGAAGTCAAGCATCATCGTCCATCAATACGAGGTCTGGCCCCCACCGAACCTTGCAGCACACACAAACGAGGTCCCAAGATTTCGTCACCATACCTAACAGCAGTTAAACCTTGCGGTTCACACTTACAATTTCATGAATGGGGATTCCAATGGTATACGTAATGTCACCCCACATCATTAGGGATCTTCCTCTATATCGGTTTGTCTCCATAATTTTTGGGTCCCGAAATCGTGTTCCACGTTCCCTGCAGATGCGAATCCATCGGACATCACTCTCCAGACTAAATCGGGACCCATCTGTAAAAATAACATTGGTTCACTGTTCGATCGTCCAGGTGGCATATTGATGACCCCACTCTAGATGTTCCCTCCTGTGAAGATGCATCAGCGATAGAAAATCAGCAGCTCTCCGATAGTTAAGGCCAATCTGTTGAAGCCTTCTGCATATCGTTATGCCTCGATACAACACGTACAGTGGATGCTGCGAGCTCACTTGCCAGTTGCCGTGCAGTACTAAGACGGTACTGTCGTGCCCTTACAGCCAAAATACGGTCCTCTCATCTGAAGTCAGACGTGGTCGGCCCTGCTCTCGTCTCCGGTATACAGTTTCGGTCTCTATAGAATGTCGCCATATCCGAGAATCAACAGAACGATTCACATTAAGCCATCGAGTCACATCGGTTTGTGACTGTCCTGCTCCCTTCCTTTTTCCACCGCAGAGTCTGGTAGGCATTCTTCTCTGTGGCATACTGCACAAACTATGGATGTGAGACTACCCAGCAAACACTACCTTGTTTCACAGGTGCCTTGACGTCATCGTTGGCATGATTCTCGGTTGATTATCTTCCGTGCATAACATGATCGTAGGAACATCTGGTTCACAGTGTACGATTATATCGTGAATTAGACGCAGAATGAGGAAATAGCGGCTTGTTGCTTTAATTTTGGACATCAGTGTAGATGCGGACGTAGGGTTCTGGGAGGTGCGATGGGTTACACTTAATTCTACACTTCAATATTTAAATAGAACATGCTATCGTGCTCAGTATTAAGGAACCACATTAATGTTTTTAAGGATAATTTACAATATCTAAGGAGCCATGAAAAAGTTACCATTAAGGATGTTACTTCAGCATATATGTAGCCCAGCGCGACGCCGATGAGGTTATATGAGCACCGACATGTAGGCAAAAGGTTAGTGTGGCCTTCGAACGGAATCATTTTGATCACCTCTTGTATTATTAACTACTAAAGCTTCGTCTAGTGGTACTGATGGGATGGGCTAGAACATTCACTATTGCACGGTCGCCATGGCACTCCCTGCCAATGGCGTCATTCTCATGCGGTCTCGAGGGGCATTTGAACAGCATACCACTAACATTATTAATGTACACTACTGGCCATTAAAATTGATACACCACGAAGATGACGTGCTACAGTCGCGAAATTTAACCGACAGGAAGAAGATGCTGTGATATGCAAATGATTAGCTTTTGAGAGCATTCAAACAAGGTTGGCGCCGGTGGCGACACTTACAACGTGCTGACATGAGCAAAGTTTCCAAACGATTTCTCATACACATGCAGCAGTTGACCCACGTTGCCTGGTGAAACCTTGTTGTGATGCCTCCGACACTGATAAAGTTCGGTTTGTAGCCTATCGCGATTTTGGTTTATCGTATCGCGACAGTGCTGCTAGCGTTGATCGAGAACCAATGACTGTTAGCAGAATATGGATTCGGTGGGTTCAGGAACGCCGTGCTGGATCCCAACGGCCTCCTATCACTAGCAGTCGGCATCTTATCCGGATGGCTGTAACAGAAGGTGCAGCCACCTCTCGATCCCTGAGTCAACAGATTGGGACGTTTGCAAGACAACAACGACCCGCACGAACAGTTCGACGACGTTTGCAGCAACATGGACTATCAGCTCGGAGACCGTGGCTGCGGTTACCCTTGAAGCTGCATCACAGACAGGAGCGCCTGCGATGGTGTACTCAGTGACGAACCTGGGTGCACGAATGGCAAAACGTCATTTTTTCGGATGAATCCAGGTTCTGTTTACAGCATCATGATGGTCGCATCCGTGTTTGGCGACATCGCGGTGAACTCACATAGGAAGCGTGTATTCGTCATCGCCATACTGGCGTATCACCTGGTGTGATGGTATGGGGTGCCATTGGTTACACGTCTCGGTCACCTCTTGTTCGCATTGACGACAGTCTGAACAGTGGACGTTACATTTCAGATGTGTTACGACCCGTGACCTGTACGGGCGTTTCTGGATTCAGAAAATGTTCGACTGCTGCCCTGGCCAGCACATTCTCCGGATCCTTCACCAATTGAAGACGTCTGGTTAATGGTGGCCGAGCAACTAGCTCGTCAAAATACGCCAGTCACTACTCTTGATGAACTGTGGTATCGTGTTGAAGCTGCATGGGCACCTGTACCTGTCCACGACATCCAAGCTCTGTTTGACTCAATGCCCAGGCATATCAAGGCCGTTATTACGGCCAGAGGTGGTTGTTCTGGGTACTGGTTTCTCAGGATCTATGCATCCAAATTGCGAGAAAATGTAATGACATGTCAGTTCTAGTATAAAATATTTGTCCAAGGAATACCCGTTTATCATCTGCATTTTTTCTTGGTGTAGCAATTTTAATGGCCATTAGTGTATTACAACATTTGTGGCGTCATGAGACGCCACACGTGCACGGCAATTTAAGAACCGCGATAAAGTGTTGGTCGCTCTGCGGCACTGCTTTGCGGACGGAGGTAGGGTTCGTACAACTGGTTTTTCGAGTGTGCTCCGAGAAACTTCTCTTCCTTGCCTGAAGCGGCTGCCTATGGATCGTCAGCTGCAGCTGTAGCAGAATGATGGTTCGGCAGACATACATGCCGACGGCCGATAGGTGTCTGAACTCATGGACCTTGGACTTCCAGGCTGTCTGAATATCCCGTATGATCGGCATATTTTAAAAACGGCCTGGACGAGCATGCAGGAATGGTATTTGAATATAAAACCACAGTCGTGTTTGGCAAGACTGACAAGCAACAAGTTGAGGAAGCAAATTTAAGGCCTTCAGTAAGGCTCATTTGAAAGTGTTGTGTTAAAAATTATACAGGAAAAATATTAGCTGCTAATCACTCGCGATGTGCATTAGATGGGTGACAGAAAGCAAGTGCCCGGGAGGTGTAGAGATCAACTCTCTGTAGGATGTATGTATAACATTTCACAAAATGAGTCGTCACCATTCAAGAAATGTATAGAAGAAAATGTTAACTTGCGCCATGAACACCGATGAAAAATGACACGCCGCAGTGATCACAATGGTCGGTACTACCCAGTTGGAAGACGAGCTACTTGGGATTTACAGACCGTGAACGTATTTCAGCTATGTACCCACTCTTAAAGAATGCGTATGGAACGGGGTGATGAGAAGTAATGGAATGGCATGCAACTGAACGCGAAACCGTTTTTTTCGGAGCTTATCGTGAAACTGGCCTACCTTTAAGGCTTCGATGCAGATAGTGCGATAATATGTTTTATAGGCATGGAAAAAACAAACATCCAGTGGCTGAATTTGTCCAGTAGTTCCAAACTGTATGAACGGTAATGTACACACTCTTCAGTATGGATAGTTTGCTCTGAAGGAGTATGATTTTTGTACACAGACCATAAATCAAGCAAAAAGGAGTTATTTTTACTAACTATTGGCCAAAAGCAATGTTCGTACCATATCTGTGGTTCTCTTACGTCCTTTTCTCCACTCTTGCTTGCTTTAACGTAGCTTTGCAAGATCGCTTACACAAGAAAGAAGTGTAGGAGGCAGAGAACCTCCAGCTTCTCGCAGCACAATAAATAACTTCCCAGCCAATGTACCAACCAGATTAATAGTCGGCATAGTTGTATACAAAAGCGTTAAGGCAGTGACGTTAACTACTCTTGATACAAGTCTCTTGGTACCTCTAATTTCCAGTGCTCCTTTCATATGAATTTCCTCTTCAAATTCCGATTGGTCGTAGTTGAAAACAAATTTCTTAGTGAACGTTGGGTAAGTTTGTTTATATCATTTAAAAATTATCTGTCCGATTTCGCACTTTGCTGTGCATCGTCAAGTTGTTGTTTTGTTCGCATTTTCGTTATTTTACGTCTTCCAATTTTGTGGCACTGTTGTAGTTATGCAACCATCCAAGGCTTCCCTTGAAATCAATGTAATGTATATTGCAAGTAATGTGACGTGCGTAACGTAAAATGTTATAATCACGCAAATCCTGTAAAGTGTATCGTGCCTACCTTAAACGCTCAAACACCATATTTTGTAAAATGTGCATCTTGTCCTCTCTTCAATGCATGTGCTTTTCTGATGCACTACAAGATGATTTTGCTGCGGACTTACTCGAAATCTCTACGTATTGTTTTTACTATGCTGCGTGTGAACTTCTATGTACGTAATTACGTTTAGTACCCACTCCTTGGACAACGATTGTCCTTTACTACATTTCGCAGGAGACGGGATTAGTAGCTACCTGTTGGACAAGAACAACATGGCTTTTCACTTGTTTCAGTATCACTTCCACTTGTTAAGCACCTATTGTCATCATTGTATTTCTCATGAACATTGTGCGCACAATCGAGCGTATATGACACCACACACTCCATTGACTAATCTTGCGAAAACGCTAGTATTTCATCTGCTACTACTTTCTCATTCTGCAAAATTCTTTGTGTTCCTTCCGGACGAAATGTCAACATCGGCAACTTTTGTTACAGACATAATGCAACGTTTAATTTGTTTATAGTTACCATTGGTCTGCTTTGAATCAACAGCACTAACACTGTAGCACTGTTGTGAGTTGCTCGTCGATTAAGCGGTTCAGCTACGCTCCGCAGTCTCATCCTGTGCTCATCGTTGGATATGTTAAAGCACGCCCTATTTCCATTAGAGGACAATATTGTTGTTGCATGGTAGACAATATGTGGGGCGCAGAATGCCGTAAGGATCATGGTCCTATTCCGTCCTCACTCTAGAGAGGTTTCTTGCTAGAACTTAATTTTCTTGGCTGCTCACATATCATGTATGGTAGGCGTATTTTCAAAACGGCCGAACGGGTACGCAGGGGTGACGCTTTTATCTAATATCACAGTAGTGTTTGGCAAGACTGAGTCCATCTGACTGCGACTGTAGTATTACTAAACGTAGTCGCAATTTGCGAATACGTATTCACATCAGGTGTATATCTTACGACTAATACATGAAATGAAGAAAGCTAAAATTTGCGTCACCGTGTGCGGGAAACACAAAGTTCGAACGTAGGGGATACCGACAGTACGACATGGAAGTTTAAGTAAGTCTGGCAGGCGTGCACGGATAATCGAAGTTTTTAAAGCGACCTCCCGTTATAACCTGCAAATTCTGGTTCAAATCCTGGTCCGACACAAACTTTCATGTCTCATTAATAAAATATATAGCTGACGTCAATAAGTAATCGTAATTAGCAAATCCATTTCGTAATACACTCCTGGAAATTGAAATAAGAACACCGTGAATTCATTGCCCCAGGAAGGGGAAACTTTATTGACACATTCCTGGGGTCAGATACATCACATGATCACACTGACAGAACCACAAGCACATAGACACAGGCAACAGAGCATGCACAATGTCGGCACTAGTACAGTGTATATCCACCTTTCGCAGCAATGCAGGCTGCTATTCTCCCATGGAGACGATCGTAGAGATGCTGGATGTAGTCCTGTGGAACGGCTTGCCATGCCATTTCCACCTGGCGCCTCAGTTGGACCAGCGTTCGTACTGGACGTGCAGACCGCGTGAGACGACGCTTCATCCAGTCCCAAACATGCACAATAGGGAACAGATCCGGAGATCTTGCTGGCCAGGGTAGTTGACTTACACCTTCTAGAGCACGTTGGGTGGCACGGGATACATGCGGACGTGCATTGTCCTGTTGGAGCAGCACGTTCCCTTGCCGGTCTAGGAATGGTAGAACGATGGGTTCGATGACAGTTTGGATGTACCGTGCACTATTCAGTGTCCCCTCGACGATCACCAGTGGTGTACGGCCAGTGTAGGAGATCGCTCCCCACACCATGATGGCGGGTGTTGGCCCTGTGTGCCTCGGTCGTATGCAGTCCTGATTGTGGTGCTCACCTGCACGGCGCCAAACACGCATACGACCATCATTGGCACCAAGGCAGAAGCGACTCTCATCGCTGAAGACGACACGTCTCCATTCGTCCCTCCATTCACGCCTGTCGCGACACCACTGGAGGCGGGCTGCACGATGTTGGGACGTGAGTGGAAGACGGCCTAACGGTGTGCGGGACCGTAGCCCAGCTTCATGGAGACGGTTGCGAATGGTCCTCGCCGATACCCCAGGAGCAACAGTGTCCCTAATTTGCTGGGAAGTGGCGGTGCGGTCCCCTACGGCACTGCGTAGGATCCTACGGTCTTGGCGTGCATCCGTGCGTCGCTGCGGTCCGGTCCCAGGTCGACGGGCACGTGCACCTTCCGCCGACCACTGGCGACAACATCGATGTACTGTGGAGACCTCACGCCCCACGTGTTGAGCAATTCGGCGGTACGTCCACCCGGCCTCCCGCATGCCCACTATACGCCCTCGCTCAAAGTCCGTCAACTGCACATACGGTTCACGTCCACGCTGTCGCAGCATGCTACCAGTGTTAAAGACTGCGATGGAGCTCCGTATGCCACGGCAAACTGGCTGACACTGACGGCGGCGGTGCACAAATGCTGCGTAGCTAGCGCCATTCGACGGCCAACACCACGGTTCCTGGTGTGTCCGCTGTGCCGTGCGTGTGATCATTGCTTGTACAGCCCTCTCGCAGTGTCCGGAGCAAGTATGGTGGGTCTGACACACCGGTGTCAATGTGTTCTTTTCTCTATTTCCAGGAGTGTATTTACAACAGCTGTAAACGTCAAAACAGTGGCTTTTCCTAGAGACATGCATGCAAGTTATGACATCGTAATGTAACGCACAGGCACATTGTGTAGATCATTAATATCATTTCAGTGTTTCTGAACTGTAACTGGGCAAGTTCTTCAGTTATGCATCCACTGAAATGTAACTAATGTCTTAAAACTGAAGCGGAAGGAGACTTGTCTACGTAATCGAGAAACAATATCACTGGTTATAGTGGTTTTACAATTTTAATTTATCCCAGTTGTTGTTAGGTCCAAGCTCCGGTTTCTGTCATTTACCATTTTAATACATGGTCATTCTACTTTATTTTTGTTTTCGTCAGTTGATCACTAGTAAGATTAAATGCGTTGTATTAAATTTGCGTGAGTAGTTACAGGAGTTGCACCGTAGCTCAATTAATGCTAAATGATTTTTGGTGTAACAAAGTGGTTATATTAATGCTTAACACTTAAACACGAACTTACACGCATGATCCACGGACAATTATTGTTACTGCCTTGAGTTAAATTACTACTGACGTTCTTGTGTTTTAACTGTTTTTTGAAAGAAAAAATGTTTCAGAGAAGTGTTCAGTCATGGATCAACCTGTCCTAACGCCTTATTAACCTACTGCAGCATGCTATATAGGGTTAAATAAATAAATAAATTATGGGTGTAAGTGCACATGTTTCTCTTGGTGTCCGAGGACGGGTTACTGAACAATACTAGATCAGTATTTACGTCAAGTCCAGAATAATAATTACAGCCATTAAAAGTCGTATGTTTGTAGCTTGGTCGGAACTTACAAATACATGTGGGAAGAGTAAGCCATTAACGCTTAAAAGCCATTAACGCTTATTTTCCCATGGGTAGCAAGTCGCGTGTTGAAATCTGACAAAACGTTTGGTCTATACCGACAAGCGTAATCCACTTAATGGTAGAGAATGGCCATGCAGAAAACACCAGGTCGCTAAGTTTGTGGTATAATGCTAGACACAGAGAAAAAACAACCGACACTTTGATGTGTATACATATTCAGATACCATAGACAAAAATTTCTACACTTATGCCCAAATCACCATGATTTCGTTTTCATCAGCGCCTAGTACCTCGGTTCAGGATAAATTCCAAGAAATTCAGGTAAGTAATTACCTGAAAAGCACTTTTCAAAATGTTGCTTTGCGATGCAACCATTTTAATAAATTTAACCATAAGAGACATTTACAACTTCATAAATTATGCTGCATAAAATGGAGTAGTGCATTCTAATAATGCAAAACACAGGTTTTCACCCTTAGGCTATTCGAACATAATAATGGGGGTAACGTTTCACCAACATTCGAAAAAGTCAATCTCTGTCTTGTTGTTAGCGCAGCAGGTTTCCCCTTTCGCCTAGCATTCCCTTTGGCTTGCAAGTTTCACCTGTGGACGCACGAACCGTGTCAGATTTCACATTGACAGCAGGTGTAGTCAGGGGGCATGGTAGTCTAACGGGTGGAGCACTAGACTCCGGTCCTGAAGGTGCTAGGTTCGTTCTAGGATGCGAACGGGGATTATTCCTTGGTACCTCCAGGACGGCGCTAGATTCACTAAGCCCGTTATCTGAGTACCGGGCACCTTTCCTGGGTGGGAAAGGCGGATAGGGCGAGTGACCGTCCACTCCTCACGAATATGATGATGACGTTTAGTTTGGGGGACGCACAACTGCACGTTCATCAGCGCCCGTACGAAGCCCCAATTTTTACAAGTACAATTTTCAACTCAATCCAATCTAGCAACTGTCACGAATGATGATGATGATGATGATAATGAAATGATGAGAACAAGACAAACACTCAGTCCCCGAGCAGAGAAAGTTCCCAAATCGGCCGGCAATGGAACCCGGGATCCCTTGATCAAGAGGCAGCAACGCTAGTAACTAGACCACGAGCTGCGGACCCTCACGAATATGAACGCTTTTCGTAACATTTGGGGGTTGGGGAATTGGAGTCATGACACGACTCACTGGGATCCGCGTATTCACTCTCTCATGTCTGATGAGGCAGACTAATAGCAGATTCTTATACCACCGCTAATTACAGTGCATCAGGACATAAAATCGTGGCATTTCAGCCTTAACAATACTTTATTAGTTCTTATTATTTCGGCTGTAGCCCGTGTAGCCATCTTTGGATGGTGTTGGTCGCGCTGACAATAAAGCTGTTGTTCCTTTGTTATTTTACTTTCCTCACCCCATATGGATGAGAATGCGCTGTCAGCGGTACAGTCAAATAACTTTTTAGCAAAAGTCAATGAAACGGATCGAAACTATCAATTAAAAGTTAAGATGATTTATAAATGTTGTGAGGACGAATTTAATGAAGATTTTCTTCGTTCTTATTCAAGAATGGAGTCACTTTGCAAGACAATAGCAATTGATGGTTTTTGGTGCACGGTTCATGACGAATATCTACCAGTCGACTCGCAGGCTCTTACTGTCGCCTCCTGTTCGCAATATCACGCTTGTGTGGAAAGAGATTCTCTCTACATGCAGCTACAAAGACAAAACAGCGAAACAGGCTGGATGCTAAACCTGACATACGTTCTCAACTCTCTTCTGTCTTTTATGTCTTCCCTTGAAAACCTTGTGGCTCTTCAGCGGCTATAGGAGCGACAAAATAATACCGTTCATGAAAAGAGAATTCAGATATTAATTTATTCCACGTTTAATACCAAATTATAAAAATAATACATAAAATTGTTGCTGAAATTGCGGCGTCACTCCCTGTCAGTAGATCTGAATGTAGGAATATATAAAGAGCTCGAAGATTTACGAATCTGTCACTCTGCAATACAATATCTACGTATTCAGAACATGCCGAGCCTTGGCCGCTACGAAATTCTGTAAATGTTATTCAGCTGTCAATCACACAAAAATGGGGTCACTGCAAAGTGTTCGAACTTAAATGCACGCGCCGTAGTAGCTACGGTGTGGGCATGCTTGCACCTCATTTGCATCGGCGTAATCGGTCGTGGTAGCGCCCTCTTGCCCCGATGGCGGCTATAGGCTGTAGGCTAGCTTATTTGGAAATGATGCCGACCAGATAATGGCTGGTACCGCAGTATCAAGCCTGACATTAAACAAATCTAAAGTCCTCCCGAACAGGCCATGAAGGGCCAACGGTACCGACCGGCTGCCGTGTCATCCTCACCCATAGGCGTCACTGGGTGCCGATATGGAGGGGCATGTGGTCAGCATACCTCTCTTCCGGCTGTATGTCAGGTTCCGAGACTAGAGCCGCTACGTCTCAGTCAAGTAGCTCCTCAGTGTGCCTCACAAGGGCTGAGTGCACCCCGCTTGCTAGCAGCGCTCCGCAGACCGGATGGTCACTCATCCAAGTGCTAGACCAGCCAGATAGCGCTTAACTTCGATGATCCGACGGGAACCGCTGTTACCACTGCTGCAAGGCCGTTGGCTTGATATTAAACAGTTGATCAAAAATTAAAAACAGATACTCACTTACCATTAAATGGAAACAGTTGCATCAATTTTCGGTGGAATAAGTATGTGTTCCGTTACTTATTGTAGCATTGTGTGTTGTTTTATACGAGGGCTATTCAGAAAGTAGGGAACGTTTTGGCATTAAAACAACTAAGTATAAGAAATACATTTTACTATATACATCTGAAAGAGTGACTGACATACTACTTTTCCACATAGTCTCCAAACACATTGAGGCACTTATCATAGCGGTGGACAAGCTGTGAAAGACCTTCGTCGTAAAATACTGCAGCGTGAGACTTCGGCCAGTCAGTCACGCCCGCCTGGGGTTCCGCGTCGTCATCAAAGCGCTGCGTTGCAAGCCAGTTGTTCATCTTGGAAAACAAGTGGAAGTCGTTTGCTGCAAGATCGCTGCTGTAGGGCGAAACAGGGAAAATTTCCCATTTGAGTGGGTTAAGGAGTTATTTAGTGGCGTTTGCTGTGTGAGGTCGGGCATTGTCGTGCAAAAACAAAATTTTGGAAGTCAGCTTTCCTCGGCGTTTGTTTTGAACTGTTCTTCTAAGGCTATGCAATGTTTGACAGTACCGGGCAGAATTTATGGTTGCTCCACGTTTTAGAAAATCGATAAGAAGCATACCTTGCCTATCCCAAAACAATGTCGCCGTCAACTTCCTTGCTGACAAGCTTTGGAAACATTTTCTTGGTTTTTGGTGGGACATTGTGTATCCCACTCCATGCCCTGTAATTTTGTCCCGCGATTGGCGTGTTTCACCCAGGTCTCGTCACTGGTTACGATTCAATCCAGTAATGAATCACCATGTTTGTGGTAGGCCTCCAGAAATGTAAACTTTGCCCCCTGTCAATGTTCTATATGGTGCTCTGTAGGAATTTTGAGCACCGATCATGCACAAAGTATGTGGTAGCCTAGCTTTTCAGTGACAATTTCAAACAACGAATTCCGTGAAACTTGTGGAAAAGAAAGCGAAAGCTCCGTTATTGTGAAGCGACGGTTTTCACGAATCGTTTCATCAACTTTAGCGACAAGATCGTCAGTCACAATGCTCGGTCGTCCACTCTTCTCTACATCATGAACGTCGGTTTGGCCATTTTTAAACCGAATGCACCATTTACGGACGGAACATTCACTCATTACGTTGTTTCTGTACACTTCGCACAGTTCACGATTAATTTCTATAAGTTTTAGGTTTTTTCAAACACAAACTGTATCACAGACCGCACCTCACAACTGACGAGATTTTCGATTGCAGCGCACATTTAAAATTCGAATATCGATAAAACCGGACTCGTAGAGACGTTCCCGCTGTCGCGGATGGATGGCGACTGAGCCCTCAAGCACGCACATACCAAAATATGCGCCATCAGCGGGTGCCTAGTGGTGTCAGACGCAGACGTTCCTTACTTTCTGAATAGCCCTCGTATTTTGTTGTAGAAGTCAGTAGTGTATAAGATACCTATTTTTGTATGGAACTCATTAAATTATTATAGTTAAAAATGAACATAAAAACAAGTTTTGCTTATTGTAGGCCTCCGTAAAATATTATTTATTTCAATAGGGCTCGATCACCAAAAATGTTTGAGAAACGCTCGCTGCCTTGAGAACTGATTCCAGTATGAATCTTTCCTTCTGCAGTTGATAGTGTATTGCTATTCCATCCAGAAGTTTTATTCCCACTAGGTAATTAGGAAAGCTTGTGTGTAACGTGTAAGCCAAGTATTAGCCAAACAAAAACCGCAAAAATGACTGGTATAGAGTTGTGCCCTAATGGTTCATTTGGTAAGAGCTTTCCGCGCGAAAGGCAATGTTTTGGGACTGTGTCCCTGTCCGACACATTGGTTTAATCTAGTAGCAAGTTATTATCTAATAAGAGCACTTGCCCACGAAAGGCAAAGGTCCCGAGTTCGAGTCTCGGTCCGGCAGACAGTTTTAATCTGCCAGGAAGTTTCAAGTTCCCTTGAATTTACGTCTTTTTGTTAACAGATTACCGGTGTCGGTCTTTAATGACCAACATCAAATCTGTTTCATAAAAACAAAGTCATAATGTACTGCAGCCATAGTGGCATCATCAAATGTTAAATGCGGAAACATATTACATATACGGGTTACTGTTTTTTTGCGACAATGTCGCAGCATGTGAAGTTATTATTTGATATTGTCAGGTGAAATAGCTTGCGACAGGTTCTCTTGAAATATATTGATAAAAAATCCTAGACCGCTAAATTTCATTTATTTGATACCTAGTTTCGGCTCACTAACAAACCATGTTTAGGTCAATAAACCTGTTATTTCCTGATTCAATGTATAATATCCACTAGGCACTACACATTGTCATAGTCCGTTCAGATGAATCACTCTTATTGTCATGGACAAACTAAAGTAGGTCGTCATGGTTACACACAGTCTCTCACTAGTTATGTGTGTCAGTCGTAAGGCACAAGAAAGTAGCTGCATGATGGCGTTGACAGGACTGTCAGGAAGTAATCACATGTCTTTGTAGGCCGATACTACCCGTTGTTGGGGTGTGTTACCTAAGTTTGCCACTTGATTTTTGCCAGTTTCTTCTATTTAGTATATTTGAATCAGGGAGAACATCCTGTCGGGTGAAGCTACTACTTCATCTCTACCGGACAGGAATACTGGATATTTCTGACAATGGTGAATGCTGTAACAGAAATGTGATCATATGATTTTTATCGGCTATTTTCACTTGTGGCTTTTGTTGCCATATTACAACAGCTTATATAGAAAACTGTAGTGAATTCGCCTAGGCACAGGTACTTTTGGCGGTGAGACAGCCACCGACTCATTCTGTCCGTTTCACAGGTAGCTCAGGCGCTCGCTTATCTGAGCAACCGACACTTTGCATTCGGAGTGTGCGGCTGATCTCCTTCACAAAGGGTTTGGAAAAACAACGTGTAATACGGTAAGAGCAGGGTAGCAGTAATAGTAGTAGTAGTAGTAGTAGTAGTAGTATTGGTGCAGGTAGTAATAGTAGCAGTAATGTTCCGCACTCTCGTCAATCGGACCCAACAGACCGCCGTGACATCCTCTGCCAGTGGTATAATAGGATGTGGTACGGATGGGTATGTGTAAGTACACCACTCTCCGGATCTATATGGGGTTTGTTGACTTTGGAACTGCCCATAATTAACCGAGTAGCTCCTCAGTTGGTGTCACTAGGCTGAATGCACACTACGGCACACCCCTGGTCAAAAGAAATCCTGGGCAGTAGTGGTAAGGAACCTGGGTCTCAGCATGGCAGCCTGCCGTGTTGACCAAAGTCAATAAGAGCAGGGTTAGATCGAGAAACACTGCCCATACAATTATGTCGTCATTGCATCGTTAAGGAGCTCTTTCTGTGGGGGGGAGGGGGGGGGAGGGGAGGAGGGGCAGTGACTAATTTGGCGCGGCTCGCTACGACTTCGTCTATTCTGCAAACTTCTTAATCTCAAGAGTATCACTTGCACCCAACGTCCTCAATTATTTGCTGGATGTATTAAAATATCTGTCATCACATACAGTTTTCACGCTCTGCAACTCGCTCTAGTACCGTGGAAGTTAGCCCCTGATGTCGTAACACATATCTTAAATAATGTCGCTTCTTCTAGTCACAGTCCCCGATATATTCCCTCCTCCGTTGATTCTGCGGAGAACCTCATTTCGTATCAGTCCTTTTCTAACACTACATTTCAAACACTTTGATTCTCTTCTTTTCCTGCTTTCCAACTATCCGTGATTCACTTCCTTCAATGCTTTGCTCTAAACCAAAAATTTTCAGAAATTTCTTCATACATTTGGGGCAGATGTTTGTACCAGCAGACTTGTTTTACCGAGTTTTACCGAGAAAGGCCCTCGTGGCCTCCGCTAGCATGCGTTTGGTGTCGTCCTTCGTCTGTCACCATCTAGGCAGCAAACTCCCATCACTTCATCTCATTCGTGATCACCAGTTTTGATGTTAAGTTTATCTCTTAAATCATTTCTGCTATCCGTAATTAGGTTTTCATATCTTGTGTTTATTCTTATTCAATATACCGTGCACGGTAGACAATTATTCCATAAAGGGTGTCCTGCAATACTTCCTAGTTTTCACTAATGATAACAAAGCCTTCAATGAATCTTATCATTGATATATGTTCACCCTAAATTTTAAACCCATTCCTCAAATTTACTTTTACTAATTCGTTGCATTATTCTGGCTGTTTCAGTATTGCTATTACAGGCTTCGGGGATTTGTAGAGGGAAATAGTAGACAGAGATTTGATAAGGAATCCGCATCCAAAAAGGAAACTTTAAGTTCGATGACGAAATCAATTTCTGATGCCACGCTGCACGGTTCGAACACAAAATGAGAAGAGGCTTCGTCATTAGTGTCTGCTGTAATTACATATCATTTTTGTCCGTCTCCATCAATGGCTGCGAGAAACAGCAATATTTACATCTAGGAGGGTGACTATGATTTTCCACGTACGCGCTGCACTCGAGCCTTTGAAGAGTATGTCCGTTCGCACGTAGAAGACAACCCTACGCCAAGTATTTGAATCATTGGCCATGTCGTGGAATGCTGCAGAACTCGTTGTCTCCACTGAGTACGTAAAGTGAAGAGGGAGACAGACATGGGTTCCTAATCAAAACTTTATTTACTAACTGTAAGTGCTATCCTGATCGCCTAGAAGCCCGGAACATCAATTGTGAGACACCCTGGACATTGAATAGTAGGGGCGAAACACAGCAACCGAGTCCTTCACCAGTTTCAATCCGAATACTTTGTTCTTGGTGTCCCATTCTTATTGTTCCCTCTCAAATTTTGAACAAATGGTATATTGTCCTTACAGCTTACATCAATTTTAATGAGAATTTTGAAAGTCTTCAACGATTTTACGTTGCCGAACGCTTTTTATACACCTAAAAACCCTATGGAAGTTTCATGACTTTTCGTAACTCTTGCTCGCCATATCAAGCACAACGTCAGAACTGCCCCTCTGTTGCACGTTCACCTTTTCTGAAGCCAAACTGATGGTCACCTAACAGATCCTCAACTTTAATGTACTATTTTCTCTTTATTATACTTTTGGACTTACGAACACTAGAGACTGCTTGTCAGCAGCGATCGCACTGAATATTATACAATTAAACTAGCTTTTCGCAGCTAATACCTGTTACTCTAAAGAGCGCATTTACTAACTAATTAAATCAGCTGAAAATTCAAAACTTTAAATACCCATTCATGGCTAGTTACGTTACACGCAAATTTTTGTGTGATGTTTACCGTGTAACACCTTGACTATGAAATAAATTACGCTGATAGTATCGCAATGCCTTCAATTTAGTTCAGATAATAAGCTGTACTATCGAAACAGCATTGCAGTAAGATCATCGATATGTTATATTACAAGGTACTTTACTATTAATAATGAAATCTAAGGGCCACGATTTCATTGTTACCTATGAAAACAGACTATCAACGAACTTCTATTGCAACAAGTGCAACAGATCAGTAACTAAGACGATAGTGAAAAAGAAATCAGATATTAGATTTGAAGCTTTCTTTATTACTCAAAACACGTTTTTACAGCAAATGTTCTTAATGGTTATTCGGATGCGGTATGGATCGTGATCACAAGTGTGGTGGAGCACAACAATATCCTGTTCGGGCCTTATTATTATGTTGCAGCATATTTGCTCTATCCAACTTTTAATTTTTTCGGACTCCAGAAATTAACTGAACTTTAGTGCCTGATCGTAGCGTATACTATATAGTATGTGCTTTCTTTGTATCACCTGTTTTCTGTGGGGCTCAGTATCTACGTAAAGAAAGTTGTTCATGATAGTTTGAGCATGGCTTCGAGATGTAAAGGTAATTTCTGTTTATTTTTGGTAGTTATGGACTGGAAGGTGTTTAGAAAATGCTGAAGTAAGCTAATATATTCCTCAATATCAAATACCTCTTTATTTATTGCATCACATCAATACGGGATACATTTTCTCGATGTAGCACTGGTTCTACATAAGGCAACAACCTATGCTTTCACATTCAGAAAAAGGAAACGCCAGAGGAAGAAGAGAGTGAAGAAGAAAAGGCAGAATGTGATCACAAAGATGAGGCAGTTCGATTGAGGAACCACCCCAGAACACCATCAGCAAGGGAGTCCCCTACCATGCATCTACCTCAGATGATGAACAAAACCCGGAAAAGTCGTTTCAGATGTAGGCAGCCTGGATCTAAGGATTTCACATTTGTGCTATGCACTAAATACAATATATATCTCTGTTTCACAGACTTTTTGCTAAATCGTAAAGAAACAGTAAAACTATAAAATACTCTTTGGTAGTATTTCCACTAACAAAAATAATAATAATAATAATAAACTAAAATCTTTGATAGTCTCTTCGGGATCCTAAAATCAACGGAAACCTATATAGGACGACGATTTGCAACCTTGGCATCAGCTATCAGCGAAACGCAGCTGTAGCACCGTTCTCCTGAAGATGGCTGACAGATGGACTGCCGAAACATCGAATTATTTTAGGATCCAGCAGCAAACCCGAGAGGACTACCAAGAATTATTACGCCAGGAAATTCACAATAAACTAAAATGTTGCATATACTTACATAAATAAATTTTTTACTTCACCCATCTGTTTCGGAATAACATCTAGCAAAGCAATCGTTGGAAGCATCTCGTTACTAGGATAAAATGTATTCGAGTCCTGAAGATCTGCAACATGCCATATGACATAACATTTGGTGAATCACACCAATTTTAAATTAATACGAATATTTCAGTCCTATTTTCTCTATGGACGACTGATGATGATCAATATAAACTTTTCATCCATAAAATCTAAAGTCACGACTGAGGAGGATAAGTTGGCGGAGGTGGATCTATTTCCACACTGGCATTAACATTCGTTTTCGTAGCCGATCTGGAAGACGGTACTTGTGTCAGGCGACAGAGAACCTTGGCGTGTAGGTGGATTACAAAGCAGAGGACTGCGTCGGGCCCTTCGATTTCGATAGTGAAGTGCCACAGGGAGAACGGATTACGCAAGCGTTACAAAATGTTGGCTGTTGACCTACAACAACTACATTGTACACTGTTTCACGTATCATTGATCACAGTGCTGGCGTATTAGTCATATACTATTTCGCTTGAACATGACTGGTTATGACAAGGTATTGTTACAATAATCATTTGGCTACAAATGGAAAATTAATATAGCTCTTCAGCCATCCAGGCGCGGGAGAATATTAAAGGTGAAGAGTCAGTTAGATGTGGCTTTAGGTGGCTTCCCGCATCCCTCTAGGTGAACAGTGGGCTGGTGCCCAAGTCCCGCCTCACTTACACGATTGGTCATTGAGGACTCACTGCTGGTAGTTCCTTGGTTCATCTGGGAGGTCAATTTCTCAACAGATGTGCCCGCTCCTGCACATCTCCGCAGCCATCGTTCACCCGTGTCAGCTATGACCCATGATGCATCACAGTTGTCTCGGTGCCTATTTTGGATAGCGCCATTTTGTCATGCATGATATACTTCAACCACTGGGGAACAAGAGCATTTTCAAACTTAGCCATGTCGAAAAGACTTTCATCCTTAGCCCGAAAGCCAATGATCATGTCCATTTGACAGTCAGTTAAATCGCTCCATTTCTGCATTACGACGACGACTGCATTGTTTTCTGCGTCTGCCCGACACTCATTATATACAATCTATTGCTAGTACTGATCCCTGTCATCTGTGAGTGGTTACTGCATGTTGATGTCGAACATAAGCCATGGTCACATTGATGTGGCTAGACTGTATATAATGTCAGATAATAACGAAGCATAATGGTACGTCCCTAGCACTGAGAGTGTACACTGCCCCTTGAAGCATCTTAGGTGATAACGTTAGGTGTACGAAGGGGTGTGGTGGACGTCTTTCCCTACTTGCATTGGACTATTATAGCTAATTTTTTTTTCGTCAGGGGTATCACAGCTATTTACTTCTTCAAAGAGATTTTGAAGTTGCCCACCTGAGATGTTTTGACAAGAATTCACTTTATTACACCTTGCACGATTGGCTAATTCGGTCTTAAAGGATATTCTGAAGCGTAGTAGGTGTCGATGTGTTGTACAGTTGTCCTCGTTCTCTAATCTGTTATATCTACCGTTTTATAACAGGATACTTGTACAACACATCGTTAGTTACTGAGCGTGAAAATGTGTGTATTTGTGGAAAACAGCTGAGATGGAAAGTTTTAAAATGTCTTTTAAAATAACACTTTAATAACCAAACAAGTTGTAAACAAGTTAAAGACAGGAATGTGATACGTGGATTCATTCTAGGCGTATTACTTCATTTTTCTTATTCTTTTTAATTTGACTTTTTTGTGGAATTGTGAAGAACCTGCTTGACTTTTGGCGCTTCCCAAGGATGAGAACTGGTTAAATCTTGGTGCCAGTAAGTTTGCAACCACCCCGTCGCTGTGCGTTCCACCTGGTCGGCTTATAGAGAACGACTACACTTTCCAAGTCGCTTACCTATCACTAGCCAGTACTTTCATTTTCTGAACCAGCGTTCACAGTATTTTTGAGAGAAACAACTGAAACCCACGTTATATCTCGTTATCTTCTTTGTTAAAGTTGTATTCCATTACAACATAAACGACGTTTTAGTGAATTGGAAATTCTGTATTTGTAACTGTGTGCTCTAAAGAACTCTCCTATGTCGGAAACAGTGCCAGAAAGAACGTTTTCCCATTTAAAAGTTAGAAATCCTTTCTACAAAGCATTCTTCCTTCTTCTGCCTCAAGCATTAGACCAGTTCAGTTGTAATTTCTTAATCCACCCTTATTCTCTTGGGTCTATGAATGATTGTTCATCGTTTATGGAGGTATTGTAGAAGCCATTTCGAAGTACGTTAATTATCGTTCTTTTCTAGAAGTTCTTTCGATTCTTTCCTGGTGGCCATCCTAATTTAGGTTTTCCGTGATTTCCCTAAATTCGCTCCAGGCAAATGCCGGGATGGTTCCTTTGAAAGGGCAAGGCCAACGTCCTTCCCCGTCCTTCCATAATCCGACGAGACCGATGACTTCGCTGTCTGGTCTCCTCCCCCAAACAACCTAACCCCCAATCCCCGTTCTTTCCTGTATTCCATAATCATTTCATTTTGTAGAGTCCTCCATTATTCAGAATAGTCTCGTTTTTAAGATATCTCTTCTTGATTATCCCCCGACAAATATCTCACCTGGGCATCTTGGAGTCTACTGTGTGTTACAGTGTTCGTAGTCCGCTTTTCACTTCCTTACACTCTACAGGAAATTGCAATAAATTAATAAAATTTACCGTGGTGTCTTTTCGTACTTCTCCCCTGAGTGTTCTTTTGATGGTGCCAGACATAACATAGAATCTTTCAGTATGTTTTTCACTGTCCACTACACACAGCTATAATCACTGCATCGTGGCGATAGAGTGGGAGGATTTATAACAGTCCTCCTACTCTATGGTCATGATGCAGCAACCGTAATATATTTTCAGTTGGAAAAACAGTTTAGGTTTTAATTACAGCAGAAGCTTTACTTACTCCTTTCGCCTTCAGAATTTGTTTAGGAACTGCGGGTAACGCATTAGTCATAAATAGGCAAACTTTTGGTATGTACCTTTGGCGACGATATGGAGCTGTGCTTACATAGGGCCGCATTTCCAATATTGATACAGAAATACTAGACTACGTTTTCGCTGTTCATGTAGTAAAACTTCGCCAGGAGCAACGTTCTAATTTGCTGTTCATTTACTATTACTTTCATATGAAACATAATTCTGCAGACAGTATCCCCCGACTGTACCTGAAGAATTATATCATTCTACGACACGTACTTCAGGAGATGTGTCATAAACCCTGAGATCCGTGAAGAACTACCGTCACCTTGAAACCTACAGCAAATTACCCAGACTATATTTATGCAGTGTTTGACAGTCAGAATATTTTGCGGTTTCCAATAAACTTTAAACGTAATTTCAAATTTGTTGTAACCTAAACGAAATTGCCCCTCAACAGCGGAGTGTGTACCGATATGAAATTGTGTGTCGGACTGGGACACGAAATCAGGATCTTCGACTTTCACGGGGAAGTGAAAATTAATTCTGGAAACATCCCACAGGCATGTCTCCGCAATGTCTTTTCTTCCACTAGTGCTAGTCTTGCAAGTTTCTCAGCAGAATTTCTGTAAAGTACTGGTGGAAATAGGACGGGTCATGAGTTGTGCTCGGCTAGATCAGTGAAAAAAAAAGTGGCAGAGTACTTGCCCGCGAAAGGCAATTATCCAGAGTATGAGTCTCGGCCCGGCGCTCAGTTTTAATATGCCAAGAAGTTTTTCGCTTACACACTTAACTTCGAACAGTTAACACGTAATATTGTTTGTAAAGTAATCAGACGTTTGGAGCCATTTTGCACGTGGTATTTGTCTAAAACCGACGCCCGGTCGGCCGGTTCCAATTTCAGTGTGCCCCTCTTACGTGTTCGAGGAGCAAGAAACATTTGATTTCCAGTGGTACATAAAATTATTGTCCTAGTTTAAAAATTTTAAGTTATACTGGGCTAATTAAGAGGTAAAATATTACATTACAAGTTCAGTACAACAAGTCAAGTGTTGGAGTTAGAAACTGTGTTTAAGTCAGCAGAATAACAGGCGACGCGCAAATTACCGAGGCGATATTCATCTAGGATTTCAGAGTTAAAGCACTTTTGTGCTTCCAACAAAACTTACACAAAACCTTTGACCAGTATCTGGGCAGCGTCTGCATGGTTATTAATAGAGGTGGAACGGGTAATTGAAGAACTGGCCGGATTCCCTCCCTGTCACCACTATTTTATCCTCTGGGACGGAATATGTGTACCCCAACTGTCTGCAGGTATCATTCTCTATATGGAAATAAACAAAAGTTTTCTAAAAGTTTGTAAAATGTTTGCGATTGGTGTTACTGAGGCGTAATTCAGCTACCAAGGTGGTAGAAACCTACTTGGATGTGAAAAACCGCCTAAAAACCACATCCATCATGGATGGCACACCGATTAGCGTTGTTAATGCACCAGTCGGATTCGATTCTGGGCCACCGCATGTCTCCGTCCCAGAAGCAGTACTTAAAGAGCATGTTTTTTAGTCATCCTCCACCTGACTCGTTTGATGCGGCCCTTTACCAATTCTCCTGTGCCAAGCTTTTCTTCCTACAGTAACACTTGCAACTAAAGCCCTAAATTATTTGCTGGATGTATCCCAATCCCTATCTTCCTTTACAGTTTTTATCCTCTGTAGAACTCGCTAGTACCATGTAAGTTTTTTCCTGATATCGTAAAAGATGTCATCCTATCCCTTATTCTTGTCAGTGTTTTCCTTGTATTCCTTTCCTCGCCGATTGTGTAGAGAACATCTCAATATTTGTATAATCAGTCCACCTAATTTTCAATATTCATCTGTAGCACCACACCTCAATCGGTTCTATTTCTTTCTGTTCCGATTATGTACTAGTCCATGTCTCACTACCATGCTGTGTTCCAAAATTACATTCTTGCAAATTTCTGTCACATATTAAGAAAAATTTCTGATTCTAGTAAACTTCTTTTGTCCAGGAATGCTCTTCTTGGCAGCGCTAATTTGCTTTTTATATCCTGTTTTCTCCGTCCGTCATAGGTTATATTACTGCCTAGCATCAGAATTCCCTAGCTTCAACTAGTGTTAAGTATCTCACTGTCCTCATTTCTACTAGGTCTCATTACCTTTGTTTTCCTTAGATTTCCTCTTAATCCATATTCTGTTCTCATTAGACTGCTCATTCCGTTCAACAGATTCTGTATTTCTTCACTTTCACTGAGGATGGCAATGTCATCAGCGAATCTTATCATTGGTGTCCTTTGACTTTGTATGTTAACAAAAATCTTGAATCATTCATTTATGTCCGTCAATGATTCTTCGACATATAGATTGAATAGTAAGGAAGAAAGACTACATTCCCGTCTCACACTCTTGTTAATCTCTGCATTCGTCTTTGCTTTACCACCATTACTGTTCCCTCTCCCTTCTTGTATATATTGCATATTATTCGTCTTTCCCTATAGTTTATCCCAACTTTTCTGAGGATATTTTACGTTCGCTAACGCCTTTTTCAGGTACACAAGTCCAACGAACATATCTAGGTTTTTCTTTAGTCTTGCTTTTATTATCAACCACAAAGCCAGAACAGCGTCTCCGGAGACTTTACCTTCCATAAAGGCAAACTGAGTCTCTTCTAACAGACCCTCAATTTTTTTCCATTCTGTTGTACACTGTTCTTATCACCAGCTCTGTTGCAAGAAGTGTCAAGGTTTTGTGGGATAATTTCGCACATGTCAGCTCGTGCATTTTTTTTTAATGTCTGATTGTATATTGCCAACTTCATACATTATACACAACAACATGAAAAGATGTTTTGTTGTCACTTTCTACATCAATATCTACATCTACATACATACTCCGCAATCCACCATAAGGTGCGTGGCGGAGGGTACCTCGTACCACAACTAGTATCTTCTCTCCCTGTTCCACTCCCAAGCAGAACGAGGGAAAAATGACTGCCTATATGCCTCCGTACGAGCCCTAATCTCTCTTGTCTTACATTTGTGGTCTTTCCGCGAAATGCAAGTTGGCGGCAGTAAAATTGTACTGCAGTCAGCCTCAAACGCTGGTTCTCTAAATTTCCTCAGTAGAGATTCAAGAAAGAACGCCTCCTTTCCTCCAGAGACTCCCACCCGAGTTCCTGAATCATTTCCGTAACACTCGCGTGATGATCAAACCTACCAGTAACAAATCTAGCAGCCCGCCTCTGAATTGATTCTATGTCCTCCCTCAATCCGACGTGATAGGGATCCCAAACGCTCGAGCAGTACTCAAGAATAGTCGTATTAGTGTTTTATAAGCGGTCTCCTTTACAGATGAACCACATCTTCCCAAAATACTACCAATGAACCCAAGACGACTATCCGCCTTCCCCAAAACTGCCATTACATGCTTGTCCCATTTCATACCGTTCGGCAATCTCACGCCCAAATATTTAATCAACGTGACTGCTAGACTACTAATGCAGTATTCAAACATTACGGGATTCTATTTCCTATTCATCTGCATTAATTTACATTTATCTATATTTAGAGTTAGCTGCCATTCTGTACATCAATCACAAATCCTGTCCAGGTCATCTTGTATCCTCCTACAGTCACTCAACGACGACGCCTTCCCAGTACACCACAGCATCGTCAGCAAACAGCGCACATTACTATCCACACTATCCAAAAGATCATTCATGTAGATAGAAAACAACAGCGGACCTACCACACTTCCCTGGGGCACTCCAGATGATACCCTCACCTCCGATGAACACTCACCATCGAGGACAACGTACTGGGTTCTATTACTTAAGAAGTCTTCGAGCCACTCACAAATTTGGGAACCAATCCCATACGCACGTACCTTAGTTAGGAGTCTGCAGTGGGGCACCGAGTCAAACGCTTTCCGCAAGTCAAGGAAAATGGCATCCGTCTGATACCCTTCATCCATGGTTCGCAAGATATCATGTGAAAGAATGGCGAGTTGCCTTTCGCAGGAGCGATGCTTTCTAAAGCCGTGCTGATGCATGGACAGCAACTTCGAACTGAGAATATGTTCGAGAATCCTGCAACAAACCGATTTTGAGGATCCGTCCTTCTACCCTTCTTATATACAGGCGTCACTTGTGCTTTTTCCCAGTCGCTCGGGACTTACGTTGGGCAAGATATTCGCAATAAATGCAAGATAAGTAAGGAGCCTTTGCAATTTCCTAAATGGTTTTAGAAATGCCGATGGAATTTTGTCTCTCTCTTCTGCCTTATTTCATCTTAAGCCTTCCAAAGCTCTTATGAATAGTTATCCTAAAACTGGATCCCCTATCTCTTTCATATCGACCCGTGTTTCTTCTTATAACATCAGACAAGTCTTTCCCCTCATACATGCCTTCTGAGCCATGCAGGGCTCGTGTTCAGGCCATTTATTGTTTGTCGTCTTCAATTACGGTACTGTCGCTTGTTTTCTTATTCCTGCCTTAATTTCCCGTGAGCGACAGCAGCAGCGCGTATCGATAAGTGCACTGTCGTACCCTCTCTGGAGTGACTGATAGTATTTCCGGGCCGTCGTGTGTCTGCCAGTTAGGTCGGGACGGGCCAGCAGTGCAGTCGGAACTTAGCAGCAGTGAAGTCAGGGACGGAGCACGAGTGAGGCGCCGACAGCCAGTGCTCACCGACAGCTGGCGACACACATGAACTGTCCGACGGAGGAAAATTGGAGCGGGACGACCGTTGGTTGGTATTTCGGTTGGTCGTCTCATCGGCCTACGTATATTTTGTCCTTTCACCGTTTTCGGGCCTGGAAGTCGGTCGGTTGGCGTGGAGCAGCGATGAATTCTACGCAGGACGTATTTTGGCCAGGGCCGCTGGCGGTCTCTACACGGTGTCGTATTGTGTGAGGGTGTTCCCATTGCTACGAGGTGTGTGGCTCACCGACACTGGGCACGAAAGTTGAGTTTTGATTTAATCTACCACCAAGTACAGGATGAAGCCAACTACAGTTGGTGGCTCATGTCGGTACCAAAGACGTGATGTCGCTTTGGATCGGAGCAGATTCTGCCTGGTTCTGTGACCGTGTAGGCTGCAGATTTCTATACTTGCGCCATCGGGTGGAGGGTTTCCGTGTTCCGCTTAATAGATCCATTACACACAGAAGGCGACTACACGGGTAGCATTGACTGTGTGGAAGGGACTGGACGGTTTTTGAGGTCAGAGGGTCCCAGGGAACCACAGAAGGGGCGTCTGTCGAAAAGTGGACAGGTAAAATACAGTAAGGTTGTTGTACAAACGATTGGTATTGTAGTTGTAAATTGTCGTAGCAGTGTTGGGAAAGAACCAGAGCTCCAAGCCCTGATAGAAACCACTGAAGCTCAAGTAGTTGTAGGTACAGAGAACTCGCTAAATCCGGAAATAAGTTCAGCCGAAATTTTTTCAAACGATATAACAGTGTTCAGAAAGGATAGATTAAATACAGTTGGTGGTGGAGTATTTATTGCAGTCAGTGATAGTTTGCCTTGCAGCGTAATTCAAGTAGATAGTTCATGTGAAATACTATGGGTAGAGGTTATACGTGACAATCGGGCTAAACTATTAATTGGATCGTTTTACCGAACCCCCGACTCAGAAGATGTAATTGCTGAACAGTTCAAAGAAAACTTGAGTCTCATTTCAAATAAGTACCACTCTCATACAATTACAGTTGGTGGTGACTTCAATCTACGCTCGATATGATGGAAAAATTGTACGTTTAAAGCCGGCGGCAGGCATAAAACGTCTTCCGAAGTTGTACTGAATGTTTTCTCAGAAAATTATTTTGAACAATTAGTTCATGAGCCCATTCGAAGCGTAAATGGTTGCTAAAGCATACTTCACCTTTTAGCAAAAATAATCCTGGACAGATGGTGAGTATTGTGATAAATAGGGATTAGCGACCACAAGGTTGACTACTGTAACACCTACAACCATTTAAAAAAGCTGAAAAAAATGCTCTTAACGCCTTTCTAAGAGACAGACAGTCTTCACTCCTTCCGATCTGATCATGTAAGTGTAGAAAAGTTGTGGAATGTTTTCAAAGAGATAGTATCGACAGCAATTGAGAGATATATACCACATAAATTAATGAGTGATGGTACTGATCCCCCGTGGTATACAAAACGGGTCAGATCGTTGTTACAGAAGCAACGAAAAAAGCATGTCAAATTTAAAAGAGAGTAAAATCCCCAAGATTGGCAAAGTTCTACAGAAGTTCGAAATATATAGCGCACTACAATGTAAGATGCTTTTAATAGTTTCCACAGCGAAATTCTGTCTCGAAATCTGGCAGAAAACCCAAAGAGATTCTGGTCATACATAAAGCACACCAGTGACAAGACGCCCTTCACTGCGCAATAACAACGGTGAATTCACTGATGACAGTACCACTAAAGCAGAGTTATTAAACACGGTTTCCCGAAACTCCTTCAACAAAGAAGACGAAGTAAATATTCCTGAATTCCGATCAAGATGAGAAACATAGAAGTACATATCCTCGGTGAAACAGAGTAGCTTAAATAACTTAATAAAGACAAGGCCTCCAGTTCAGATTGTATACCAGTCAGAGTCCTCTCAGAGTATGCTGATAAAATATCTCCATATTTAACAATTATATACAAACACTCGCTCACAGAAAGATTCGTACCTAAAGACTGGAAAATTGCTCATGTCACACCAATACCAAAAAAGGGAAGTAGGAGTAATCCGCTGAATTACAGGCCTATATTACTAACGTCGATTTGCGGTAGGGTTTTGGAACATATACTGTGTTCGAACATTATGAAGTACCTGGAAGAAAACGGTTTATTGACACGTAGTAAGCACGGATTCAGAAAATATCGTTCTTGTGAAACACAACTAGCTCTTTATACTCATGAAGTAATGAGTGCTATCGATAGATGATGTCAAATTGATTCCAGATTTTTAGATAGTAGAGCAAACCAAAGACTGTGATTCATTGGCAGAACACTTAGAAGGTGCCACAGGTGTACTAAAGAGACTGCTTACACCACGCTAGTCCGCCCTATTCTGGAGTACTGCTGTGCGGTGTGGGATCCACATCAGGTGGGACTGACGGATGATACCGAAAAAGTAGAAAGAAGGGCAGCGCGTTTTGTATTATCGCGAAACATGGGAGATAGTGTCACAGACATGATACGCGAATTGGAGTGGCAATCATTAAAACAAAGGAGTTTTTCGTTGCGATGGGATCCCTTCATAAAATTTCAATCACGAGTTTTCTCCTCCGATTCTGTTGGCACCCATCTACATAGTGAGAAATGATCATCACCAAAAAATATGAGAAATCGGGGCTCACACAGAAAAATTTAAGTGCTCGTTTTTCCCGCGTGCCGTTCGGGAGTGGAACGGTATAGAGACAGCTTGAAGGTGGTTCATTGAACCCTCTACCAGGCGCTCTCTTGTGAATGGCAGAGTAATCACGTAGATGTAGATGTTGATGTAGATGAAGTCAAGACTGTTCACACTGTGTCGTTTGGAGTTCGTTGTCAGCTGTTGGGATATTCCCGAGAGCAACAACGTGGTTTTCAAGTTAGAAAATTCTAGCCACCCTTCGGTGGAGTTTCACTGTTTTTGGTTATTTGAATTGAAGTGCACCGTCGGAATCTTCTGCCTTGTGGCCGTTAACGTTCCGGTTACTTGCCCTGGCAGATGACGTAATTTTCAGGCAGTGTAGTTTCCTCATCGTGTTGTTGCTGTCTAGCATTATATGTAGTTTGACAGCTCCAAGTATGATTGGTTGTCGGCGCCAATATCTTCTATGTTGTTCCTACAGGGTGTTTCAAAAATGACCGGTATATTTGAAACGGCAATAAAAACTAAACGAGCAGCGATAGAAATACACCGTTTATTGCAATATGCTTGGGACAAAAGTACATTTTCAGGCAGACAAACTTTCGAAATTACAGTAGTTACAATTTTCAACAACAGATGGCGCTGCGGTCTGGGAAACTCTATAGTACGATATTTTCCACATATCCACCATGCGTAGCAATAATATGGCGTAGTCTCTGAATGAAATTACCCGAAACCTTTGACAACGTGTCTGGCGGAATGGCTTCACATGCAGATGAGATGTACTGCTTCAGTTGTTCAATTGTTTCTGGATTCTGGCGGTGCACCTGGTCTTTCAAGTGTCCCCACAGAAAGAAGTCACAGGGGTTCATGTCTGGCGAATAGGGAGGCCAATCCACGAAGCCTCCTGTATGTTTAGGATAGCCCAAAGCAATCACACGATCATCGAAATATTCATTCAGGAAATTAAAGACGTCGGCCGTGCGATGTGGCCGGGCACCATCTTGCATAAACCACGAGGTGTTCGCAGTGTCGTCTAAGGCAGTTTGTACGGCCACAAATTCACGAAGAATGTCCAGATAGCGTGATGCAGTAATCGTTTCGGATCTGAAAAATGGGCCAATGATTCCTTTGGAAGAAATGGCGGCCCAGACAAGTACTTTTTGAGGATGCAGGGACGATGGGACTGCAACATGGGGCTCTTCGGTTCCCCATATGCGCCAGTTCTGTTTATTGACGAAGCCGTCCAGGTAAAAATAAGCTTCGTCAGTAAACCAAATGCTGCCCACATGCATACCGCCGTCATCAATCCTGTGCACTATATCGTTAGCGAATGTCTCTCGTGCAGCAATGGTAGCGGCGCTGAGGGGTTGCCGTGTTTGAATTTGGTATGCATAGAGGTGTAAACTCTGGCGCATGAGACGATACGTGGACGTTGGCGTCATTTGGACCGCAGCTGCAACACGGCGAACGGAAACCCGAGGCCGCTGTTGGATCACCTGCTGCACTAGCTGCGCGTTGCCCTCTGTGGTTGCCGTACACGGTCGCCCTACCTTTCCAGCACGTTCATCCGTCACGTTCCCAGTCCGTTGAAATTTTTCAAACAGATCCTTTATTGTATCGCTTTTCGGTCCTTTGGTTACATTAAACCTCCGTTGAAAACTTCGTCTTCTTGCAACAACACTGTGTTCTAGGCGGTGGAATTCCAACACCAGAAAAATCCTCTGTTCTAAGGAATAAACCATGTTGTCTACAGCACACTTGCACGTTGTCAACAGCACACGCTTACAGCAGAAAGACGACGTACAGCATGGCGCACCCACAGACTGCGTTGTCTTCTATATCTTTCACATCACTTGCAGTGCCATCAGTTGTTGAAAATTGTAACTACTGTAATTTCGAAAGTTTGTCCGCCTGAAAATGTACTGTTGTCCCAAGCATATTGCAACAAACGGTGTATTTCTATCGCTGCTCGTTTAGTTTTTATTGCCGTTTCAAATATACCGGTCATTTTTGAAACACCCTGTATGAACTCCCTGTTGTGCCCTGGTCGGGTGAAGCGGAAGTTATCTTATCTTTGGGTCCATTGACTGTCGGTCGGTTGGGCTGTCGTCGGACCGTGAATGGTTGGCCCGACTGCCTGTCTCTCCTAACGAGCGTTAGTGTGTGAATTCCAGGCCAACACTCGAACATCTGAGTTCTATTGGGTGCACTGCCATTTTTTCATTTTTTCTTGTTTGAACTTGTATGGCTTCTAGTCAATTTTTTTTAAAATTTAAGGCTGTTTTGTCCTTAAGGTGTAAGATTCTTTAGGCGTTCTGAATAATTTCAAAAACTGTTTCACTTAAGACCTTTGGCATTATAAATATTTTAATGTTGTTGAAATTTTAGGTGTTCGGCCTTCAACCGATTTTAAGTTTGAGTTGTTTTGCTGTTAAGGCCTTAATTTTTTAAAAAATGGTTGAGTTTTGCCTAATTAAGAACTGTTTTACGTAAGGCCTTGTTTATATTTAAAAAATTTAATGATGTTTGGCCTTAAGTGTTGGGCTTTCAGCAGATTTTGAATTCACATTATTTGCTCTGAAAATCTCAGATTCTCTGGGTTTTCAGCTAACATAAATAACTCTTGTAGGTTAAGGCTTGCTTGTCTGCAGCTCGTGGTCTTGCGGTAGCGTTCTCACTTCCCGCGCAAGGTGCCCCAGGTTCGATTCCCGGTGGGTTACAGATTTTTATCTGCCTCCAGATAACTGGGTGTTGTTGGTCCTTGATCATCATTGACTCGCAAGTCGCTGAAGTGGCGTGAGCTATAAAAGACTTGCAATTTCTGCGGCCGAACACCTCGCGTGGGGTCTCCCGGCCAACAATGCCGTACGACCGTTTCATTACATAAGGCTTGCCTTTTAAATTTCTGAGTATGCTTGCGTTTTAAGTTATTGACCCTCAGACTTTTTAAATTGAAGTGGCTTTCAGCCAATACTTAAGTCCCAAACATTAAGGCTGTGTGTTAAAAAAACATTTTTTTGGCTCTTGTAAGGTTTGATCAAATAATGAAGTTGTATGTTAGAGTGTAGCTGACAACCACTTATTTTGGCCCCTTTCCACGATATAAACTACCGTACCTGTCCTGTCCTGCGGGTTAAGCAGGGCTTCTCACCCTTAATGTACTACTTCCACCTATTCACTCTGCATTTACCAGTGCAATTCTCACTGAATTCTTAACGTTACGGGTCTCACTTTTATATTTCACCGAAGGCTGTTTTGATTTCTCTATGGCATGAGTTAGTCCTTCCAACAATCAATTCCTTTACGATTTCCCGGCGTTTTTCAAGCAAGCATTTTCCTTAGCTTGTTTACATTTCCTGTTTGTTTCATTGTTAAATGTCTTGCATTTCTGTATTCGTGATTTAAGGAACGTTTTTGTACTTCTTTCTTTCGTTGATCAACTGAAGCATTTTTTCCGTTAACATGGTTTCTTTGACGTTACCTTCCTTGCACCCCTCTAACTTTTATGACTGTCCTTTTTAGAGACGCCCAGTCGTCTTCAGCCAAACTGCCTACTAAGCTACTCATTGTCGCAGTATCTGTTGGGTCAGGGACCATCAAGCGTATCTCTTCATTCTCAGTACTTCCGAGTTCCACTTCTTTGCCCATTCATTCTTCCTCATTAGTGTCTTAAACGCCAGCCCACGCTTCATCATTAGTAAATTGGGATTTAAATCCGTATCTGCCTTACAATAAAATTTCTGATTTCGTAGTCTCTGCCTGACCATGATGTAATGCAACAGAAATTTTCCTGTATCTAGCAGCCTTTTCCAAGTTTACTCTCTTCTCCAGAATTCTTCAACAGAGTATTCGTTATTACTAGCTGAAATTTATTGCGGAACTCATGTAGTCTTTCTCCTCTCTCATTCCTAGTACCAAGCCCATATTCTTCTATAACCATTTCTTCTACTCCTTCCCCTACATCTGCATTCCAATCCATCATGACGATTTGAGTTTCATCTCCCTTTACGTACTGGCTATCCGTGTAAAACTTACATTTAGTGTAGCACCATTTCGAAACTCTTTCTCGTTAACACCGTCCCCGCGCCCGTTCCAATCTCCCCCTCCCCCACTCCCTAACAAAACAAAATAATGACTGGAATAAACTTCGGCGGTTATTACGTTTTCGATGTTCATTCAGCAAAACCTCACTATCATGAATGACGTTTTCATTTATTTCTTCAATCGCAGTACATTTTGCAAACAGCGTACACATACACCGCTCAATATACCAGCGGCACTATTTCATTGCATAACAAATAGGTCAAAATATAAAACCATAATTAATAAGATGCATGAAAAACCAACTTTTCTTAAAAAATGGCGCTGTAAAGTAATCAGACTTTTGTATGTGTTTTACACATGTGAGTTGTAACCTTTAATGTATCTGGTGGAAGGTTGGGGATTACTGGTTGTTGTAACTAATGTAGCTAACGCAGGCAAAGCCCATCAATGGAATTCACGTGAACCACCTCATCGCTGCAGTGCCCTGGTAGATGGAAAACAGATCCCTAGTGCGCCTTTGAGGCAGCTTAGACGCTCTTCCGTGAAAGGCCACTGCCCCCGCCAAAAGCCCTTCTCGCTATTTAGTTGGCAGACAGACTGTACAGAGTTCTGTATGACCCCCTCGAGGAGAAGAGTGCATTTTGACGATGCTTGCTACGACAGATGCCGCTCGCACGTAACATTTCAACGACAGTTGGTAGAGCTGCAAAAGCAGTTGCAGGTAATTGCAGCGCTGAGGACACCGAGGCCCGCCTTTCAGCACGGCCTCCCTGCGTCTTGAGGCGGTGCGCGTGCGCCACGGCCAATATCGCGGAGACTGGGAGGGCCCTTTGACGGCGCGGCGGCGGAGGCGTTCGCCGGTCGCTCTCTCTCGCGCAATATTGCTGCAATATCGGCGCCAGGAGGCAAGGCGGCAGTGGGGGCGGCGGCGGTGGCGCGCCGGCGGCGGCAGCGGAGGCGGCGGCGATGAAGAATGCCGCCCCGCAACCTCCCTGGGGCATCTTTCTTCTCCCTGTTTGCATATTTTTGCTAGGGTGGCCGCGTTGTTATTCGAGCCTCGAACGGTGCATCGAGAGGAGATGAGGGGCTGCGAGTACGCCCACAGGCCAGTGCAGCGCCCCCAGGTATAGTATTGCCGCAGAATCGACAGCCACAGCCCATATGATGGAGGCTATTTCCTTCTGAGCATCACGTACCTAGAAAATTCCTCTGCTCTCCCAGTCTCTTACATAGATGTGGGTGTTGTGCAAGATGTATCGCAGATATGCGAACAAATATTTAAGGAGGGTGCAACACGCCTCCGCTTTTAAGGTTCCATACCTCGATAGATAAAAACAAAACCATCTTATGAAAACAGTCAATCAAATTTTTCTCGGTCTTGACCATATTATCTCTGTGTAAAACTTCAGACGTTTCGGTCACTATTGCAAGTGCCCTTCCTCAGGGGATGGTTCATTTCTTCTTCTTTTTCCGACAAAGAAAAAAACAAAAAACAACGTGAAGAAGGCTACTTGCAATATTGGCCGATATATCAGCAGTTTTGCGCACTGTCAATGCAGTCATAGATCCTGAAGAATTTTATTGACTCTCACAACTGCCGCAGAAAACTACGTTTACCTTTTACCTTTTAGGATCATTTTGTTGTCTGGTTGTTTGTCTCGAGGACGGGTAGAGATATCAAGTTGACATTTACGCCGAACTTTATAGACAATGGTACCCGGGGATGTAAAATATTTATGCTTCTTTGCCAATGCAATCAAAATGTGGCCATTAATGTCACATATTTTGATACACGTCTGCACACAGAAATTAATCTAAGGAAAATTAAAGATGTACTTCGCACGCTACCTAGTACGCGATAAGCTCGATGGTTTGCCGTGTCCTCAGGCCCTAGACAGCTTGGTGATGTTGTCTCTGGAACAAACCTATGTACTTCTTATCATCTTCTATTTCTCCTTCTCAAACGTAAGAATCTTATTATGTTACAACATTTTTTCCAGTTACCAATACGCTATGTCAAAGTTATAATACGTAATAACCGCTTTTCTATCTTCCTAAATACCTATTTTGTACACATACATCGTTAATTTTAAGAGTTTTATTTTTAATTACTTTTAACTGGATAACTAGGCTATTTGGAGTTTCAATATTGTTCAATCTTTTTATAAATAAGAAGTATCAAATAAGTTTCACATTCTGTACATGTAAAATTTCGGGTTGTCTCAATATAACCTATCTTAGTATCGAAGTGCCAACGGCCTTGTCGCAATGGTAACACCAGTTCCCGTCAGATCACCGACGTTAAGCGATGTCGGGCTGCCGGCCGGTGTGGCTAAGCTGTTGTAGGCGCTTCAGTCTGGAGCCGCGCCCGCTAAGGTCGCACGTTCGAATCCTGCCTCGGACATGGATGTGTGTGATGTCCTTAGGTTAGTTAGGTTTAAGTAGTTCTAAGTTCTAGGGAACTGATGACCTCAGATGTTAAGTTCCATAGTGCTCAGATCCATTTGAACCATTTTCTTGATGTCGGGCTGGGCTAGCACTTGGATGGGTAACAATCCGGTCTACCGAGCGCTGTTGGCAGATGGGGTGAATTCAGCCCCTGTGAAGCAAACTGATGTCCTACTTGATTGAGAAGTAGCGGCTCCGGTCTCGTAAACTGACATACAGCGGGGAGAGGGGAGATCAGTGTGCTGACCACATGCCCTCCATATTCGCATCCAGTGACGCCTGTGGTCTGAGGATTACACGATGGCCGGTCGGTGCCGTTGAGCCTTCCAAGGCCTGTTCGGGAGGAGTTCTTTAGTTTTAGTATCAAAGTTGCAGGTCATTTGTAAATGGCAGAAAAAGTTCGCAGACTCACTCATCAGAACTTGTGGAGTACTTTCTGTTGACCTAGAATCAAGTAATGCAAAGAACCATAAAATTGTTAATTTGTAATTATATAACGTAAAAACTATTTCTTTACCAACTGCTGTTCGTCCGTCTTTCCACCCCTCTACTAATACCCATTTTTCTCAGGAATGGGTGGACGTATCCAGCTGAAGTGGATGTGAACATACTAAGGTCTACGGTTACTTGCCTGTGTAGAAACATTAAGCTTGTAAGTGGATCCACTGTAAAGATACGGCCATTTAGGTTACATATTTTGGCACTCACACACTCATGAGAACCTATAGGTGAATACCTATTGCGAAGGCTGTCCAGAAAGTAAGTTCACATCGGTCGCAAAACGGAAAACACAGTCAAAATTAGAAATGTTATATTCGCAACAGTTAGCTACACGTTCCAGCTACTTCTCTACGTAGTCGCCGCTCCGACTTAGACGTTTGTCATAGTATTGTGCCAACTTACCATCACCCTCGTCAGAGAAGGCAGCCGCATGTGCCTTCTGTTAATTCTCTACGTGGTCTACAGCTCGTTGTCTGTGCCGAAATGTTGTCAGATATTCATATGAGCAGAGATGAAAATCAGAGGGAGCCTCGTCCGGGCTGTGCGGTGGGTGATCAAACACATCCCGTCAAAAATGCAGCAAAAGCGTCTTCATGGTCCCTGCAGTGTGTGGCTGAGAATTTTCGTGAAGAAGGGAATGTATGAATGTATGGAACGTGGAACTTAGGGAAAGCAGGAAAGGTTTGGACGGAGATTAATCAGTTACCGCTGGTTGCACAGAAAACACATACACTTTATTTAAAAAAAAACTCTCAACAAACATTTTTTAAAAGATTTTACTACACTGGCGGCTGAAAGCCTTATTAGAAGAATTGGAAGTAATTGTCGGCTGAATGCCACAAGCAGTATTGCACGCAATCAACTGCTGAAGGCCTGGTTAAGAAGGTTGGAAAATATTCGTCGGCTGAAGGTCAGAAGCAATTTCAAAAATTCACAACGGCTGAAAGCCTGAATTGCCAATAAGGTGGACAATTATACGTTAAAAATACCAAAAACCCTTTTAACAATCTTAATAAATGTAACGAATTATAGTGACCGCTGAAGGCCTTATCAAGACAGAATTAGAAACTATTTGTCGGCTGAAAGCCACAAACAATGTTACAAACAATTAACGGCTGAAGACCAGCAGCAGTTTCAGAATACACTACAGCTGAAGGCCTGAATTACAAATAAGGTGGACAGTTGCACTCTACAAATACTAAAACCCTTTCTAATAATCTTAATAACTTGTAACAAGCTATAATGACAGCAGACAGCCTCACTAAAGCACAATTGGAAATTATTTGTCTGCTGAAGGCCAGAAGCAATGTTACAAACAATTAATGGCTGAGGGCCTGATTAAGAAAGGATTCAAAATTATTGAAGGCAGAAGGCCACAAGCAGTTTTCAGAATACTCTACGGCTGAAGGCCTGAATTGCAAGTAAGGAAGGCAGTTGCATGTTAAAATACTAAAAACTTTTTTAAAACAATCTTAAGGAATCGTAACAAGCTATAGTGACAGCTGCAGGCCTTGTTAAGAGATATTTGAAAATAATTTTTTGGCTGAAGGCCACAAGTAGTGCTTCAAACAATTAACGGCTGAAGGCCAGAATTACAAGTTGGGAAGGCAATAACACGTTAAAACATTAGGGTAAATTTTAAACCATATGACAACTTGTCCAAATAAGGCGGAGTGATCCACAGACAGTGCGCCCAGGATCGACCTGAGAAAGGCGACTACAGCTGTTTAAGCGGTGAGACAGGCAGCCCAGAGTTGCACTCACGTAACAGGATGGCAACTCACACTAGGGGTACCTCAAACGTCGACCGACCGACTAAGCAATCCACCTAACGTCTGATCGCCAGTATAACGATGGAATATCTTAGGCAAAGGCAAAGAGACAGAAAGCGCTACGTCTTCAGAAAAACATCCAAGGCCGAAGGAAGTGCAATTCAAGAGGCTGCCGAACAACGCGACATGTCGGACAGCATCAACAGGAGCAGGAAAGGTACACTGCCAGAAAAGTACGCTAATCTCCAAGGCAGGTAACTAGAGCCTTAGCGTCCACAAGGCAGAAAATACCACTGGTTGCACTTCACTAATAAGAATAATACTAAATCCAAACAAATATCAAGGAGCAGAAGACGGCTAATAGCTTCCACCAACCTGACAGACTACACTTGTTTTGGAATAAATCGAAATCTACACTCCTGGAAATTGAAATAAGAACACTGTGAATTCATTGTCCCAGGAAGGGGAAACTTTATTGACACATTCCTGGGGTCAGATACATCACGTGATCACACTGACAGAACCACAGGCACATAGACACAGGCAACAGAACATGCACAATGTCGGCACTAGTACAGTGTATATCCACCTTTCGCAGCAATGCAGGCTGCTATTCTCCCATGGAGACGATTGTAGAGATGCTGGATGTAGTCCTGTGGAACGGCTTGCCATGCCATTTCCACCTGGCGCCTCAGTTGGACCAGCGTTCGTGCTGGACGTGCAGACCGCGTGAGACGACGCTTCATCCAGTCCCAAACATGCTCAATGGGGGACAGATCCGGAGATCTTGCTGGCCAGGGTAGTTGACTTACACCTTCTAGAGCACGTTGGGTGGCACGGGATACATGCGGACGTGCATTGTCCTGTTGGAACAGCAAGTTCCCTTGCCGGTCTAGGAATGGTAGAACGATGGGTTCGATGACGGTTTGGATGTACCGTGCACTATTCAGTGTCCCCTCGACGATCACCAGTGGTGTACGGCCAGTGTAGGAGATCGCTCCCCACACCATGATGCCGAGTGTTGGCCCTGTGTGCCTCGGTCGTATGCAGTCCTGATTGTGGCGCTCACCTGCACGGTGCCAAACACGCATACGACCATCATTGGCACCAAGGCAGAAGCGACTCTCATCGCTGAAGACGACACGTCTCCATTCGTCCCTCCATTCACGCCTGTCGGGACACCACTGGCGGCAGGCTGCACGAAGTTGGGGCGTGAGCGGAAGACGGCCTAACGGTGTGCGGGACCGTAGCCCAGCTTCATGGAGACGGTTGCGAATGGTCCTCACCGATACCCCAGGAGCATCAGTGTCCCTAATTTGCTGGGAAGTGGCGGTGCGGTCCCCTACGGCACTGCGTAGGATCCTACGGTCTTGGCGTGCATCCGTGCGTCGCTGCGGTCCGGTCCCAGGTCGACGGGCACGTGCACCTTCCGCCGACCACTGGCGACAACATCGATGTACTGTGGAGACCTCACGCTCCACGTGTTGAGCAATTCGGCGGTACGTCCACCCGGCCTCCCGCATGCCCACTATACGCCCTCGCTCAAAGTCCGTCAACTGCACATACGGTTCACGTCCACGCTGTCGCGGCATGCTACCAGTGTTAAAGACTGCGATGGAGCTCCGTATGCCACGGCAAACTGGCTGACACTGACGGCGGCGGTGCACAAATGCTGCGCAGCTAGCGCCATTCGACGGCCAACACCGCGGTTCCTGGTGTGTCCGCTGTGCCGTGCGTGTGATCATTGCTTGTACAGCCCTCTCGCAGTGTCCGGAGCAAGTATGGTGGGTCTGACACACCGGTGTCAATGTGTTCTTTTTTCCATTTCCAGGAGTGTATATACACTCTCGGACAGACCCTGATAAAATACCAAGTGAACAAACGGACCTGAAACACAAAAATTATGTAGATAATATTACTGTAATCACAGCTCGTTTCCAGATCATCGAAACAATATAAAAAACAAGGAAGGAACACCACGAAAACATAATAAAGATTATACTACCACTCCATAGATCATTACGGTACATAGAGAAACAAAAATGGAGTTTTAAAAAAGAAGGGAGTCGTCATTACGTCATAAAGTTGAAACTGACGTTCGCCATCTTACGTAGCTGAAAACATTACGTTTAGCACATATACATCTCCATGGTTCACTGCGGTGATACTTCCCCGTGATGTCACTCTGATGTGCCAGAGTCCAGTTTCGACCATTGAATGATATCTGTCGTATCCCAAATAACATCTGGCGCTTTGATTGTGTGAACACGTATTTATTTCACCAAAAATGCCGGTGAGGTCCCCTGCTATACCCGCAGGACAGGACAGAAAGTTTAATTTGTGGAAAGGGGCCAAAATGAGTGGCTGTCAGTTGCACTCGAACATCCTCCTTTATTCATTTGACAGATATTATAAGAGTAAAGAACATTAGAAACAGAGCAAGTCGAACATTAATTTTAGAACTTAAATCCCGGCTAAATGGGCCATTCAGTCTAATTAATGCCTCAAGGGCAAAACAATCGGGTGAAGTCCAATCACTTTAGACTCAAAAACAAGAATTTTAATTTTAAAAGGCAGAAGGCCTCATCTTAAAATACTTCTCTAAAATAGGCTGAAGGCCCAAACAATCTCAAGCCATAAGGGCAAAACAACTTTAACTTAAAATCGGTTGAAGGCCAATAACTTGAGGCTCAAAACAGGAATTTGGATTTTAAAAGGCAAAAGGCCTTATCCTAAAATTTCTTTAAATCATGCTGAAGGCCCGAACAATCTCCAACCTTAAGGGCGAAACAACTTTAATTTCAAATAGGCTAGAAGCCATACATAAACAAACAACAAGGACAAATGAGAAAAAGCAGCACATCAAATGGCGCTCAGAAGTTTCCAAAGGTCAGCCTGGAATTCAAACACTAACGCTCGCTTAGGTGAGACAGGCAGTCGGCCCAACAATTCTCAATCCGACGCAACCCAACTGACAGACATTCAACGAACCAAGCGACAGGATAACTTCCGATGCACTCGACCAGCACACAACAGGGAGTTCAACGGAAAAACGCAGAAGGTATCAGCGCCCACAACTGATTACACATTCAGCTGTCCAACTACATGCTGTGCTGGACAGCCAAAACACGATGAGGAAAATACACTGCCTGAATTTACGACAGCGGCGAAGGCAGGTAACCGGAACGCTAAAGGCCACAAGGCAGAACATTCCGCTGGTGCACTTCAATTCAGAAATAATTAAGTTAAGTAAAACTCCACAGGAGGGCGGCTAGAATTTCGCTAACTTGAAAACACACGTTATTCCTCGCAGCAATGCCCCAACAGCCCAGAACGAAATTCAAACGACACAATGTGAACAGTTGGGGCTGGCTGGTAGATTAAGTAAAGACTCATCTTTCGTGTCCGGGATCGGTGAGCCACGGACCTCGTAGCAAAGGGAACAGCCCCTCACACTCCGACCGCGCGTGGACGCCGCCAGCGGGCCCGGCCACGGTTACTTCCTCACTGCCCCCCAACAACCGACTAACTCGCGCTCACGGCACAGCTGGAAACAATCATCGCGAGGCCGGAGACTGTCAAGGTTGCGAATATCGATACATGCTGCTGCTGCCACTCGTGGAGAGAGAGGATAACAGCATAATCGCGATAACTGAAGGAGACTAATCACAGAATAACAACCAAGGTTTAATGTAAAGCGTAACACGTGCCAGCCACAGATCAACCAGCTTGCGTCGTTTCCTGATCGATTCCATCATAATCTAAAGTTTAAAGAAATCACATTTCAGTCGTAAGTGGAGCCATTCGGGCAATATTTTCTTTTGTATACTTTTTTTGAGGATACGCTATTTACTTTTATTCTTTCCTGTGTTTATCTTTGCCTGCCATACAGTGAACGCTTCGACATCCGAGCCAAACTGTATTAATGATGTCCCCTGACAACACACGGCTACGCGTCCGCGCTGATTATTATGGATGCAGCACTTCATGACGACTCCCACTGATAATTGCTCATTGCTCCTATTTGCCCCTTCTTTAAAAAATTCTAGGCAGGAGACAGTTTTTATGTGCGTGTGAGGTTTACGTTATGATTGTATAACTATGTGTGTTGCTTTCTTTCTGTTGAAGGCTTTGGCAGAAAATCTACGTGAATACTCTTTTCGTCGTTCCTGATCGCTCCTCAGAGCGTGACTAGCAGTGTATCCGCTTCACAATATAGTTATTCCCTCATGTTTGTTGTAAATAATTCTTTGCACTCCAACAGGAACAGTGCCTTAATACATAATTACAATACCAGAAGAGAAAATGTCGGTCTTTATGCCACACTAAGGTCATCCGTATCACAAAAAAGGGGTTCACAATGATCACTTACGTAACGACCAGAAATTACGGACTGCGAAGTAAAATTTTAAATTAAGCTGAAAACGTTTCTCTTAGACAACTACCCCTACTTCGCAGAAGACTGTTAACGTAATGTGTAAATGGTGATGGTAGGAATTACTGATCAACATTTGTCTTTAATTAAAAAACAAAAAGTAATAAATGATCAACAAAGAGACATAGTTACAAAAATAATGAAGTTAATATAAAATGCCTCGTTCCAGTTAAATACGATGGCTGCTAAATGGATCACATATCATGGATGATACATGGAACATGTAACAAACTATCTATTGGTATATCACAAAGCATGATATACACTTACATACTTTGAAAACCTCAGAATGAAATTCAAAAGTAAAATGAAGCAGACTGATCGAAGTACTTCGAAGTACTTTCGTACTTTACACAATTTTAATATGTTTCGTTATTCCCTAAAAAAAAAAAAAAAAAAAAAAAAAAAAAAAAGCTGTCAGAGTTACTGATGAGAACTACTCCGTGAAAAGATGCGAATTGGCTACCGCTGGAGATGTAGACCTATAGACCTATGTGTTACACATGTTAGGCTATCAGTACATAACAAAATGACTTACATACACGTTGAAGGAAAATATAAATTTTACGGAGTCTAAAAATTTGTGTCAATTACCATAATCACATTAGCAGTATTGCACATGACTGGGAAATGTTTAAAAAATTACATATTTTTATTTCCCAGTACGTTACTAATATTATTCACACAATCACTGACGCATCGTACTTAATATTTCAAAGTGAGAAGATGTGTAAACCTCAATGCACTGACAACATAACAAAACTAGAAACCTATTCTGCGTGGACGTATATCTCTATGCAGTTGTGTTTCTTCGACATTTCAGTAATCGTTCACTTTGCTGACATGAACAAGATATGGTACCAAGCCTTGCCTCTTTCCTCATTGCACACTTTTATGGGGTAGCAAAGAACACGTACGTAATTCTTTTCCAAACGTGAACATTAAAAATTTTATGCCTACGAGTTAAAAGCTGAAAATGTAAGAAACAGGAAGCAGTACCTGTGCCAGTAGCGAAAAATAACTGGTTTTTGAGTTCCAGCTTCTTTTGCTATCACTAAAAATACAGTAAAACTGGAATTAAATGGATTAAAATAGCATGCTTTTCAAATCATTTCCTTCTCTTTCGGATATTCTAAACGTACACAAAAAAAGCAAGTTATATTTACCAGGCCAAATTTTTCGTATTAACAGAGCAAAAACTATGAAACTGACTTCCTAACAGCATGTTATTTATGTAAGCACTGTAAACTTTAGTATTTAAAACAGTTGTTACATGCACGCGACAGACAAAATGAACAAACATCAGTCGCAAACAGAAGTGTGCGAATATTTTAGGCTGTTTAAGATGGTGGCAGGACCTGCCCACTCCAGCTTCAATTCAACGTACAGCGTAAGTCTATAGCGCCATATTCCTTCATTTTTAACTTCCATGCAAATACGTAAACAAATAGCAAGCATACAGCATCGCTGTATTTGCTGTTAGTCGGAACTGTGAAAACTACAACAGTATATATCATCGATGAGAGACCAAAGCTGACATTTTCCAACACCAGCAATCATAAGCAAAGCAAATGACTCACAAATAAAATTAGGCTACAACTGAACTTTCTTCTGCGGTAATAAGATTAGAAGACAGTAACACGGATATGGCACAAGACGGATGTAAGTACCAGTACACAATCAAACTACACTCTTCTTAATTATAATTTTGCAAGTGCTAATAAAGCGTATTTGCCTGCATATAGCACGAATTTGGCCATAGAGCTTAAATAGGTCTATTGCTACGTTGTAATCTGCTGCAATAAGACATCAATTATAGCAGCATTCTGGTTCACTACTATTACTGTAACGTCATATCATGACATCTGACTAGCTGGGGGATCGAGAGAAAATAAATTTTAGATTTGTATCTCCCACTACATACTGAATCACCCATTAAAATCCTCATGTACCTCTTCTGTCTCTTTATATTCTGCTTTCGGCATCGGTGTGTATACCTCAACTATTCTTGTCGGTACTGCGTTGCCGTCGATTCTGATGAGAATAACCCTATCGCTGATCTGTTCACAGAACTCAGTTTCTTCGTTTCTTCCTATTCATAACGAATCCTACTATCGTTATTCCATTTGCTACTGCTGCTTATATTACCCGATTCTAATCTGACCAGAAAGCCTGTTTTCTTTCCATTTCACCTCACTCACCGCCACTATACAATATCTAGATTGAGCCATAGCACCTCCCTCTTCAGGTCTTCTAGCTTTCCTACCACGTTTAAACGTCTGATACACGTAAGTGTTCTTTTGTATACTCTGTATGTGGTTAACGTCGAATGTAAGTGCACGAAATAAAACTGGAAAATGTGATTACTGAAGCCCTGAACTGTGCAGTCAAGTGAACACTGCTGAGTTACCTGACATCAAAGCTGTCAGTTTTCAACGACTCAAAAATATGCCAGAAAACCAATAACTATTACACACCTAATACACTATTAATTTTTATGCGGATAAATTTTCCAGATTAATTCAATAAAGCTTCATTGCTGGTTTGTGTGGCTAACTTGCGAAAAATAACTCGGAATATAGATTAGGTTCCACACGCGGATGCATCATACTGTTCACTGACATTTACTTTGCATAAAAACAAAATAATTTCCAATTGAATGTAATCTATCTGACCTAACCACTGATTATCTTTGTAATGACGTTGTGTTGTATGTGTAGTCTAACTGTATGACTATGGCTCAAATGTTGTACAAATGTTCTACATTTTACTAAACCAGTTTTGTAGTAAATAGTTAGCTTATAATTTCACTTTCTAGATCGTAAACATTGTTGAATTTATGCAAAATTGATTGAGTCTAGAAACAATTCTGAATGATTATCAAAAACATTTATTTACGCAAAAGGTTAACCAAACCAAAATGATATCTAAATTTTCACAAAACGAGTATCTGGTTAAGGACACACAGTTTACCGTGCTGTGAGAAGTGTATGAGTGAAATTTTTCAATCAAATCTCTGTATGACAGTTCATTTGACAACACGGTCGTAATTTCGCGCAAGTATGCAAAGCTGCTAATTTAGCTCGAATCACAATTCTTCACAAAAATCTTTTCAAAATCTATAAATACTCTCACCATCGTCTTATTAAATTACGTCAAGCACATCTGTATTCGACATTTAACAGCAAAATACCAGATAAAAATTGCTGACCGTACAATTCTACTTCTGCTTCCCTATACATCTCAACTAATAATAAAACTCTCTCTAGACGCCCTCAGGCAGAGACGATATAATAACACAACCAAAGATCGAGGATCAGCATGGCTTCCTCCCAGAGATGTGTATATCGGTGTATGACAGAAGTTAACTTCTCTGTAATAGCTAAGATGACATGTAAGCTTTACACATTTAATGCCCGTTCACACAGAATCACGAAAATTGGCAAGAAGCAAGGTTTTAGAGTACAAGGAAATGAAGTTGTTAATTAGTAATTTATCATCGGGAAACCTTTTTTAATGTTACCCGACGGTTTCTCTGTCCGTCTCTTAAGGAACTGGTAGACATATCTCGTTGAAATTTATGTCACACATTAAAGTTTATCGCCCCTTTGCCTCCTGAAGCACCTACGTCAATGCAGTCAAAAGATACGGCTATTTATGTCACATACTTTGATATCTTGCTAATATCGATATCGATACGAAACGGAAGTCTCCGAAATTCTCGATTCCCAGAATGAATGAACTATCTATATACATAACTAAGTTCAGACGGAACTTTATATTAAAAAACTAGAAACCCGCCACGATTGCGGAAAAAGCACCTAGTATTAACCTAGGTTTCGGCGTAGATAACTACACCTTCTTCAGAACAATAAAACCCACAAGTGCCTAAGAAGACCTTTGAGTTTATGGCGGGTCATGGACCTTCGAACATGGGCCGGTGTGAGGTGGAGGTTACACCATTAAGTAGTGGTTTAGCCTTTGTACAAATGTACTATTTGTGTTTTCCTTTTCTTTTAGAAATGTATAGCTTGCAGGTTTTATTGTTCTGAAGAAGGTGTAGTTATCTACGCCGAAACCTAGGTTAACACTAGGTGCTTTTTTTGCAATCGAGGCGGGTTTCTAGTTTTTTAATATATTAACCAACGATTGCTGACGCGCTGCGATGTTGAAGGTTCTTCAGACGGAACCCTTGATACGAGAGTCCTATTTACAATCATCCGGATTATTTTAACTAAATCCTGTTCTTCGAATATGTACGAAAATCTTTGAGCTGTTGCAGTGTACGTTAGTTAGCATGCAGAGGTTCTCGGATGTGAGGGAATGTCTTTTCTTCCAACAACACACTCCTGAAGTTAGACAATCCTTCAACATGTGTTGAATCAACTAGAGTGTACACATTGACATTTTCCTTTATTTTCAAGTATGACAGATCAGAGATGTGAACTCCATTTATTTAGATGTTTCTTTCTTACTATTGTGGGATAAATTCTAATGTATGATTGCACTGTCGGCTTTGAACAATGACGTCACACCTAAACCAAAGACTCAACTTATAGGCAGTCTATGAAAGCAAAGACCATATTTAACATTGACCGCGCACCTCCCTATCTCTAGTATGTTAAGTCTTGAAACAACATCTATGTCACGTGACTCGGGGCAATAAGCCGAGTTCCTGTCTTTACCTGCTTTGTGAAGTGGAGCTGACAGTTACAGTTTTTCACATTTATAGCTGGAATCAAGCATTGATTTTGACAAGTCAACAAACTGTAGTACTACTGCTACATATGTAGTTGCGCAGTTAAAGTAGTATCCCCGAATTTCCCGACACCAAAGCAATGGCTATCGTTTTTACAAGTGCTCAAGTTGAAACGTATTGAGAGTTTTTTAATAAGCAACAGAATAGCTGGTGTTAATTTTTTTTTCTCGCTGTGAATTCTTGTAGTTCATCACTTCCACAGGAATGGAAACCAAATAATTTCGCATGTGACATTAGTTTTCTAGCTATTCCACAGGAATATGAGTGAAATGTTATATGTTTTTGTAAGAAAGGAGATTCGTTTATGAGCATAATTTCAAGTACTTAGAGAAAGTAATGGCATATATTTTCTGACTTTTTCTTAATCCAGTACAGATACCGAAACGATTTCAAGACAGGAAGCGTAATATATTACAAAACGTTGATTATATTCGTGCAGTGAGCTAGATAATAATAATATGTCGTCTGAAAATCTTAGTCATTCATCAAGTTTTGCATCGAAGGACCAAAATCAGTCAAAAGTTTCAATTCATGGAAATACTTCTGCAATGATTTTGAAATAATTCACTTTCACAACTGAGATTTTCATCCGTTTGTGCAAAGTGTAGAGTCGAAAGAAGACTTCTCTGGGCATATATGAAGGTCATTAATTATGCTGCTAATACAAATCAAAAAATTGGATCTGTAACGAAACTGCACTGTAGGTAAAGAATCGACAGGGATGTAGAATGAATCAATGCCTATTTCTATACCGCATAGTTATATTCATACCTACTGCAGCTAATTAATTAGAGTAAGAAGAAAGTTGCTACTTTGAAAATAATCTGCTGCATCCACAGTTACACTAAATACTTGCTGTTTGCCTCGCACTAGTAGCTTAATACTAACTCGATTACACTTGAATTTTTCAAACGAAATAGTTACTTATATTTGCAAAACTGAGCGTAGTTCTCTGTAAATTACTATTTAACACATAGCGTTGCAATACAAACACACATTCGTGCATACCAAGTAACCAACAGAACTTTTTAATTATTGAATCTAGAGCTTCAAGTAATAAAGAGAGTGGCCTATTTATGTATAGTTTTCCTTTGAATTAGAAGAAATTCCTAATTTCTTAATTTATGTTAGATGGGTGCTTGGTGAATGCCATACCCTTGCGGCAGAATCCATTACCCCTCTTGAAAGAGTGGGTAAGAATACAAAGCGAATATGAAAAAGTTCTGACTTCCCTGTATTGTGTTAAGTACATCACAGTTCAGCTGAAACTTGTTGTCAATATGAAAGACCATTAAGAAAAACAGGTATTGGAGAGTACGCATTCCAAGAACCTTAAAAACCATACTGAACAATATGAAGTTATCTGCTTTACACAATAAACTTTGCAGTCACTTCTGGTGAATAGACACTATTTACTACACATGTCTGAACACTTTATTTACTTAAAGTGCCCTGCCCCATGGGATTCATTTGCAGCCCAGTGAAAATATGACAACACCAATGCCTAACATCCCCCTACTCCCCCCTCCCCACCAAAAAGGAAACATCACTTACATGGACAACAATGTACATCCTAAACTCTTTATTCAGCTTGATTCCACTGTGTTTGTCTTAGTATTGTCGTGTATTTTCTATAGGTGAATTGCTCTCTTGGATGAATGAAGTAAACAGCATTTTTAACAGGATCATTATTAGTTTCGTAACTTCTTTAGGATCTGCAATGGCTATATTATGTGTGTTAAGGTTGCAGCTTTTACTGGTAAAGTTTCAGGAGGGAGTACATTTCTGATGACAACATATTTACTTCTTGACCTGGTTCCAAAAAGTTGAACAGAATTCTAAAATCAGCAGTTAACACAAAAGAAAAATGGAAGTGTGATGGTAGTAGTACAAGCACCCAGTTTATCACAGATGATTAGCGCTTATGGAAAACTTATATTCTTGTACTGTGGAAATGTATTACTGTTTAACTGTTTCTAGAATCCAGTTTACTTAAATCATTTTTTGCTGCAGTGGAAACTCTGTATGAGGAGGAAGAAGATAAAAATAGTTCATTCATCTTAAAAATTAAGATGATGGCACAGTTTTAAGACAAAGAAATTTGGAAACTGCGACGCAAATTCATTAAATTATGTCGCACATGACTCACAAACAGAAAAACTGCAGTTCAGCTGTAGGTGACGACTTCTGCAGCTATAGGTGCCGCCACATATGTACGTAATTCTATTTTCAAAACAACCACAAAGTTATTGATAACCAAACAAAACAATTTTTGCGTCGACACTTCTAATCAGAGCATGGTGTAACCTCTTGCTGTGCAGTCTCACTGCATTGTGTACCTTATTTTACAATTCTCGATGAGTACAGCATCTTTCCAGTTGAAGAATATCCCATATGTCCTGCAGAGCTGAGGTAGCTAATTTCTTGAAAGGGTTTTTCACACTAAAAATGGACGTGTATAATACTTCCTGGCACATTTTGCACGGATAAACATGATCACTGAATATAATAGATAAGCCATCTCTTTTTTCTGTTCTAGATGCCGGTACTAGAAATTTTAGAACATGATGAAATTTGCCAAATGTGGCACTCCATTAGTTGTTCAATTTCCTAGCCAAATACAAAGTGTAAGAAACTTGAGGAGACAGGCAATCATAGTCGTTATTTATTACAATGGCAGAGCAACCAGCATTAGTAGATGTACCAAACTGAATGTGTACTAGAAATCTCTTGGAAGCAGCTTCAGACTGCTTGATTGATATTCTACTCCTCCACGACTTATCACAGCATTAAAGAACACTTCCAGCAGGTCCTGAGTGAGTTTATATGCTAATATGAAAGTCCTTAGTTGTGCAGATCTGTGTCTGTCGACGTCATACACAACTAACGATGAATGTAAACTGTTCATTGTACCTATAAGATCTGTTCTTGTTGAGTGAACCATTAAGTTCCCTAAGGATATTCTTTTCACGTAAATGGAAATCACTTACTTTCTTTACATATCAGCAACAGCAGGTGGCAAAAATCATAAAATGTAAACGTTTTCTTTCCGTAAAAACCAGACCTTAAGGTTATTAATGGTTTTTATTTCTTACAAAAGCGTTACAAATAATTTCACACGTTTTGTTGATGAATCGTCTGAGAAGAATTGTTGCCTGCAAAACTGATATTTTTTATTTCAGTCCCGTCGAAAAGGTGGACTAAAAGAGTAACAGTGCAACAAAAGAAGTATTCACTGAAGAAATGTAATTTTGTAGCTTGTAAACAGAACTGTCAGTACGTTTCACCTGGCCACACGTAAAATCGATAACCATCGCATTAATATTAGGAATTTCGGAGAGATCAGATCAACTGCACTACTAGATGTGTAATAGCAATAAGGCGAATTGTTTTATTATTAAAATCAATGCTTCATCGCAGTTATAAATGAGAAAGACTGTAACTGTCAACTCCACTCCACACAGTGCGTAATGACAGAAACTCGGCGTCCTGACCGAGCCACGTCACTTAGATGTTGGTTTCTGTGTAATGACGTCACGTGTAGTCAATGTTATCTGCGGTCTATGTATGAAAGCAACGAATCGTACTCATAATCAAACGCATGTAGCATACGATAAAATTACAATCACACTTCACACAGTCATTTACTTAGTCATGAATTATATCGAAACGAGTTGAAGATAACGGAAATAAATAAGAAAAAGAATTAAAAACATATTTTCATGTCTGATGAGAAGTATTCTCGTAATTTATGGGAGTAGAAAAAAAACAGAGAACCTTTGTATTGCATTACAGCAAAGCGCATGGTGAAGTCATATTGTTATAAAATAGCGATAACCTTACCATTAATTATTGAATTTAAAGGGAGAAGGCAGGAAAGTTGGTGTTTTGGGCGGAGAGAAACTAAAATGTAACTGAAATACAGCGAAAATGAAATAAATGATAACAAATACGAAACAGTAGCATGAAATGTGCAGAAACAGAGACACTAAATTCTAAAAGAAAAGCAAATACACAACTAACGACTATCTGTAAAAGTAACGAATATTGTAAACGATAATGAAACTACGTGGGTAAATTCCAGTTACCGATTCCAACCGCACCGTGATTCATATGTAAATTACTTTAGCAGGAGTTGCAGGCACTGAAACGTAATAGCATTTCTACATTTTTAATTTTTCTCTAAAACTACAGCGGTCTATAGCAAAAATAGGAATCTGTAACTAGAAATGATCTTCCATGTAGGTCAATTCCAGTGACCGATTTTTTGCGGTAGTTCAGAGAGCAATCACAAGTGCACAAATCCTGTTACCCTGAATTTTAGTACATACGCCTGCTGAAAAATCTATCTAATTAATGAATCATCGATTACGTGGAATCGGTAACTAGTATTGACCTATGTAGGTCAATTCAAGTTCCCAATTGCAGTATTTGTTAGACCCAGATTTTTTGTGAATTTTCATTGCTTGTGTACTAGTCCCGTTAGATTTAATAAATATTATTAAAAGTTAACGTTATTTCACAGTATTATAACTTCGTCATACGCTATACTGTAATGGATTTAAAGGTTCTCTATGCTTACTCACATAAATTACAATCCTAATTTATTTTGGACCTGTGTACTTCTCTGTTTCTGTTCATATCTATTTTCGTTGCCTTTAATTCGTGTCAATATGATTTGTGGCTAAGTAATTAATCAAGTGAGCTGTGACTCTCATTTTATTATGTGATGAATTCGTTTGTTTACGAATATGATATCTTCCAAAACTGCCTCTATGTAGCCTCTCTACCTTAGGTATGATGCCATTGCTCAAAGCAGAGGAGTGGAATCGGACACTAGAATTGACCCCTAGTCTGCATCCACACTCTTCTTATAGAATGTGAACGAAGTAACTAGACATGCTTCAGCAAATATTGTGCTGACTTTTCTAACACAAATCGTTGGAACAGTCCAGTTATAATTGATGCTATAACCCTAACTGGAGACGTAATTACGTAAAATTCTGCCTCTAAACATCGCTGCCATTTTTTAAACCCGTGAAGACGAGACGACACTAACCCTTCCCTATGTTAAGATATTCACCAAAAATGAAACTGAGTCTAAAAAAAAAACACGTAATTACAAACTTTAACTGTTTAGAGAAAATTTCCATACTGGATACGTTTTACATTGCAATTTCGGTGAGATAACGAAGCAACGGAATAATAGCTCAAACTATCCTGCTAATTACGACGTCTCCACTTGTATTACCACCAATTGTTATCATGGAACAACAGGAAAGTAATGAAAGAACAGGGCCTGAAATAAAGCATGTGTTCAGAATACAGCCCCCGTATTATCATATATTTTATCCTTATTGCGCTGCTTTAGAAAGTAAATCATTATGGCAATAACGAGAAATCAATATCTCCAGGCTGAGAAGAAATATTATTCAAACATATTTCTAACATATTTAAATACACTAGAGTCAATGCTTACTAACGCAGTAATAGTCAAATTTTAGGATTCTTTGTCACAAAACCGGAAGGTGCATTGTTCTTTCTTGCCAACATTAAAAGATTGAACTGTTGCGTCAAAAATGTACGTGGTCGTTAAACACAAACATTTCCAAAATGAAATGTAATCTTAAAATTACATCATCCTTGAAATGATAAACACAGTATTGTATCTGTGTAACAAAGAAGTACTAAATAAAATTTACATTTCTACAGCAAAAATATTATTTATTTTCGTACTGTAAGCAATACGTAGCTCATAATGAAAGGAAGCTTACAAGTCAAAAACTTCGGACATCACTGTTAAGCTATAATAAAATGAAATGAAGCTGCTGCATGACTGAGTGATGAACCTACTCCTCGTGTACACAGTACCATTAAGATTTATATAGAAAGTGAGAGCTCTGTCCTGGAGATGTACCTTTCCTATGGAAACCTTTTGGGGTAATAAAACGACAAGACACTCTAGAAAAACGTTACCCGTCCAAAATTCAAATAGAGGCTAACAGCCGCCAGGCTCGAATATACACTGAGATGTCTATGGGATAGCGATATGCACATTACAGACGGCAGAAATATCGCATAAAAGGGCAATGCATTGGCGGATCTGTCGTTTGTACTTAGATGATTCATGTAAAAAGGTTTCCAACGTGATTGTGGGAGCACGACGTAACAGACTTTGAACGCGGAATGGTAGCTGGAGCTAGAAGCATAGGACATTTCATTTTGAAAATCGTAAATCGTTGGGGAATTCAGTATTCCGAGATCCTCAGTGTCAAGAGTTTGCCGCGAGTACCGCACTTCTGAAGTTACCTCACACCACGGACAATTCAGTGGCCGATGGCCTTAACTTATCGGTCGAGAGCAGCGGCGTTTGTGTAGAGTTGTCACTGCTGTCATACAAGCAACATTGCGTGAAACAGGTGCAGAAATCAGTGCGGGACGTGGGCTATGGTAGAGACGAGCGGCGGCTTTGCTAGCAGTACAACATCGCCTGCAACATGTCTCCCCTCCTCACGACCACATCGGTAAGACCTGAGACAACTGGAAAACCATGATGAGTCCCGATTTCAGTTGGTAAGAGCTGCTGGTAAGTTTAGAGTGTGGCGAAGAACCCATGAATCTAAAGACCCAAGTTGTCAAGATGGCACTATGCATGCTACTGGTATTCGATATTGGTGTGGGTTTTGTCTATATGGAATGGACTGGATCCTCTATTCCAACTGAACCGATCATTGACTGGAAATGCCTAATTTCAGCTACCTGAAGACCATTTCCAGTCATTCATGGGCTCCCGGGGCACAGTTGTTCGTGATTAGTAATTCGAGGAAATGATTTGGCCACCTAGATCACCAGATATGAATGCCTTCGAATGTCTGTGGGACATGATCGAGAGGTCAGTTAGTGCACAAATTCCTGCACCGGAAACGCTTTCGCAATTATGACGGCTACAGAGGTACCATGGCTCAATATTTCTGCAAGAGACTTCCAATGGCTTGTTAGATCCATGCCACGACGAGTTTCTGCGCTGTGCCGCGCAGATTGAGGTCAGATTCAATATTGGGAGGCATCCCGACTTTTGTCACCTCATTGTAAAGTAGCACATCGTGTTATACGTCTTTTAAATTGCTGTAAGGGTTTTCGTGTGTACTTTGTGACCGCTGGACGATACTTGTCGGCAGAAGTAGGAATCCGTAGTCGTTCGAACGACAGCCAACCTAATTGATCTAATTGTGGGTGGAGCTCAGCGTGTAACTGTTTCACAATTGCTTTCATTTTATTAACCTCATAACGAACATGGCAAATGAGCTCCACTTTAGAGCATGGACGTCTCTATAAGGTGCTTTGAGGCAACCCAGAGCAAGGAGGTTTGGAGTCTAAAGTCCCGTCAACAACGAAATGGTAGGAGACGAATCATAAACTCGGATTGTTGCCGGGATGGGGAAGGAAACTGGCGTTGCCCTTCCAAAGGAAACATCTTGCATTTGCCTTGAGCCATTTAGGGAAATCACTTAAACCTAAATCAGGATGGTCGCACGCGGGTTTGAACCGTCATCCTCCCGAAGTCCAGATGATAGGCTCCGCATTAGGAAAAAAATCCTATTTGACTGGCTGTAATTATATAGATAGTTGGTTTATTCTAAAGAACCTGAGGTGCCTTTCCTAAATTGTGTGTTTGCCGTCCACGTACAGTGCGTTGCATACAATATGGCGCAACAATGAGCCGTTCATTCACCATTTCCTAAACGTTCACAATCTGAGCAATGCATATGAATTTCGTATGGGATAAATATGCATGCAATGTATTCAAGTGCTAATCTGTATAACAATTAATACAGTTGGAGTCAGCTCGTCGTATGTCACTTGATTAACATTTGGTCATTATGATCGACTGAAAATTTGGCTCAGTGACCGACTAACACACGAAAGTAAACCTATTCAATTTGTTTATTGTTTGAAGAATCAGCCTGGAAAACGTACTCGATAATCATTCTGGGAAACGTATTCGAGAAACTTGGCCACATATCTACTGTTTGTACTGCAGAAGCATCTAAAATATTTTGTGTACCTTTATCTATTTATGTGTTTCATTCTGTTCGTTGACAATATTATTAAAAGGATAGATTGCTGTATAGTGGAAACGCTGAGTTGAAGATACACACAGCAAAATGATTGTCCAACAAGTGAGCTTTCGGCCGAAAACAACATTATCGGAATTAGTCTCGGCAGCCAGAGATTGTCGTGAAGCGTGTGCGAGTAAGGTTGCGCGCGCTTCTGTGTGTGTGTGTGTGTGTGTGTGTGTGTGTGTGTGTGTGTGTTGTCTACTTCCGATGAAGCCCCTATGACATTCTATTTGTTGTGCCTTTCTGCATCTTAGTGTCACGGGGTCTAATCTGAGTAGCAATCTATCTTTCTCCTAATACTGTCATTATTACATCCTGTATTTTCCATTGCTTCACTGTTTTCTTTGCTTGCTAAGTGTGATTTAGGGTGTGTCTCCGTGTCACGTTTCCATTTTCGTCTGGTGTAAGGAGAAAAGCTAGCTTTCAGATATTACCACAAGCACAATCTTTCAGATTGGAGGGTTCTCGCATCAAGTAGAATTTGACAAGAAGGACGTGGCATCTGAAGTCACATTTACTTATATTTAGTCAGAAGGCGTTTTTGTGGCCACGTTGTATACGGAGTCATTAAGAATTTACCACAATATAGTATACTCCTTCCATCAAGGTATAAATATTAGGCATCGGAAGGATGTCGAGTTTGCTCATACTTTTTAATTATACTAATCAATCTCAAACGAACAACACGACTGAGAGCTGGTTTCTCTGGATGGGGCAGGATAGGTTACAATTGTTGATGGGGCCGTAATCAGTTACTCTCGGTTGCGCAACAAATACGTAAACTTTATTTAAAGAAATTAAAATTTTAAAACAATCTCTTAAAAATAAACACAGTTGAGTGTATGATGGCTGAAGGCCTTATTCCAGAAAAAAATATCCACAATTTTAGGGCCGAAGGCCACCAACAATAACCTCAAACAGAAACGGATGAATTACAAGTCAGCAGAACAAATCCAAATAGTACATATTTAGGTAAATACTTCGTTTTAAAACATACTCTAACACGTCTGAGGGCCGTATTATAAAAGGATTGAAATTATCACTCGGCTGAAGGCCACAAACATTTCAAATAACAAACGGCTGAAGGCCTGAATTATAAGTCAGGAAAACAATTCCAAATACGACACATCTCAACAAATACCCTGCTTTTAAAACAAGCTTGCTTTAAAAGAGAACTTACTGTAACACAGCTGAAGGTCTTATTATGAAAGAAGTGAAATTATTGCTCGGCTGAAGATCACACACAACTTCAAATCACAAACGGCCAAAGGCCTTAATTAGAAGTCAGGGAAAGAACTGAAAATGTCACTTTTAAAATTAAACCCCTGCCTTTGAAACAAATGCCCTAAAAAAAACGCCATAAAAAACTAAGTAATCAAGACAAGTATTTCTCAGCAAGTGTTAAAAGGGTCAGCCTGGGAAGGTAACTCATAAGGTGAGACAGGCAGTCAAGTGTTGTACTCATATAACAGGATGGCAACTCAAACTACGGGCAGCTTAAGCGCCGACCGACCGACTATCCAATCCGCCTAACGTCCGATCACTGGTACAACAATGGAATATTTTTACGCAAGGGCGAAGAGACAGACAGCACTACGTCTTCAGAAGACACCCAAGGCCGACTGAAACACTAGAACTAAGGCAGACGTCCCAAAAAATATGCACAGTACAATACAAGAGGCTGTCGAACTACAAGCCGTGTCGGACAGCATCAACACGACGAGGAAAGGTACACTACCGGAAAGTACGCTAACCTCCAGGGCAGGTAACTGGGGCGTTAGCGGCCGAAAGGCAGAAAATACCGCTGGTTGCACATCACTAACAAGAATAATACTAAATTCAATGATGAATAACAAATAGAGAAAAACGGCTGCAAACTTTCACCGCCTCGAAACACTTCACTTGTTGCCGCCAGGCTCAGTGGCTCTGGGAGCAACAACCCGCCGACCAAAGGCGAGATCTCCGAATAGTCGAGGTTGCATTAGTAGTTAACTCTTCACTCGACATAAACGTCCAGGGTACGGTGTACAACGAAGTCGTTCCTCTCGCAGCCACCCCTCCTCAATCCGGCCAGCAAGGTGCCAGCGGCCCCCGCTTGCCCTCGCGCTGCACAGACCTGCTGGCTGCTGCGCCTCCATCCGACCTTATGTCCCTGTCGCAGCTCCGCACTCCACACAACGCCACCTGGAAGTACTAGCGGTCGCTCCAAAGACAGTACAACAGTACTCGTGTCGATAAGCGGTGCTGCTGCCACTCATGGGCAATCAAGCCAGCAACTTAGCGACGCCAGTAAATCAAATAAGAAACGAGATGTCATAACCGCAATGACAAAATGCCAAGCAATAAACGGCATGAACACGAGCCGCACATGGCTCAATGACACTAACCAAGAATTTTTAACAGAATTTCAGACAGTTGCAGGTTAACAGAGCCAATGATCGGCGGCACTGGAAACAAGTTTTACAACGGGCGAAGACGCATCATGGTTTACACGAAATTTTAATAACATAACAAGATATCCATTGGTAATTATAATAAGGGATCTTAAGCATACGTCCAAACACACCTCCGCGGGCTGGCAGGATATCAGGTTTATAAACACGGTGAGCTTCATGGCACAATGGCCCATCAAAACACTAGGTACAAGCCGTCAAGTGAGTTAAGAAATTAACGGTAAGTTGCCTAGAACATATAAATCGTAATGAAAACTATTTATAGATGTAAAGACTACTTCGCAGTACCATATACAAGTGAAATACAGAAAGGCAACTAAGGCTAGCACTTAATCTCAGAAGATTGCAGGCAAGCGAACAACGGCAGTAGCCAATCAAATGTACAGAAAGAATTCGCTAAGTATGCTGAGTAGAAAGATAGACAAACAAAACACAGTATAATTTTCAGATAGGGAGCTGCATCAGCAGACAGCTGATAACAAGTAATACGGATATACTAGAATCAGCTGGCCAAATGTCTTAAAATGACTGTCTTTTCCTGAGATGTATGAGGAATTTACTTTACTAAATAATGATCTGTTGAAAGCCACAAGACCTGCTAAGGCATAAAGTGACGTCTCTTTTCGGATCCGCTCTTAATTTAAAAATACAAGGCATTAATTAATGGCTAATCTGCTGCATAACACGCACACATAAGCAAAACTGAACACTATTCTAATAAAATACGAGACGGTAAATAAAACGAGGTTGACATGCACTGAATGGGTAATAGCTCAGATAAGTAGCTCACAGAAATTTTTTTAAGAGTAAATGCGGCTCCCATACACAGTCAACCAAGTCACACTGCCCACTAACGCGGTAAACAGGAATCAAAATCCAAATTACAATCCACATTCGCCACCAACCTCGAATACATGTCCATAATATGAGCTAAACACATCCTAGTACGAAAATACAAAGAATATCAGAGTAACCACCACCGGTTAGGTACGAAAGAAATCAGTATGCTGTGCGTCGTAGGTCAATTAAGAAGAAAACTGCTGCCCTTTTAAGGAAGGGGCTTATCAATAAGTCCAAAATATAGGTGTGCAATGGTTTCTCCAACAGTCGAGTAGCTGACAGTTAAACAACTGGCACCGTGCCACAATCTTGGCCACCGCCTTCCAGATATGTTTGGCGGCACAGAGAGCTCACAAATCCTAGGTAAAAGCGGAGATCCAGTTCCTCACTCTACTGCCAGCAAGTATTTCATACCTGCTTGGCACGCACAACCCAGCTCAAGCACCCCCTAACAGGCTGTAGTCCTCCAGTTTCCTAGCATACGCAGGACATGTAGTGCCGATAAGTGATCACCAAGGATGACGAGTGCACACGCCCCATTTGTTGCTCCCTTAAGCTGGAACCAGCGGGAGTGGCAAATTGTGAGAGACTTCTCCCGCATACTGGTCGCCAGTGATGACCTTCAGTTGACTATATTAAACGACAGATATGCCCTGGACAGGGAAGCTCACTGGGGAAGTGGGTTGGACTTTTGTATGGTCCCACAAACGGTGGTAACAGCTTTGAAGTGACCTTCTGCCACCCTTGCTTTCGGCACAAATTTCTTCAAATAGACTTGGTCTCCCATCAGTAACGAAGTCGGGTGCCTACTCTTGTTATAGTGGGCAGTCTGAGTGTGTGAGAATGATTTTATTTCTTGCAGATTCCCAACTATTCATGACTTTAGAGTCCTTCTTTTCAGGAAGAAAGTTATTAATCGACCAGAGGTTTGAAAGAGGTGAGTTACCGAGGAATATGACCAAAGGTTTCGAGGGAGCTCTCCTACTTGCTTCATGCCCCGCCGTATTAAGGACAATCTTAAGCCACCCAGTCGACTCATTCTACTCTGATTGTCTTGGTAGATAATCAAGAGAGACTTAAAACTGCAGTTCACGTGCCCTGGAAGTAGTGGGTGATTGTTACATTGGAAACGGTGGTGGTGAGGCAAAGGCTTTTAAATTCATGGGCCACAAAAGCCGGCACATATTCGCTAAATACACTCCTGGAAATTGAAATAAGAACACCGTGAATTCATTGTCCCAGGAACGGGAAACTTTATTGACACATTCCTGGGGTCAGATACATCACATGATCACACTGACAGAACCACAGGCACATAGACACAGGCAACAGAGCATGCACAATGTCGGCACTAGTACAGTGTATATCCACCTTTCGCAGCAATGCAGGCTGCTATTCTCCCATGGAGACGATCGTAGAGATGCTGGATGTAGTCCTGTGGAACGGCTTGCCATGCCATTTCCACCTGGCGCCTCAGTTGGACCAGCGTTCGTGCTGGACGTGCAGACCGCGTGAGACGACGCTTCATCCAGTCCCAAACATGCTCAATGGGGGACAGATCCGGAGATCTTGCTGGCCAGGGTAGTTGACGTACACCTTCTAGAGCATGTTGGGTGGCACGGGATACATGCGCACGTGCATTGTCCTGTTGGAACAGCAAGTTCCCTTGCCGGTCTAGAAATGGTAGAACGATGGGTTCGATGACGGTTTGGATGTACCGTGCACTATTCAGTGTCCCCTCGACGATCACCAGTGGTGTACGGCCAGTGTAGGAGATCGCTCCCCACACCGTGATGCCTGGTGTTGGCCCTGTGTGCCTCGGTCGTATGCAGTCCTGATTGTGGCGCTCACTTGCACGGCGCCAAACACGCATACGACCATCATTGGCACCACGGCTGAACCGACTCTCATCGCTGAAGACGACACGTCTCCATTCGTCCCTCCATTCACGCCTGTTGCGACACCACTGGAGGCGGGCTGCACGATGTTGGGGCGTGAGCGGAAGACGACCAAACGGTGTGCGGGACCGTAGCCCAGCTTCATGGAGACGGTTGCGAATGGTCCTCGCCGATACCCCAGGAGCAACAGTGTCCCTAATTTGCTGGTAAGTGGCGGTGCGGTCCCCTACGGCACTGCGTAGGATCCTACGGTCTTGGCGTGCATCCGTGCGTCGCTGCGGTCCGGTCCCAGGTCGACAGGCACGTGCACCTTCCGCCGACCACTGGCGACAACATCGATGTACTGTGGAGACCTCACGCCCCACGTGTTGAGCAATTCGGCGGTACGTCCACCCGGCCTCCCGCATGCCCACTATACGCCCTCGCTCAAGGTCCGTCAACTGCACATACGGTTCACGTCCACGCTGTCGCGGCATGCTACCAGTGTTAAAGATTGCGATGGAGCTCCGTATGCCACGGCAAACTGGCTGACACTGACGGCGGCGGTGCAGAAATGCTGCGCAGCTAGCGCCATTCGACGGCCAACACCGCGGTTCCTGGTGTGTCCGCTGTGCCGTGCGTGTGATCATTGCTTGTACAGCCCTCTCGCAGTGTCCGGAGCAAGTATAGTGGGTCTGACACACCGGTGTCAATGTGTTCTTTTTTCCATTTCCAGGAGTGTACAACTTTTGGCGTCCCAAAGAGAGTTTAATGGCTGTAATCGTAGTCCTGCTCTACTTGACTGTAGACCAACAAAATGGGGAAAGGTGTTCACCCTCTCCAACAACATGTAACAATTACCTACTTTAGTACAGGGTATGCGACCTAGGTAATCGATGAATACCTTGTCCGTAGGGCGCTCCACCCTATCAGAGCTAAGCTTCCCTGCCTAAATGTTGGGTTTTACTCTCACGTACTCCTCACACTGGCCCAGTAATTTACTGATGGCGCCATTTAACGATGGTCAAGTCAGGTGCTCTTCAATCCTCATTTTGCAGCCTTTTACCTTTTTTCTTCAAATCGTAGACATTTATTCCTTCAGGTGCCATCCACACAAGGGATAATGAAAGTACTCAGACACTGGAGGGATCAGCTACTGGGGCAGGCTGATCTTATCCTTCCCATCATAGCAAGTACAGAAGCACAGCAATCCTTTGCTAAACGTATACCGCAGTATATCTTTCCCTCCTTTATGCTGTTGTTTTTTCTCCATAATCGAGAATCAGTGTCGTGTTACTTGGCAATCCCTCTGAACAGCCCTGGAATCTCTTGGAGGACTGCCCCCACACAAGGCGCTTCTTCCTCGCCTTCCAGGAGTTCTCCTGCCACATATAAAAAACACAAACGTTCAACTAAGTTTATCAGCCATGCGGTTATGAATACTCCTTATGCAAAGCACATTAAAACTTAAGGCCGATGGCCACCAGCCCACCTTGCTATTCTCACCATCTTCCATTGCCTATCTAGCACCCTTCTTAAGGCCTGGTTGTCAGTAAAATGGCTTATGTTCAAGATGAAACTTGAATCGTTTCAATCAAAATAAAATGGCTAGCACATCTAGCTCGTATGACTGTTGAGTGTCAATCACCCAAAATGCTCACCCGTACAGTGCAGTTAGTTAAGGGGGCTAGCCAGTTGCGCAAAGTTTTACATGAATATAAAATAACCCCTTTAATCCAGCTATGTCCTTTTTATCCTTGGGCCTGGGGAACAGATGAATAGCCTGAATTGGATCATGGTCCACTCTCATACAAGATGACCAAAGAACGAGATCTCTTTTTGGGCGATTTTGATGTTAGCAGGTTTTACAGTCAGCCAACTTCCTGAATACTGTGAAGAACTTGAATTATATGATCCAGTTGTTCACTGGAAGTTTTGCTGTTGAGATAGTTATAGAGACTTAAACTTTAAGTTATCCCACACAGTGTCGTCATAACTGCCGTCTGTGTCACGTCTGCTGTGCAGCGAGCTACGTTAATTTAAGTATTAACTGTATTTTTCCTACTTGACACTTTTTCTTCCGTGTGTTTTTGCTTTTAGGAAGCTTTAAATGTCGAGTGATAGTAATAGTGTTCCATAGATTTCGTGTTTGTTTTCAATACAGTCCAGACACAGGTAGGGCTATTTTCATTGTTTTCTACAAGAAGTGGCTAGCAACCACAGTTTAGTCAACAATGAGCCGCCTTTAGTGAATTAGCAGTGTAGTTAAAAGTTGATTAACTCTCTATAGTAAATTGATATCTTAGGATGGATAGGCTGTGTGACTGCTGTGTACGGACGCAGGAGGAGCTGGCCACTGTTCGCGAACAGCTCAACGTGTTGATGACCGCGGTCAGCCGTCTTCAGGCTGCTACTTCGGAGTGTAGCGGTAGTGGGGAGTCTGGTGCGTCGCACGGTACACCCCAGGTGTTACATGCTTCGAACACTGTACCTGCTGTCGAGATATCTTCGCGGATAACGGGCGCGGCTGGGCCACCCTCTCCCCAAGGGGAGTGGCGGGTTCAGCGGCGTTCGCGGCGCACGAGGCGGAGGGTCAATGTGGAGGCTGGCCGTATGGCATCGCCCGCTCTGCCTGTGAGTGGACATCTGGCCGCTCCTTCAGCAATGTCCGAGCAGGCACACGGGGGGAGGGGTTTATTAGTTATTGGGAGCTCCAACGTTAGGCGGGTAATGGAGCCCCTTAGGGAAATAGCGGAAAGGTCGGGGAGGAAGGCCAGTGTTCACTCTGTCTGCCTGCCGGGGGGGGGGGTCTCATCCGAGATGTGGAGGACGCCCTGCCGGCGGCGGTAGAGAGCACTGGGTGCACCCGACTGCAAATTGTTGCTCATGTCGGCACCAATGACTCCTGACGTCTGGGTTCAGAGGTCATCCTCAGTTCGTACAGGCGGTTGGCGGAATTGGTGTAGGTGGAAAGCCTCGCTCGCGGGGTGGAATCAGAGCTAACTATTTGTAGTATCGTTCCCAGAACCGATCGCGGTCCTCTGGTTTGCAGCCGAGTAGAAGGCTTAAACCAGAGGCTCAGACGATTCTGCGGAGATCTGGGGTGCAAATTTCTCGACCTCCGCTATCGGGTGGAGAAATGTAGGGTCCCCCGAATAGGTCAGGCGAGCACTACACGCCGGAAGCGGCTACAAGGGTAGCGGAGTACGTGTGGAGTGCACATGTGGGTCTTTTAGGTTAGAGAATTCCCTCCCTAGGCCCGACAAGACGCCTCCTGAGACGCGGAAAGGTAGGAGTAGGCAAAATGCAACAGGGAAAATGGTTCAAATGGCTCTGAGCACTATGGGACTCAACTGCAGAGGTCATTAGTCCCCTAGAACTTAGAACTAGTTAAACCTAACTAACCTAAGGACATCACAAACATCCATGCCCGAGGCAGGATTCGAACCTGCGACCGTAGCGGTCTTGCGGTTCCAGACTGCAGCGCCTTTAACCGCACGGCCACTTCGGCCGGCGCAACAGGGAATAACAATATTAATGTGCTAATAGTAAACTGCAGGAGTTTCTACAGAAAGGTCCCAGAACTGCTCTCATTAATAAGCGGAAAGATGGCTGAAACCAGACGTAAACAGCAATGAAATCCTAAACTGAGATAGGAATGTATACTGCAGAGACAGGCTGGACAGTGAAGGGGGAGGCGTGTTTATAGCCATAAGAAGTGCAATAGTATCGAAGGAAATTGACGGAGATCCGAATTGTGAAATAATTTGGGTGAAGGTCACGGTTAAAGCAGGCTCAGACATGGTAATTGGATGTCTCTATAGGCCCCCTGGCTCAGCAGCTGTTATGGCTGAGCACCTGAAAGATAATTTGGAAAATATTTCGATTAGATTTCCCCACCATATTACAGTTCTGGGTGGAGATTTTAATTTGCCGGATATAGACTGGGAGACTCAAACGTTCATAACGGGTGGCAGGGACAAAGAATCCAGTGAAATTTTTTTAAGTTCTTTATCTGAAAACTACCTTGAGCAGTTAAACAGAGAACCGACTCGTGGCGATAACATATTAGACCTTCTGGTGACAAACAGACCCGAACTATTTGAAACAGTTAACGCAGAACAGGGAATCAGCGATCATAAAGCGGTTACTACATCGATTATTTCAGCCGTAAATAGAAATATTAAAAAAGGTAGGAAGATTTTTCTATTTAGAAAAAGTGACAAAAAGCAGATTACACAGTACCTGTCGGCTCAACATAAAAGTTTTGTCTCAAGTACAGATAGTGTTGAGGATCAGTGGACGAAGTTCAAAACCATCGTACAATATGCGTTAGATGGGTATGTGCCAAGCAAGATCGTAAGAGATGGAAAAGAGCCACCGTGGTACAACAACCGAGTTAGAAAACTGCTGCGGAAGCAAATGGAACTTCACAACAAACATAAACATAGCCAAAGCCTTGCAGACAAACAAAATTTACCCAAGCGAAATGTAGTGTGAGGAGGGCTATGCGAGAGGCGTTCAATGAATTCGAAAGTAAAGTTCTATGTACTGATTTGGCAGAAAATCCTAAGAAATTTTGGTCTTATGTCAAAGCGGTAGGTGGATCAAAACAAAATTTCCAAACACTCTGTGACCAAAATGGTACTGAAACAGAGGATGACAGACTAAAGGCCGAAATACTAAATGTCTTTCTCCAAAGCTGTTTCACAGAGGAAGACTGCACTGTAGTTCCTTCTCTAGATTGTCGTGCAGATGACAAAATGGTAGATATCGAAATAGACGACAGAGGGATAGAGAAACAATTAAAATCGCTCAAAAGAGGGAAGGCCGCTGGACCTGATGGGATACCAGTTCGATTTTACACAGAGTAAGCGAAGGAACTTGCCCCCCTTCTTGCAGCGGTGTACCGTAGGTCTCTAGAAGAGCATAGCGTTCCAAAGGATTGGAAAAGGGCACAGGTCATCCCCGTTTTCAAGAAGGGACGTCGAACAGATGTGCAGAACTGTAGACCTATATCTCTAACGTCGATCAGCTGTAGGATTTTGGAACACGTATTATGTTCGAGTATAACGACTTTTCTGGAGACTAGAAATCTACTCTGTAGGAATCAGCATGGGTTTCGGAAAAGGCGGTCGTGTGAAACCCAGCTCGCGCCATTCGTCCACGAGACTCAGAGGGCCATAGACACGGGTTCACAGGTAGATCCCGTGTTTCTTGACTTCCGCAAGGCGTTCGATACAGTTCCCCACAGTCGTTTAATGAACAAAGTAAGAGCATATGGACTACCGGACCGATTGTTTGATTGGATTGAGGAGTTCCTATATAACAGAACGCAGCATGTCATTCTCAATGGAGAGAAGTCTTCCGAAGTTAAGATTGATTTCAGGTGTGCCACAGGGGAGTGTCATAGGACAGTTGCTATTCACAATATACATAAAAGACCTTGTGGATGACATCGGAAGTTCACTGAGTCTTTATGCAGATGATGCTGTGGTGTATCGTGAGGTTGTAACAATGGAAAATTGTACCGAAATGCAGGAGGATCTGCAGCGAATTGACGCATGGTGCAGGGAATGGCAATTGAATCTCAATGTAGACAAGTGTAATGTGCTGCGAATACATAGAAAGATAGATTCCTTATCATTTAGCTACAAAATAGCAGGTCAGCAACTGGAAGCAGTGAATTCCATAAATTATCTGGGAGTACGCATTAGGAGTGATTTAAAATGGATCGATCATATAAAGTTGATCGTCGGTAAAGCAGATGCCAGACTGAGATTCATTGGAAGAATCCTAAGGGAATGCAATCCGAACAAAGGAAGTAGGTTACAGTACGCTTGTTCTCCCACTGCTTGAATACTGCTCAGCAGTGTGGGAACCGTACCAGGTGAGGTTGATGGAGGAGATAGAGAAGATCCAACGGAGAGCAGCGCGCTTCGTTACAGGATCATTTAGTAATAGCGAAAGCGTCACGGAGATGATAGAAAAACTCCAGTGGAAAATTCTGCAGGAGAGACGCTCAGTAGCTCGGTACGGGCTTTTGTTGAAGTTTCGAGAACATACGTTCACCGAGGAGTCAAGCAGTATATTGCTCCCTCCTACGTATATCTCGCGAAGAGACCATGAGGATAAAATCAGAGAGAGTAGAGCCCACACAGAAGCATACCGACAATCCTTCTTTCCACGAACGATACGGGACTGGAATAGAAGGGACAACCAATAGAGGTACTCAGGGTACCCTCCGCCACACACCGTCAGGTGGCTTGCGGAGTATGGATGTAGATGTAGATGTAGATGTAGAACCTACTGGGTCATACTGGTGCTCTGGTAGCTGACCCAAATGGAACTCAAATACATACAAAGAAGAAGGATCCAATCTGTGCAAAACAACTTTGAGAGGCTAAGATTCCTCTGGGAATGGCAACTTGTTATAGACGTGTTTCATGTCAAGAACAGCAAAATATTGTGCACTGAAAAATCAAGTAAAACAGTTATGGAGTTTAGGTAATGGTACAGATTTCTGAACCACCTTAAGATTCAAACTCCCTAATCCACAACTGGCCGGTACTTTTCTCCACAAACAGTTGGTACGTGAACGATTATTGATGCCTAGGGTGGAACCCATGGTCGAATTACACCATCAGCCAAAAGCTAATCACTTTTTCTTAATTCTCTCAACATTGGTGATGATAAGGGACACTGGCAGACGTGTACCAGATCCATCAAAAATGGTTCAAATGGCTCTGAGCACTATGGGACTCAACATGTTAGGTCATACGTCCCCTAGAACTAAGAACTACTTAAACCTAACTAACCTAAGGACATCACACACACCCATGCCCGAGGCAGGATTCGAACCAACGACCGTAGCAGCCTCGCGGTTCCGGACTGCAGCGCCAGAACCGCGCGGTCACCGCGGCCGGCCCAGATCCATCAGCACAACCTTATATTGGATTTAAAAATGTAACTCCATCGTCTGTCTCTAGTGTAGGACTACAGCTGGTCAATTTCCCGTAAAATACAATACCAATAGTCGTTATTTAGGTTTAATTTTTAGGCTACCAGTTTCGACTTTACATTAAGTCACCTTTAGGCCTGCTTAAATCGAGTAACCTTCGTGTTACAGCAGCACTGTAACTGGTCTCGTGAAGATTATTATAGGCATGCGTGCTCCTTGGACACCTGTCAGCCTTTTCTGTTGGTAGTACCGTACTTGGTTGCACCTAAGATATGCGGTCTCATTATTTGACTTTACTTTAGGCTGATCATATATGACAGCTGATCTCATCTGTCATGTTATAGAAATAAATGATGCCAGAATGTGTTTCGCTTCACTGAAGCAGTCATTTTTGATGGTGAAAATCAGCTAACCTAAGAGGAGGTTGGGGGTTCACTTGAAAATAGCATCCAGAACCTTGTCAGACACATCCCACATCTTATGACGCAAAATTAAAGAATCTGAAAGCTGTCATCGCGATGTGGACATCTTTAGTAAAGACCACCGAGATTTCGTCATGTCGCTGAACCTGATAAAAATATTGACTCGTTAGGTGACTTCAACACTGACTAGTAAATTTTATCCTAACAACTTCTGTCTGAACGCACTCAATGCTTCACGTACACCAAGCACTTCTAAAACAGTTCTACTCAACATCCTATGAGTCAGAACGTTGATAACCTGAAAAATTACTGAATCAGTAATGCACAACGTGGCCTCTTGGTCTTGCAAGCACAGAGTTAACCGGCATGTCTCTCATTTCTTCATTAGTGTCTGTAGTTATGTCAATGATTCACTGCACCACAGACCAGATGGACTGGGATAATTTGTTAAATTATTTCCTCCTTTATATCTGGTCTTGTCCATTGGACTTAGACATTCGTTCCTGATCGACCTGCCAAAGAAATGGAAATCACATCCGGTCACGTCATCTCCTGCCAACTGAGCAACCTGCTCTCAGGTTGCAAGCGGATGTCCTTCTAACGCAATTCTCCAACTTCAACCTTTTGTTTAGTGACTGTAGTTATTAAGGACAGGTGTTAAACTCGATTACCTAAGTGACTGAGTACAACCTGGGTTCTGAATGTAGTGTCGGTAGCTGGACCGACACCGTGATGTGGATTGCTGAAAAGGAATGCTACTAACGCTGTGGCCGATAGTGCACGAACGGCAATAAGCAGACGGGCGTGAAGTATGGAACATGAGAACTTATGAATGAATAAGCAGAAAAGTATGTAGATGCTTTTTACTTAACTTTTAATAATTCCTTGGAATACATCTCTCTTGAATACTCGTAAGCTATAGGCACTGATACAAATGGCTCCTTGCTAGTTCGTAGCCATTAACTTAGCTGATGGCTATTCTGTCTCTCGGCTAATGAGAGAGAAAGGCTTCGTACAACTGGGCGGTAGCTAGGTTCTCGTACAACTGGGGCGGTAGCTTGGTTCTCGTACAACTGGGGTCGAGTCCACTCTCGTATCACGAGACCTGCCTTGGTGGTGGCGCTAGGTCTGCGATCACAGTGGCGACACGCGGGTCCGACATGTACTACATGGACCGCGGCCGATTTAAACTACCACCTAGCAAGTGTGGTGTCTGGCGGTGACACCACACTGAACACCCTGAAACATGACAATGTTGGCTTCCAGTCCAGCAAGGAGGCTGCAACAAACTGAATAGGTATCGCTCGCCTCCCCCATGATGTTACATGTAATGATAGGACTACGGCCCAGTGCGCCCCACAAGCGTTGTCCCAGATCCACAATTCTGCTTCATGTTTTTTCGCTCCGTATAGCCAGCTTATAATGTACACTCCTGGAAATTGAAATAAGAACACCGTGAATTCATTGTCCCAGGAAGGGGAAACTTTATTGACACATTCCTGGGGTCAGATACATCACATGATCACACTGACAGAACCACAGGCACATAGACACAGGCAACAGAGCATGCACAATGTCGGCACTAGTACAGCGTATATCCACCTTTCGCAGCAATGCAGGCTGCTATTCTCCCATGGAGACGATCGTAGAGATGCTGGATGTAGTCCTGTGGAACGGCTTGCCATGCCATTTCCACCTGGCGCCTCAGTTGGACCAGCGTTCGTGCTGGACGTGCAGACCGCGTGAGACGACGCTTCATCCAGTCCCAAACATGCTCAATGGGGGACAGATCCGGAGATCTTGCTGGCCAGGGTAGTTGACTTACACCTTCTAGAGCACGTTGGGTGGCACGGGATACATGCGGACGTGCATTGTCCTGTTGGAACAGCAAGTTCCCTTGCCGGTCTAGGAATGGTAGAACGATGGGTTCGATGACGGTTTGGATGTACCGTGCACTATTCAGTGTCCCCTCGACGATCACCAGTGGTGTACGGCCAGTGTAGGAGATCGCTCCCCACACCATGATGCCGGGTGTTGGCCCTGTGTGCCTCGGTCGTATGCAGTCCTGATCGTGGCGCTCACCTGCACGGTGCCAAACACGCATACGACCATCATTGGCACCAAGGCAGAAGCGACTCTCATCGCTGAAGACGACACGTCTCCATTCGTCCCTCCATTCACGCCTGTCGCGACACCACTGGAGGCGGGCTGCACGATGTTGGGGCGTGAGCGGAAGACGGCCTAACGGTGTGCGGGACCGTAGCCCAGCTTCATGGAGACGGTTGCGAATGGTCCTCGCCGATACCCCAGGAGCAACAGTGTCCCTAATTTGCTGGGAAGTGGCGGTGCGGTCCCCTACGGCACTGCGTAGGATCCTACGGTCTTGGCGTGCATCTGTGCGTCGCTGCGGTCCGGTCCCAGGTCGACGGGCACGTGCACCTTCCGCCGACCACTGGCGACAACATCGATGTACTGTGGAGACCTCACGCCCCACGTGTTGAGCAATTCGGCGGTACGTCCACCCGGCCTCCCGCATGCCCACTATACGCCCTCGCTCAAAGTCCGTCAACTGCACATACGGTTCACGTCCACGCTGTTGCGGCATGCTACCAGTGTTAAAGACTGCGATGGAGCTCCATATGCCACGGCAAACTGGCTGACACAGACGGCGGCGGTGCACAAATGCTGCGCAGCTAGTGCCATTCGACGGTCAACACCGCGGTTCCTGGTGTGTCCGCTGTGCCGTGCGTGTGATCATTGCTTGTACAGCCCTCTCGCAGTGTCCGGAGCAAGTATGGTGGGTCTGACACACCGGTGTCAATGTGTTCTTTTTTCCATTTCCAGGAGTGTAGTTGGGCATTTGTAATGATGTTCTGACTGAGCCGTGTCAGCTCACCACTTGATCGTATTCTGACTCACAAAAACAAAAACACAGAGTACACATGAAAATTGTTCTATCCTTCCACTACAAAGCCTTATCAGAAACCTGCCGTTAAAACATAACCACACTCTGCTACGAATGATGTGGTAGAAAGCTGAATGGGAAGTGGTAGTATGCTGGATAACAAACTTTTTTATACTTTGCATGGGAGCCTTAATTAATAAGAAATGACTAATATTAATGAATAAATGCAATAATTTTACTAGCTGTATGACCTGTTACGTAGTCTCGTAACCGGTTGGCCCTGACTATTATCAGCACGCAATCTGACTGCATAAAATAAAGGTAAGGAATGACAAGGAATTTCCATTAACACAATTGATTAATTAAATCCCCTGCAACTATGAAATCTACCAAACAACAAAGCACAAGTGTAACTGTTCTGTGTGTGGTAGTGTGACTCAACGTACATGTATCTGACTCGGTTCTTTCTCAATACGACAAAATATGTTAAACACCATTTCCAATGAACTAATTGAAAAATCAGAAATACTATAATTGCACATGGAAACCAGAATTACAAGTCTAATAAATGAACGCGAGCCAGATGCTTTGTTCACTGTACCTGTGAGCAAGAGGGATTGTTATTAAAGAAAACTGTAATACCTTTTTACCTCATTATATATTGACGAAAATATTCCATTGCACCAGCATTATAAATCAAAAGCCCATCTCCTTTCTCAAATATATTCTGACATTTGCATCTTATTCCATCTATACATTACACCAACCGAACACTACAACATTTCAGTCAACACTCAGATCGTCTACTCTCTCGCCCAACAGAACAACGACTGCTCTCGACATCCTCTGAACTACTACTGTGCCAGTGGACCCGGCGGAATAATAATCTTTGGCGCTATCTCTGGCGCTGTGATTCAGTGTAGCCACCATTCGACTTTAACACTAGTTTGCTGTCAAAACAAAATTCAACACCTCACAGCTAGTAAAATAGACAACTTTGTATTGAGAGCAATTATGACTAGTCAGTATGGCATTTAAACTCAAGGCGCACCACATAAAAGAATACAATCCCTAAAATGGATGGGTGCAAGCCGATAATTAAGAAGAAAGTCACCACTTGTTGTAGGACGCAAAATAAAATGCCTTTTTATTATGAATATATTTTAAAGTACTAAGAAGGCACAGCAAATACATTAAACAAGCCTGGCAAGCACTGCTGCTCAACGTTCTCTTGCACGCCGTAGTCCTCGAGTTTCCAACCAATGGGGCAGAGACATATACAGGGCAGATACTGTCGATAACAGCCCTAAGGATGTCGCATACATACGGCATAGTTACACTGGGAGCTGCCGTAGAGCACAAAATGTCGTTAAAAGCTTCACGGTTTTCCATGTAATGTCTTTCTTTCTTTTTCCTTTTTCGGCCATCAGTCGTCTGAACTGTTAGATGTGGCCTGTCAAGAAGTCGTCTCAAGTGCTAAACTCTTCATCTCAGAGTAGCACTTGCAACCTACGTCCTCAGTTGGATGTATTTCAGTCTCTCTCAAGCTCTACAGGTTTTTCCCTCTGCAGCTCCCTCTAATGCCATGGAAGTAATCCCCTGGTGTCTTAACACATGTCCTATCATCCTGTCCCTTCTCCTTGTCAATCTTTCCCACACATTCCTTTCCTCTCCGATTTGACCCAGAACCTCCTCATTCCTTACCTTCTCAGTCCATCAAATTTTCAACATTCGTCTGTGACACCACATCTTAAATGCTTCGATTCTCTTCTGTTCCACTTTTCCCACGGTCCATGTTTCAGCCCCATACAATGCTGTGCTCCAAACGTACATTCTCAGAAACGTCTTCTGCAAATAAAGATCTTTGACGCTTGTAGACATCTCCTGGCCAAGAATGTCCTTTTTGCCAGCCCAGGTCTGGTTTTGATGCCTTCCTGGCTCCGTCCGTAATTTTTTTATTTTGCTTCCAAGGTATGAGAATTCCTTGAAGTCATCTATTTACAGACCATCAGTCCTGATGTTATGTTTCTCACTGTTCTCAATGCTGCTATTTCTCATTACCTTCATCTTTCTTCGATTTACTCTCGGTCCATACACTGTACTTATTAGCTATTCATTCTATTCAGCAAATCACGTAATTCTTCTTCACTTTCACTCATTGTGGCAATATCGTCAGTATCTTGAATTTTGATTCCACTCTCAAACCTTTCTTTTATTTCCACCATTGCTTCTTCTATATACAGACTGAACAGAAAGAGCGAAACATTATGTTCCTGTCTTACACTCTTTTTAATCAGAGCACTTCGTTCTTGGTCGTCCACCGATATTATTCCCTCCTGCTCTTCTACATATTATATATTACCCATCACTTTCAGTAGCTCAAACCTATTTTTCTCAGAATTTCGAACATCTTGCACCATTTTACATTGTCGAATGCTATTTCCAAGTCGACAAACCCTATGAGCGTCTCTTGATTTTTCTTTATCCTTGCTTCCATTATCAATCACAATGTCAGAATTGCCTCTGAGGTTTCTTTACCTTTTATAAAGCCAAATTGATCGTCATACAACACATCCTCAATTTTCTTTTCCATTCTTCTGTATACTGTTGTTGGAAGCAACTCGTGTGCTTGAGCTGTTTAGATGACTGTGCGATAATTCTTGCACTCGTCATCTATTGAAGCCTTGGCAATTATGTGGATGATATTTTTCCGAAAGTCACATTGTATGTCGTCCGACTTATTCTTTCTGCACACGAACGTGAATAGTCGTTTTGTTGCCACTTCGCCCAATTATTTTAGAAATTCTGATGAATTGTTATCAATCCCTTCTTCCTTATTTGATCTGAAGTCGTCCTATGTTCTCCTAAATTCTGAATCTAGTGCTGGTCCCCTGTCTCTTCTAAATCGACTCCTGTTTTTTCTTCATTCACAACAGAAAAATCTTCCCTCACATACAGGCCTTCAATGTACTCTTTCCACCTACCGCTCTCTCCTCTGCATTAAATAGTGGAGATCTCGTTGCACTCTTAATGTTACCACACTTGCTTTTAATTTCACCGAAAGTTGCATTGACTTTCCTATAAGCTGAGTTGGTCCTTCCAACTGTCATTTGTTTCTTTTATTCTTCATATTTTGCATTAAGCCACTCCTTCTTAGCTTCCCTGCACTTCCTGTTTATTTCATTCCCCAGAGACATGTATTTCTGTTTCCCTGAATTTCCCTGAGCATTTTTTGGCTTCGTTGCTTAATCAACTGAATTATATTTTCTGCTACACATGGTTTCTTGGCAGTTACTTTCTTTGTACCTGTGTCTTTCTTTCCAACATCTGTGTTTACCCGTTTTAGAGATGTCCATTCCTCTTCAACATTACTGCCTACTGAGCTAGTCCTTATTGCTGTAACTGTAGCCTTAGAGATTTTCAATCGTTACTCGTCATTCCTTAGTACTTCCGTATCCCACTTCTTTGAACATCGTTTTTTCCTGACAAATCTCTCGAACTTCAGCCTACTCTACACCACAACTACATTGTGATCCGAGTCTATATCCGTGCCTGGGTACGCCTTACAATGCAGATCTGATATCCGAATCTCTGTCTGACCGACGCCCCCTTATCACCCGACCCTTCTCAAGTTACTATATGGAAACAGTCAGAGGCAGAGGAATTTTAACCGTTAAAGGGTGAGATGTTCAATCATGCAAGAAAATGAAGTAGTTCAAAGAAGTGCACCTCGTTTCTTACTATCCATAAATAGAGGATAGGTCGTCAGAATGCGAAAACAGATTTTTGACGAACATCTACGTAGGGTGAAAATTCATTAAAATAAATTAGGGAAAATAAGAGTTCTTAAAGAAAGATTTAGGTTTTAATTTTTCGACTGCACTGTTCGAGAGCGAACTGGCGTCGAAGTATTCTGAAGGTGGTCGACGAACCCTCTCCATTAAACACAGTGTGAATTACTGAGTAGTCATGTAGATGTAAATGCAGGTTGGGTCATTATTGTACTCTGCGCCTGCCATGGTTTGAGATGAGGCCAAATTGTTACTCATTTGGAAGATAGAACGTTTCCCACAGGTAACTGACTGGAACATACACACCACTCCACTTGTCATAACGTACGCCAATGACGGAGGAACAATGACTCTATTGTACCAATTGCACACCACCTTCAGCGTTCCAAAGCGCCCACTCTTTTTATTTTTAAAGTAGTGACTAGTATTCTGTTTAAGCATCACAGATGTTCAAAGGGTGGACAATAATCAGTAAAAAAACCGTGAAGATTGCCTGGTTGAATATAAATGCAACTCTTATGCACCCCGTGCAACCTGTGGTCTAGGGGGCAGAGGGCTATTCGCCCTCTGCAATAAATAACTGTGTAAAGGAATCAACTATCAATTTCAATGGATGTCTTGTGACGTCAGCCCACACCAAACGCAACGAACAATACAAAAAAAGGGGGTATCGTCTTTTATTCGTAATCACACCATCGTCTGTCCCGGGTTAGAATCCCACCACTGCTTAAATTTTGATTAAAAATTGGCATTGGAAGCCGAAAACTTCCTACGTAAGAAGTCAGCCTCATTCTGCGAACGGCCTTGTCAAAGAGGGCGGAGGAGAGGACAGGGGTTCAGGGCACTCTGTTGTCCTAGGGGTGGGAAACTGCCCCTAAAAGGTGGAAGAATCAGTGATGATCAACGCCATAAGAATGCAGAAGGCAATGTAAATAACTGCATTAACGACCCGTAACGTGTATCCACAGGACATGTAGCCTGTAATTGAAGAAGTGTCATGATGATCTCTCCATTGGCAAAAGATTCCGGAATAGTCCCCCATTCGGATCTCCGCGAGGAGACGGCAGGGTGGAGATAACAATGAGAAAAACATTGAACAGTCAACAAAAGGATAACTTTCTGTGAGACTGGGCGTGGAATGTCAAAAGCCTGAACGTGGAAGGGAAGCTAGAAAATCTGAAAAGGGAAATGTAAATGCTCAATCTAGATATAGTTGTGGTCAGTGAAGTGAAGTGGAAATAAGGATTTCTGTTCAGATGAGTATAGGGTAATATCAACAGCAGCAGAAAATGGTATAAGGGAAGTAGGATTCGTTATGAATAGGAAGGTAGGGCAGAGGGTGTGTTACTGTGAACAGTTCAGTGACAGGGTTGTTCTTAGCAGAATCGACAGCAAAACCAACACCGATAACGATAGTTCAGGTATACATGACGACGTCGGAAGCTTAAGATGAAGAGATATAGAAAGTGTATGAGGATATTGAGAGGGTAATACGGTATGTAAAGGGGGATGAAAATCTAATAGCATAGGGGACTCGAATGCAGTTGTAGGGAGAGGAGTAGAAGAAAAGGTTACAGGAGAACATGGGCTTGGGACAAGGAATGAGAGAGGACAAAGACTAAATCAGTTCTATAACAAGTTTTAGCTAGTAACAGCCAATACTCTGTTCAAGAATCACAAGAGAAGGAGTTATACTTGGAAAATGCCAGTTGATACGATTTCAGTTTGATTACGTCATGGTCTGACAGAGATTCCGAAATCAGATCGTGGATGTAAGATGTACCCAGGTGTACCCAGACTCTGTTCACAATACAGTAATGATGAAGAGTAGGCCGAAGTTGAAGACATTAGTCAGGAAGAACCAAAACGCAAAGAAGTGGGATAAGGAAGTACTAAGGAATGACAAGACACGTTTGAAGTTCTACAAGGCTGTAGATACAGCACCAAGGAAAAGCTCAGTAGGCAATACAGTTGAAGGGGAATGGACATCTCTTAATAGGGCCATCACAGAATTCGGGAAGGAAAAGATAGGTACAAATAAGGTAACTGTGAAGAAACTATGGGTAACAGAAGAAATATTTCGATTGATCGATAAAAAGAGGAAGTACAAAAATGTTCCGGGGAACTCAGATATACAGAAATACAAGTCGCTAAGGTATAAAATAAATCGGAAGTGCAGGGAAGCTAAGACGAAATGGCAGCAGGAAAAATGTGAAGGCTTCGAAAGAGAAATGATTTTTCGGAAAGTCAGTCTCAGCATACAGGAAAGGCAAAATTACCTTATGTGACATTAAAAGCAACGGGAATTCCATTGTTAAATTCAGAGGAGAGAGCAGATAGGTGGAAAGAATTCATTGAAAGACTCTATGAGGGGGAAGATTTGTCTGATATGATAGAAGAAGAAACAGAAGTCGATGTAGAAGAGATAGGGGCCCAGTATTCGAGTCGAAATTTAAAAGAGCTTTGAAGAACTTAAGATCAAATAAGGGAAAAAGGATAGATAACATTCCATGAGAATTTCTAAAATCATTTGGGGAAGTGGCAACAAAATAACTATTCACGTTGGTGTGTGGAATCTATGAGTCTGGCGACATACCATCTGATTTCGGAAAAGCATCAACGACACAATTACGAAGGCGGGAAGAGCAGAAAATTGCGAGAATTATCGCACAATTAGCTTAACGCTTCATCCATCCAAATTGCTTACAAGATTAATACACTGAAGAACGGAAAAGAAAATTAAGGATGCGCTAGATGACGATAAGTTTGGCTTTAGGAAAGGTAAAGGCACGAGAGAGACTATTCTGACGCTGTGGTTAACGATGGAAGCAAGACTACAGAAAAATCAAGACTTTTCATAGGACTTGTCGACCTGGCAAAAGCGTTCGACAATGTAAAATGGAGTAAGATGTTAGAAATTATAAAAAAAAAGTATGGACAAACTGTAGGGAAAGGAGAGTCAGATACAACATGTCAAAAGCCAAGAGGGAGCAATAAGAGAGGACGACCAACAACGAAGGACTCGTATTAAAAAGGGTGTAGCCTTTTGCCCCTACAATTCAATCTGTACATCGAAGAAGCAGTGATGGAAATAAAAGAAAGGTTCAGGAGTGGAATTAAAATTCAAGGTGAATGGACATCAATGATACGATTCGCTGACGATATTGCTATCTTGAGTGATATTGGAGAAGAATTACATGATCTGCTGAATTGAAGGAACAGCCTAATGAGTACAGGGTATGGACTGAGAGTAAATCGAAGAAAGATGAATCTAATGAGAAGCAGTAGAAATGAGAACAGCGAGGGACTTCACATCAGGGTAGACGGACACGAAGTAGATGAATTTAGGGAATTATGCTACCTAGATAGTAAAATAATCAATCACAGACGGAGCACGGAGGACATCAAAAGCTCACTAGCAATGGCAAAAAGGGCATTCCTGGCCAAGAGACGTCTACTAATATCAAATATCGACCTTAGTTTGAGGAAGAAATTTCTGATAATGTACGTGTGGAGTACATCATTGTATGGTAGTGAAAAATGGACTGTGGGAAAACCGAAACAGAAGAGAATCAAAGCATTTGAGATGTGGTGCTACAGACGAATGCTGAAAGTTAGGTGAACTGATAAGGTAGGCAAGCAATGAGGAGGATCTGCGACGAATCGGAGAGGGAAGGAACATCTGGAAAACACTGACAAGGTGAAGGCACACGACTATAGGATATCCGTTAAGACATGAGGGAATAACTTCCATGTTACTAGAGAGAGCTTTAGAGGGCAAAAACTGTAGAAGGCCGCGCGGGATTAGCCGAGGGTCTAGGGCGCTGCAGTCATGGACTGTGCGGCTGATCCCGGCGGAGGTTCGAGTCCTCCCTGGGGCATGGTTGTGTGTGTTTGCCATTATGATAATTTAGGTTAAGTGATGTGTAAATTTAGGGACTGACCACCTTAGCAGTTAAGTCCCATAAGGTTAAAAAAGACTGTAGAGGATTACAGAGACAGAAATACATCCAGCAAATAATGAGGACGTAGGTTGCAATTGCTACTCTTAGATGAAAAGATTGCACAGGAGGGAAATTCGCGGTGGGCCGCATCAAACCAGGCAGATGACTGATGACAAAAAAAAAAAAAAAAAAAATACAGGTCTATATTTGATGACGATCGCCACCTGTTGCGTCAGTCGGTGTCAGAAAAGTGTCCTGTGTAGTTGTGAGTGGATTGTGTTGGAACTAAGTGAATTCGCACTTGGCAAGTTGTAAGCGCTCTAACAGTGGGCGTTTCAAGAGGCTTCGAATCTAAGATTTAGACCACACGCAGAAAAAGCGGAAAATCATCATCCTCTAAGTCACAACGCAGACGAAAGCGTGTGTTGAGTGGTCGTGACAGACGGTTATTGAAAAATAATTGCGATGAAAAATAAGAGGACGACCACTGCAAAAGTCACTGCAGAACTGTATCTCGCACTCGCTAAAGCTGACATAAATAAAATGGCAGAAAGGCAGTTACTTAATCAGGGATTTGGCGGGCTGGAAATCCATATGCATTCAACAGCAATATAAATGGCCCTTACAGGGAAATGTGGTGCCGAAGCCATGAAAACCTCGACTTTGGAGCAATGGGAGAATATCATTTGATCGGATAGGTCTTGTTTCACAATATTTAGAACTTCTGGCCGAGATTACGTCGCAAGAATGAAATAAGGAGGGGTTTCGGCGATCATTTGGGCAGCCATATCGTAGTATTCCAAGAGCCCAGTGTTTACTGTTTTTGCTGATCAGGTCCACCCAGTGGTACTATATTTTTTTTCCCATTAGTGATGCCATGTTCCAAGACGACATGCCCGCTGTTCTCATTGCTCGCGTCGTCAGGACTGACTCTGGGAGTACGAGGATGAGTTTTACCAGCTCCCCTGGCCACCACACTCAACAGATCTCAGTATTATTGAACCTTGGTGGGCAGTAGAATCGTTCGACAGTGGGTTCTCTAAATTTCCGCAATAGTATTTCTCGAAAAGAACGTCGCCCTCACTCCAGGGATGGCCATTTGAAATCCTGAAGCATCTCCGTAACACTTACATATTGTTCCATCCAACCGGCAACATATCTAGCAGCCCACGTCAGAATTGCTTCGATTTCTTTCTTCAGTTCTACCTCTTTCGGATCCCACACTCTCGAGCAGTACTCAGAATAAGTCGCACCAGCGTCCTATTTGCGGCCTCCTTTACAGGTGAACCCCTCTTTCCTAAAATTCTCCCAATTATCCGACTTTGACCATTCGCCTTTCCTACCACAGTTCTCACATACTCGTTGCATTTCATATTACTTTCCAACATTACCGTACTTCGGAGAGAAGCGTGCGTTATCGCTACCCATCTCCATCATTGTTACCTGAACTTGCCATTATTTTGATGGAAGACGGATATAAGGTTCCCTAGGAGACCATACTGAACCTTTATTTATTCATTCCGAAATGACTGCAAGCTGTTTTGAATGACACTGTTCTGCAACTTCCTATTAGGCACGGTAATATGTTTCCTACCTTCGCGCCTACCCCCCCCCCCCTTTCCCACTATGATGCTAGTGCGCCGGTGAGTCATGCATTGCTCTTTGTATAAGCTACAGGCCACCAGCCGTTATGCAACGTAATGTCAAGCAGCGGAACTCGTTTCAGAGCAATAATCACACAGAAGCAATACCACGACCGGCATCTTCCTTTAATTAGTTTCTCTGCCAGATATGCTTCCCTCACCATCGAATTCGGAAAGGGCGATACTTAGGCAGCCATGTGACCATTTTCATTTTTCACTGGGTAGTCATCCTAAATACAAACTTGAGTCGCCTGCATGACTGAACAAGGCAAATGTTTCTGATGTTCAACGTAGGGTTCCTGTAATGTGCATTTAAGTGGCCCTGTATAACTCTTACCATAGCTACATCAGCTTTTTTAAATTCCCGTAATTTCGCAGTAGCAAGTTAGTGTGCACAGTACGCCTTAGTACTTCCGTCGTGGTAGGTGGTCAGATGATAACTTTCCACTGACTTTTTCGTTCTTGTAACTCTAAATAGATATTTCCCGCGTAATGATAAATCTATTTGCTTCATAACGTACCTGGTCATTCAAAAAAGGAAGAAGAAATTTCCACTGTTTATCACAAACTGTGAATGATAGAAACACGTTACACATGTCACTGCATAGAGGAAGGTTCAAAGTTTTGACTTAGCTGCACTGTTGTTTGTTTGTACCAACGTGGCGCGTACACCACAAGAGAAATCAATTTGTGTGTTGGAATTTTCGTGAATATAATCCATTGTCGAAGTGCAACGGGCATTCGGCCGGCGATTCAGCAGTAGACTGTCCTTCACAAGCAGATTTATGACTGGGATAGAAATTCTAGGAGTTTGTTTGCATACGCAAAGGGATGAGCTCAGCTGGCCACGCAGGTCTGATGAAAATGTCAAGCGTATTCCAGATGTGTTTACACGGAGCCCTCGCAAGTCCAGAAGACGATCAGGCCAGGAACTTAAGCTTTCTCGTACAACGATGTGGCGTGTTCTCAAAGACGGCTGCAAATGAAGCTTTACAACTTTCAGTTATTGCAGCAATAGCTTTCCGATCCCATAACAGGAAGTTCGGAATTTTCATTTCATTTCTCCAGTATACAGCATATGACGCTTTTTCTGACCGGCTCATCTTTTCGGACGAATCGACGTTTCATCTGTCGGATAAAGTAAATCTTCACGAATGTAAGAATTTCGGAGTCACAGAATACTGGGGTCGTCGTTGGACAAGAAAGAGACTCAACGAAACTGAATGTGTTTTGCACCGTTTCTTTTGCGGAGGAAACTGTTGCAGGAATGTCATACTTAGGCACTGTGCAAAGTTAGTTATTTCCTCAGCTTCAGGAAAACCACTGATTTCATTTTTATGAATGACGACTCTGCGTCTCACGTTCATTTCGAGGTGCTGCGTTATCTTATTAACACCATCCCACAATGTTGAAGTGAAAGAGATGTACAGCTAGATCTTGTTCATTGCCTTTGGCCTTACAGGTCTACAGATCTCACACCTTGAGATTTTTTTCTGTGGAGGTACATAAAATCTAGAGGTTTTTGTCCCACCAATGGCAGCTACTTTTCAAGAGCTGAAAAATGGAATTGTAGAAGCTGTTGATTCAGTAAATAGGGAGCAGTCGATTGTTGCGTGGAATGAAATGACTACCTCTTCGAGGTTTCTTGAGCAACATATGGTGCTCGCGTTGAATGTATGGTATAATGTAAGTGCGAACATAAAGCCTTGAACCTTCAACTGTCTAGCGACATGCGCTACGTGTTTATATTTTTCACAGTTTGTCTGTAATAACTGTTATTGAATCCCCCTGAATATCTCTCCTTGCCCCGCTTGTTCACGCCTTCTCTCAAATATCGCTCAGATGCCGCCTTTGATAGTATGCAGGTGACAAAGTTCATGCACAGCTTTGCGGCAGTTATCAGCTTTTGTTAATTAAACTGCCTTGATCAGCCAGATTTTATTTTGTAGTCAATTCCCACTTGAAGCTATGCTGTGTACGACGCCTGAATGTTATAGCAAGATACGGACCATGCCGTGTGTGTAAATACCATACCTGAGCACTACATTACAAAGGTGAGGGTGATCTATACGACAGTGCGTCGCAGCTAAACTTAGATGATAATCGGAACAAGATCCATGGCTCATAACGTATCAGAGATCTCGTGTATACGAAGCCAACAGTGTCTAGGATGGTCACTCAATATCGCAGCGATACAGTTTCCACATGTGTAAACCACTTCACAGGACAATCACAGCTGTTTGACGCACGCACATCAAGTCACCTCCACAGAGACACACTGATCCATAGATCGTCTGCTGCGAGTCAGCTCGGCAGCGAGTTGAATGTGGGGAGTGGGAATCCATTTCTAACAGAACTGTAAGGAAGCAATCCACCACGTTGGCCACCCGGTGGCCCCACAAGAAATGTCTATAAAATTTAATACCAAAGTGGGTGCAGTCATATATGTGACAAATACACAGCACTTAAATGATCATAGTACATCCGAAAAGAACATTTTGGGTGTTACGCTGCTTTTGTTATGAGATACTACAACAACTATAGAACAGACGTTTGTGTCGTCGTTGCTTTGGTTCCTTTGAGGGGCTACGCAGCCCTTTTTCCTGCTTCGGTGGCTTTGTACATACTAAGTTTCTGTTGCTTGACAGATCGTCTCTCCTTCTACCTTAGTTTTCGGAATCATAGTAAAAAATAGAGGAACCAAAGTTTCGCGAGCAGTGAATTAAAACCACTGAAAAATTTTTGTTAGGTAGCTGTAATTGTTCACTGAGGATGAGATCATCGTTTTTAGAAATATGCTTGAATATCTCCAGCTCCTCGAGTACGTCAGGACTATGACCTTCCTTCTCTCTGTGTGAAACGGATGTTTCAACGCCTTTCAGTCTGTGTCCAGATATTATCAGATGATCAGCAAAAGTGGAATTGTGTAAGTTAGTGCCTCTTTCTCCCAGTAAATATTTTTTGTCCCTGACACTAAAAGATCTTCCAGTTTGTCTGATATAATAAACTGGATACGTATCGCAAGTGGTTTTGTACACTCTTAAATTGTGTATAGGAGTAACAGTGGACTTGAGATTGTGGCTGAGATTTTTTCACAACTTAATGTTAGTGGTATCGAAACCTAGCTCAGTGTACCAAACAGTTATTTGCACCAGGTTGGCTGTATAATCCTATGTTGAAACTAATATACGGTTGCTTAGAAGTGTAAGTCCGTCAAGCTTTCTTGGACCGGATGCAGCGATGAGATAGATAACCAGGTCTCTATTAACTTTCAGAACTTGGGTAATCACGTGAAACAATTAAAGAAACCTAAATATCTGCACAAGACTGGACGTTCACTCCTAAGTCATTCCAAAAGGCATTTTAGGTAGGGGAATATAAGGTTTGTTTGCTTATGTCTCCACTATTATCTTACCATTTATTTTCCTTCTTCATTGATCATCCGTAGTCTATTTTGAAGTCTTTCATGGTACTTTAAGTTTTTAATCTGTAAGCTGCCCTCGATGTAAACAGGTATTGGCTGATGTTAAAATTAGAATTTTAATGCTGTGGCTCTCTCAGCGTTCACTCTATTAACTTTTGCGATCATTGCGTTTAAGAAAAGTAATTCCGTATTCGCCGCCATCATACGGTACATATTTTTACTTGTAAAAGAATATATTCCATAAAATGTTATTTTCGCCCGAGACAGAATTCCTTCAATTAGTCCAGCACTCTTGTATCAACATACTAGTACTGAACCACAGAAAGTTAGAAAAACCGTCGAAATCCTAGATAGTATAAGGGACGGTGTTGTTGACGGTAGGCTGCAATATATTTCACGTTTAAATTTCTACCCGTCGTATGACACTGATACAAAATTATTATGCTTTAATGTTTCAAAGTTATGCCAAAACATAAAGCGTAAGTATGGTTTCATTCAAGGGGAGCTGTTGTTTAATAAAACTGAAGCATATTCCGAACGAATTGGAAGTTTTGCAGAGGACAACGTTATTGAGTGAAATTATTTTCCTTATCACTTGGTGGATGTTGAATTTCGTAAAATTACTTCCTGTCGTTTCACATATGGGGTGTGTGTGAATTAAGTCGACAAACACTCATCATTCACGGACATAAATCTAAGCGGTTTCACGTAAGTACTCCCATGTATCATTACAGTGTATTGTGATGTTAGTATGCGCACATTTACTGCAACAACGAGAGTGCCTGAGAATTTAGGTGTTGAGAATAAATCTATCGACTATTCATTATGACTCGACAACAGTAGCGCCATGTACAGCAAGAGATAATTAAACCAAATTACATGAGTAATGCAAAAGCAACGTCGGGCAAAGAACATCCTAATTACTGTTCCACGCGGTATATCATAAATGGTTTTACAGGCTTTGGTATCTGAGTTATTAAAACAAGAGAAACATCCACAGGAACACACGTCTTTTCTCAATTATTCATGAGAATTTACCTCCAACAAATTTCTTGGCAGACTAACTGAAAGTCCAACCAATAATTTAAATTCATTTAGTTAGATAATAGAGTCGTTTTATCGTTTCATGTTAGTATATCTGATACAGGTATGGGAGCATATTTACATTGGATTTGAAAGTTGTGTGCATTTGAAGTTAATCCGCCCCGAACTTCTGACGTGTGTATTTTAGTAGTGGCTGAGACCTACCTGATAAGCATTTAATTTAATCATGAATTCATTTCATTAGTCGGCACATTCGGTTTTACGCATAATCACACAAAACATAGGGAAGAGGTGATTTCATTACTGTATCAAAACAGGCTTCCAGGCTTTAACCTTCGCTGTTGCTTATGCTTTAGTTTCTAAGGCATTACCGTACCTCCACAAATGCTGGACCCTAACAACCCAAAACCGATATCACGCATACACAGCAGCTGTTGAGGAAACGGCATTCTTTCACTTCACCTGAATCATCAGTATGGGAGGCCCCCTGAATAAAAAATTTACGCCAATCTTTCAGTAATTAGTAATTTAATTTTACGAGCATTTCAACTTTGTAGTTAATACTGGATAATGTTTGTGATCTGTGTAGATATACTCTTCAGCGTAGATAGTTTTTTCAGTTAGTTAGGGAAAACTCAGAAACCTAAACCACCATTCTTTCTTTCCATTTAGTCTAAGCACCTCGCTTCCATCAGCGGATTGCGTCTTGTATTATTCTTTGAATGCGCATATGTTCGTTTTGCGGGGATCTACTTCCTGGTGCCATTATAAGACAACTAGCGCTAAGCACTTAATCTGTATCTATTTGGCAACTGCTTAAAAGCACATAGATCAATTAACAGGAAGCATATTCGTAACTCTTTCAATATGGGTTCTAACGAAACACATCACACATTATCAACATTTCATTAGCGTCGAAACCAAAAATTAACTAAAAATCATGGCATTACAGTGGTGTCCAATGACAGGCCTAACTAAAATCCATCTACAACTTCGCTCACCAAGGGGCGTATCGAAATACATCAGTTGCGACGTGCGGTCGCCATTAAACCTGCGACTACTATATTGATAACAGAGTACGTCCTTATCACTGCTTTAGTTCTCTAATAACAAGAGTTTACTGGATGTTTAATAACATATTTTCCACTTAAATAATTATCAGAGAAAAATTTTAAACATAGTAACGGAGTATTGCACCAAATGGTATGATCCTTGAACATGAATTTTACGATGGATGCCACGTGGCACGATACTCTATATTAAGTTTATCTCTAATATTCTGGCATGGTGCTGAGGCATGCCCGAAGCTCATCAATAAATAGGCCCTTGTTAATAGTGACCTAAAGTGATGTGAAGGGGGCGATCAGAAATCCGTCACACCTCATTAATAACTTGGCTTTGAAAGTAACTTTCTGACAAGTTCATGTGAGTCCACGGCATGTCTTCATGATAATGTCTGCGAGGATTTGATTCACAACCGTCTCCCAACGTTTTTGTTACTGTACTGCTGCGTGTGCTAGCATGCTGCGATAGATACATTATGGGGTTCCAGCACATTATAGTATCATGTGAGATGTGCGTGGTCATATGTAGTTCGGTATCAGCAGATCTTGGTCTTTAATAACTTCCGCACAGAAGATGATATTTGTGATGTGTATCATTGAGGGTAGTCTCACTGTAGGTGACTGACGAGTATATGTTCCAGCTCTCTCCAAATGAATTTCCTTTAGCATAGAAATGCAACTCGTTTATTTTGTCGCATATTTTTGCAAGTACGTCCTTTGGACCACGCACATTCCGAGCTGGCGGCCGGAGTGGCCGTGCGGTTCTAGGCGCTACAGTCTGGAGCCGAGTGACCGGTACGGCCGCAGGTTCGAATCCTGCTTCGGGCATGGATGTTGTGTGATGTCCTTAGGTTAGTTAGGTTTAATAAGTTCTAAGTTCTAGGCGACTGATGACCTCAGAAGTTAAGTCACATAGTGCTCAGAGCCATTTGAGCCAGCCATTCCCAGCTCAGCATTTCCTCCTATGTTACCAGTGATTCTAACACCTTAAAACAACGGACTGTCACAGAATTGCATCGAACAGACCAGATACATATCGACTTCTTTCTGGTTGGTACTACATTTATTGTTATTTTGCAGTTCTCATTTTGCACTATTTTCCAAGCGTTCATTCATTTAAATTACTAGTATCTTACTGTTCGTTAAATAACATTGAGAGGAAGAAAATTCCTAAAATCCACTGTCGTAAGCTCAAAGTTGGTTTAGCCAGAGACAACCTAAAACCTATTGTGTGCAAAAGTTTGAATACCATAAGACGTGAATTTTTGGGAGACGGCTCACCAACACATATGGATTGTATTTTCAGTAGGGACCCACTAAACTTATTGTCCATTATAATTTCACAGATTTTATCAGCTTAGCAGCTCAGAAAATGCATAAAAAATGGGGTAAAACATGTGGCTTTGTGGGGGAAAGAAAGTTAATGGTATTTTCAGCCTTCGTATGGAAGAAGTTTCTCTTTTATCTTGCTTCAACTTTCACTCAAGAACTGTTGAGCGTATTATAAACAGCATAATTACACGGTGTTGGACTCCTTTTAGAATAGCAGTGGTGGGACTTAATTTCTCCACACACGTAGGAATCAGCATCGAGGTTTCCACCTGCCTACTCTTGACTACCGACTGCGAAGATATTTGGGATGCAACGCAGGACACTATTGTTCCATAATAGGCCAAACGATGCTGATTATATTTTTTCCGTCGCCTAGATGCGATCAGGGTAGCTGCAAATCCAGGGCAGTAACACCTCATTTCTGATCAGCTAATAATGTGTTTATTCAGTTTTTCAGACGCTTGTGCTGTCTGATCGTTACTAATTTCCCGTGTGATTGTTTTCTGTAGATAGCCTATACCCTTTCGTTAACACAGTCAAATATGCGTTTAAATCCTAACTTCAGTGCGAGTTTTTCTATTCAATGGACTTAATATTGCACATATTACCTCATTCCTTCTTAAGGGAACAATAAATTCGACTGACACTGACGGATACTCACATAAACGGCGTACATTTCATTGTTGGAATAACATTATTCCATACGATATCAGCATTGCGGAGTTCCATGAATCTGCAATCGGACTGTCCAATACACAACTGCAGCGAGAGCCACATTAATCACGAGAAATTTTAGACGCAACTGGAACTGGATTCGTTCATGAGGACTGCAAAACAAGAGTAAAAAAATTAATCACACTGACAACTGCAAAATTCTGTAGCTATTGGAATGATTGATGTTCACTGGCATGCGACGGCATCGAATAAATATTTTTGTGACGTAACCTAGTCGAGGCATTCTCGAAAATTTGTTGTTACAGGTGCTGTCGACCGCCTGTCAGATATCTTTCATGAAGAAAAATCTGCAGCTAAACAAAACGAGCAATTAGATTTTTACATATATCCTGAGAGAGGGAATCCATTATCTTAATTGAAGTACTCATTGGAAGTCTGCACTGTACACTGGCTTTCGGAGTGTATATGTAGATGCAAAAGTTTATTTAGGTTTGACGCTTTGACACGTTACGAGGTAAACAACGTAGAAGGGTACTGTCAGTGTGAAAATCAGGCAATCTGAGGGCTGTTCAAATTATCAGAGTTTTATAACTAAGCAAATATTAAATGTTATCTCTCTACTGTTTGAGATTAAACTTTATAATAGTGCAGAATTTCTATTAACTGCTTGCTAACAAAAGATTCAAGCATAGTTTAATTTGACAACAAAAATTGTGAACTACTTTATCAATATGCTTAGCGTAAGAAAAAGGACAAAATAGCAGCACAGATATATAGCTAGCTTCTCAGATCATATACCTCTATTGTAGTTTCCTCATAATACACAAAACTATGGTTTCTGGCGAAGCTTTACAGTTCGTGGGTGACTCGTCTGCATCTGAAGTCCTTGCAGGTTTTGAATACTATGTATTTTTCTATGACAAATTGTGACTTTCCTCTTAAATTAATGTGCGTTACATAAATACAGTATTTCTGCTTCCGACTTTGAGACTTATACCTTTTAGCTTACACCATTTCTTTATTAGTTGCATACACCTAGGATATACGAGTATTCCACTACTAATATCAGTAATAATGAAAAAATTATTTCGTTGATTTCTATTAACCCATCAAAAGAGAACAAATTCACTGTTTCTAAACATATAGTATGTTCTGTTGTATAATTTTGATGCCTTTTGAGTTTCGGTGCCTGAATAAAAACGCAGTAGCAGGGTATTGCGAAATCTTGAAATGTATTTTATTTTGTCTGCTGCTTATTAGAAATTAGAAGTGTTACACTACTGTAGCTAACCGAACGTACATTTAAGGAAGGAAAATTAGTTTGTCACATCACTCATTCAGTAAGATAAACTTAACTTCTGAAATTAATTGTGCCCTTCATTGTATAAATACAGAAACCTAGGATCTAACAATTGTCAAAGGAGTAATAAAAGGACCTTTTTTTTCTTTAGTAGCTTATTTCTAAGAGACTTGTGTGGTGTACCTGCCACAGGACATTAGATTCTCCGTTTCATAACTTTACGATATTGTCTGACCTAATGTTACAAATAAGCAGTTATCATGTGATGAAAGAAGCTGAAACAGCCATCTGGACTCGGACTCGTATCCCAACTCCAACCATTCGTAAAAAGTATACCACCAATTGTGCCATCGTACCATGACTCACGCGTATGTTTGGGGATTGGGTCTGTCACCGGTCCTCCACTTTGTTTCCTCGCAAACTCTGCAGACGATCATTACGGTGGGCTAGTGCCGAATAATAACTACCGCGGGAAATTTGGCATACCTGCGTAGTTATGGTAGTTACTGAGAATGCACTACGGACATTCTCTTGGACACATTGAAGCTTGAATCTGTACGGGAACCACGATCTGAATGCATAGTTGGTAATCCTCTGCCCTCCTAATGTAGCGAAAGAGGTTCTATTGCTGGTAAGATACACGGCTTCAACGTGGCACACTCAGCTTGGAATGTGTGGCACGTATAGTCTTGCAGCACGGTAGTTCATCGTATTCGACCAGAGGGCTATCGTTCTCTATACAGAAAAAAACTGAGTGAATGGAATGACGATGAACAATAAAGAACAAAATATAGTTCAAACAAGTGGTAGCGTCTTTTATAAGTAATGAAACCGCCCTCGGTCCCGTGTTCGAACCCAGCCACAACTAAAATTCACCACAAAAATCATCAGCAGTGGTGGCTGAACTTCCGGTGTAAGAAGTCATCATTCACCCAACGACCTTGTTCAAAAGCAAAGCTTCAGAGCACTCTCTTGCCCTTGATACCGGACAATGCCCCTAAAAGGCGGAAGAATCAACCATATTCGCCGGACCGAAGATGCAGAAGGCAATGGAAACTACTGCATAAAAGACACGTAATATTTATCCACAGTACATGCTGCCTGTGATTGAAAAAGTGCCATAATGATCTCCCGATTGGCAAAATATTCCGGTATAATCACCGTTTCGGCCTCCGGGAGGGGTGTGCCAAGGGGGAGGTGGTCATCAGAAAAATATCAATTGCTTCTACGAGTCTGGGCGTGGAAGTTTGAAGTTGGTAGGGAAGATAGAATATTATAAAAGGGGAATGTTAAGGCTCAGTCTAAGAATATTGGGGGTCACTGGATCGAAATGGAAAGAGGATAACGAGTTATCGTTAGATTAGTATGGGGTAATATCAAGAATAGGAGAAAATGGTATAATAGAAGTAGGATTCGTTATGAATACGAAGGGAGGGCAGAGAGTGCGTCATTGTGAACAATTCAGTGATAGGATTGTTTTCATTAGAATCGACAGCAAACCAACTCCGACAATCGCAGGTACACATGACGACGTCGCTTGCCGAAGATGAAGAGACAAAGAAAGTATATGGAAATATTGATCAGGTAATTCAGTATGTAAATTAAGATGAAAATCTAATAGTCATGGGGGACTGCATTCCAGCTGTGTTGGAAGAAGTAGCAGACAGGTTAGGGGAGAATATGGGCTTCGCAGTAGGTACGAGAGAAGAGAAATACTAACTGATGTCTGCAGTTAGTTTCAGTCAGTAATAGCGAATACACTGTTCAAAATTCACAAGAAGAAGAGGTAACTAGGAAATGGCTTTGGGATACGGGAAGATTTCAGTTAGATTACATCACGGTGAGGCAGAGATTTGGGAATCAGATATTGGATTCTAAGGCCTTCCAGGAACAGATATAGACTGAGAACTCCATTTAGTAGACTGAAGATTAAGAGACTAGTCAGGAAGAATAATTGCGCAAAGAAGTGCGATTGACAGTAATAAGAAAAGATGAGGTGCTTTTGAAGTTCATTGACGGTTTAGATACTCCGATGATGAATAGCTCAATAAACAGTGCAGTTCAAGAAGAAAGGGCATCTCTAAAAAAGGACGTGGGAAAGAAAACATCCATAAAATGAAGTTAGCTTCGAAGAAACCGTGGGTAGCACATAAAATACTTCAGTTGATCGATGATAGAAGGACATACAAAAATGTTCAGGATAATTCAGGAATACAGCAAGACAAGTACTTAGAAACGCAATAAATACGAAATGTAGGGAAGCTAATACGAAATAGCTGCACGAAAAATGTAAAGAAATCGAAAAGTAATAGTGACTGTCGGAAGGTCTGTATCTGTATAAAGAAAAGTCCAAACAACCTTCGGTGAAATTAAAAGCAAATTTGGTAACTTTGAAAATGCAATGTGAATTCCACTGTTAAATGTAGTGTAAACAGCGGTTAGAGGCTTCCATGACGAGGAGGACCTGTCTGACGACGTGATACTAAAAGAAACAATTATCGATATAGAAGAGATAGGGGATCTAGTATCAAAATCAGAATATTAAAATCAGGATGTAATATAAGTTTTGGAAGAAGATCGAATAAGGCGGAAGTCTTAGATAGCATGTGTAACATCCAGGAGATAAATTTTTGGCTACAGTGCGACGAGAGGAAATTGTGCCTCTGGCAGTTATAAACATTGTCTATTCAACATATGAAAAAATATGATAAATATTAATTATTTATATAATGTTCTATGATATAATTGGACATATCGATGTGTATCATACAAAAACAATGATAAGTGTGAAATGCTTTTATGATCTGCGTTTTGTCTTCCTTTGTTTTTACCTTTTGTTGGTTGGCTTTTGTAGGTTCAGCATGCAAGACGCATATGAAACTGAGGTCTGTTAAGAAATTGTAATTATTTGTTAATTATTACTTGAAAATAGAGTTCATTATTATTATAAACATGCGTGAATAATTATTTGTAACTGTAATTTCTCTCACGGTAAGCGTTATCTGCTTCTTTATCTGTTTCTTTCCGCTACAAGGAGCGCAGCCACTGACGATAGCGATTTGTATCGCGTTTTTGTCTGTGTTTTCCTTAGAAACAAATCAAATGGTTGCTTGATGAAGTCTAAATAGTGCAAAATACGAAAGTAGAGTTTCTGTAAAGTTCAATAAGCATTTAAAATACTTATTTGCTCTAACAATAGAATGTCTATCAATTGTCTGCCGCCATCTTCACAATTATCACAGCGGCAAAGTCAAATTACGCAGCTCTGCAGACATAAATGCTGAAAGTAATACAAATGTGTAAAAATCAATGTGCACCGGTGGTCCCGAACTCATTTTAATGAAAATAATTCGAATGAGATTGGTTCTTCAAAAACAGTGGTCATAGCACGATCGTTATAACAAACTTTTCTAGCTGATGTATGGAGCCGAAATTATTTACGCACGAGTTGCGAAGAATATTGTTTCAGGTAACATACGTCAGTGTTGTGCCCTGCTGATATTCGATGGTCTTAATGATCATTTTGCTGAAGATAACTGCTTCCATCTTAATCAATAGTTGTATAGAATCTGTTGTATGAACTGTGGTTTAGTGACACTTACACAACTTACAAACAACACTTTAACACGACGTTAACTTGGAGTTCTTTAGCAACTTGACCAAATCTTTAGCCGGGAGAAAAATTATGTAGTAATTACTCAGTGTAATAAAATAAGATTATCATTTTCATTTACAAATTAGTTAAATACCAAACCACTGAATAACCCAGCGAACGCCACACTGGCGCCCAACGTGGGGCCACCAATGCACGTTTATTCATTTTAATAATTGAAATTGTGATCTATTACAGGTACGGGTTACCAAAACAAACTATTAATCATTGTTTATTTACTTGTTTCATGAGCACTGACATCTTCCTACCGAACTGCTGTACGAATCTGTATCTGCACTGGTGCCAGACACATAAGCAGTGCAGTCCACTACTGTCAATCAGTTCAGGTAGGAACAGATGTGCATATTCGGTAACTGAGCAGCAGCACACAAACGACATTTGTTGCTCGTGCAGTTTGAAATTGAAATCAGTACCTGCAGCCGTAAGTAGTAATAATTGAATATTCTGGCTGCGGAAGGTCTGAATCAGTGTAAAGAAAAGTCCAAATAACCTTCAGTGAAATTAAAAGCAAGGCTGGTAACTTTGAAAATGCAATGTGAATTCCACTGTTAAATGTAGTGTAAACAGCGGTTAGAGGCTTCCATGACGAGGAGGACCTGTCTGACGACGTGATACTAAAAGAAACAGTTATCGATATAGAAGAGATAGGGGATCTAGTATCAAAATCAGAATATTAAAATCAGGATGTAATATGAGTTTTAGAAGAAGATCGAATAAGGCGGAAGTCTTAGATAGCATGCCGTCAAAATTAACAAAATCACTGGAGGAAGTGGCAAGAAAATGACTATTATCATTGTGTGTAGAATGTACGAGAGTGGCGATATACTAACAGACTTTCGAAAACACTTCATCCTCACAATTCCGAACAAATAAGAGCCGACAAGTGCCGAGAAATCACGCAATCAGCTTGACAGCTAATGCGTCATAGTTGCAGATAAGAATAATATACAGAAGAATGGAAAAGAAAATTGAGAACCTGTTAGATGACGATATGTTGGGCCTTTGGAGAGGCAGCTCTGACGTCTGTAACGGGAACAAGACTGAAGAAAGACTGAGACACCTTCATTGAATTTTTTCAACCTGGAAAAAACCTTCGACAATGTAACATGCCGCAAGATGGTCGAAATTCTGCGAAAGATATGGATAAGCTATAGAAAAAGACGTGTGTTATACAGTGCAATAAGAGTGGAAGCCCATAAACGGAGTGCACAGACGATAATGGGTGTAAGACAGGGTTGTTGAAGTCTTTCACCACTATTGCTTTGTCTAACCATCGAAGAAGGAACAAAGGAAATAAAGAAAGGTTCAAGAGTGGAATTTCAATTGAAGAAAGAAGATATCAATGATAATATTTGCTTATCTCATTGCTATCCGCAGTGAAAGTTTAAAAGAATTACAGGGTCTGATGAATGGAAGGAACACTGTAATGAGTACATAATAAAGACTAAGAGTAAATTGAGGGAGACGTCGATGAGAAGTAGCAAAAATGTGAACAACGAGAAACTTCACTTTTGATGATCACGAAGTAGATAAAGTTAAGTAATTTTGTTACTTAGGCAGCAAAATAATCCACGACGGACGGAGCAAGCAGGACATAGAAAGCAGAGTGTCAGTAACAAAACTGGCATTCCTGGCCAAAAGAAGTCTACTAGTTTCAAACTTAGGCCTTAATTTGAAAAACAAATTTATGAGAATGTACATTTGGAGCACAGCGTTGTAATGAAGCGAAACATGGGCTGTGGGAAAGCAGAAAAAGAAAAGAACTGAAAAATTTGGGATGTGTTGTTACAGAAGAATGCTTAAAATTAGGTGAACTGATACGTTCTGCGTAAGGAATATATGGAAAACACTGACGAGAAGGGACAGGGTGGTAGGACATCTGTTAAGACAAGAGCTGTAGACGGTAACTGTAGAGGAAAATAGAGAGTAGAATACATCCAGCTAATAACTGAGGACATACGTTGCAAGTGATACCCTGCAATGGAGGGGTAGGCACGGCACAGGAATTTGTGGTTGATAGCATGTTGGATTTATACAACAGGAGTCATTTTGTCATTAGGGTACTTACGATGTTGACCACTGGTAGTGGCTGATCAAAGACAGTAGTAATATTCGAGCTGCACGAAGAAACTGCTGTAAATGAACCAAAAACCAAGACCGTCCACTTACATTAATGTGACCACCGCTTATGTTCGACGTCAACATGCAGTAACCACTCACAGATAGTAGATGGCAGCACTATCGATGAGGGTATCTAAAGTGTGCGTGGGGGACGGGCAAATAGTGTGGTCGTTATCGTATCGCAGTAAAAGAGCGATGTATCTGTCATCCAAAAGTTAATTACAATTGGCGGTCGGGCCATACGTGGAATTGTTTCTGAAACGGATAACTTTATAAACCGTGCCGCTGTGGCTCTGTCCAAAAGCGGCTCCGAAGCAAGTGTGACGTACCACGGGGAATGCATGAGAGTGATGGACGACGGCTTCAGGGATTTGTACGGGCAAACAGACGTGCGAGTGTTGAACAAGTGACCGCCCAGATGAATCAAGGAAGGGCCAAGCAATAGTCTCCTCAACGACCGTTCGCGAACATTACTAAATACGGGTTCGCGCACCGAATGCTTGGCTTAAGCACCCATGTTGACTGTTGTTTATCGGTGACTAAGGCTGTAATTTGGACACCAGTATCGCAACGGAACGTCCATTGAATGGTGATAGTACACCTTTTCATATGGCTAACGTTTAATGCTCCATCCCACAGATGACTCTTGACGTGTACGGCGTGAAACTTCTGAAACGAAACACCCCGCATGTGTTGTGACCTGGGGAATGTTTTCGTGACATTCCTTTGGTAATCTCGTCATTGGAAATTAGAAATTTGTGGTAAGGACTATGGGACCAAACTGCCTAGGTCATCGATCACCCGGCTTTCACACTAATTAATCTAACTTATTTTACCCTAAGAACAACACACACACAACCTTGCCCGATGGAGGACTCGAACTCCCGACGGGGGGAGCCGCGCGAAACGTGACAAGACGCCCCAGACCGCGCGGCTACTCCGCGTGGCTCCCGTCATTCAGTTAAGCACAGTGGATCAATACAAGTTTGCATCTATCCTTGGGGACCGTGCCCACCCATCCATGCAGTTTGTTTATCCTCTGCACGGTGGAATTTACCACCAGGACAGTGAATTTCGTCACACAGCTCACAATGTACGTGAGTGTTTCGAAGAGCATCAGGATGAGTTTACCGTACTCTCCTGGCCATCAAACTTCCGTATTTCAACCCAATCTAAACTCAATCTAGATCAGTAGGTTCGTCTTGATCTGGCTATTCGAGCCATGGATCCCCAACCGAAATATTTACTACAGTCAGCCACGATACTGGTATCGTCGTGGCTCCACGTCCCTCTCGGTATCTTCTAAAGGCTTACTGACCCTCCTCCTCCACAACTCGCTGCACTCCATGCTCGAAATGTGGTTATTCAGGTTTTTGACGGGTGGTCCTATTAATGTGACTGAACTGTGCATACCCAGTAAAGCTGTTAAGACAGTTGCTGGTTTTATTTGAGACAGATAACTGACAATCCCAGTATATCTAGTACTCAACGTAATAAAACATATTTTTGAAGATCTTGTAAGTAGGCTGTTTATGTTTTCTTATTGGCAACGTTCCGTAGCGCTCTGTCTGAAAATCACTGGCTGTGCTGTGTGCAGTCTGTGGCTAGTTTGCATTGTTGTCTGCCATTGTAGTGTTGGGCAGCTGGATGTGAACAGCGCGTAGCGTTGCGCAGTTGGAGGTGAGCCGCCAGCGGTGGTGGATGTGGGGAGAGAGATGGCGGAGTTTTGAAATTTGTAAGACTGGATGTCATGAACTGCTATGTATATTATGACTTTTGAACATTATTAAGGTCTATTAAATAATTATTTTCTGATCCACCTTCTTTGAAAAAGGAGCTCTTGGAATGGAGAGAACAGTAAGAAGGGACTAATAACAGTAACTGCATGTATAATTTTCTTTTCAAGTACTTGGTAATTTTTTGTAGAATTAGTTTCTTTGGTGCACCACTTTAATTACATAGACATTAAGATGTGAATAGACATTTCCCTTATATGCATCGTTATCTTTAGTGTACTATTTTTACTGCTTCAGCTTTGTCATGTTTAGGTATAAGTTATTGCATTTGCTGCTGCTGTGTGCCAGGCATAGTGCTGCTAAATTTAACTTTGTATTACTCTGTTAAGTCAGTTTTACTACTGATTTATTTTTCTTGTTGCTGCACATTGGCTCATATAGTTGTAATTTTGCATTTTATCTGTTAATTTAGATTTACTGCTGCTTGCTTTGCAAATTGGCATTTTTTGGTCGTTGCTGTTTGTGTTAATTTGTTATGTGCTGCTACATTTCCTCGTCCCTTGGTATATATATCTGAGCTCAGTAGATTTAAGTTAGCTTAAGAGGGGGTAGACTATATAAGAAACTAACTGTGATGAATTGGAAGAAATGCATTGAGAATCTATAAGAAAATGGTTTGGCCAAAAAAAAAAAGTAGTGTACAGTGGAGAAAAACTATTTTTGAAAGAGGATGTGAACAGAATACAGAAAGCAGGCTTAGATAGGACTTTTTGAGAATAATGATGAACGAAGGGAGATCTCCATGCAAAATACTGCAGTAAAACAAACTCTGTCCTTTCTTTGTCTTATCCCGCCACATGTTTGTGTACCCTTGTGTAATTGTCCTTTTCCTGTCTTTATGTGTTTAGCTAATAAGATTTATGTTGTAGAATTCTTCAAATACTATGTCATTTTCTTTCTAAAGATGTCTACACATTATTAATTCTGTTCTGTTGAAATGCTCATGTGGGAAATTAATGTTTCGAAAACTATTCTCATTGTTTTATATATTTACTTATGTCATAATTCCTGTAACACTGATGTATATGTTTATTTCTATTCTTTTGTAAAGCCTGTGTTACTACAAATGTTATCTATATTGTTATGTTTTTAATGATGTATTTTGTACCTTTGTTATTGTATTCTCATGCTATAAAATTGTAATTGACACCAGTTCATCAAATTTCTGATGTTCATAGTGTATACAAAATATGTGAGATGTTGGGACTGTTAGTGTTTGGACGTGTGTTAATAATTCAGCAAGGGACCGATTAACAGCATTGCTGGTTCTAGGGACAATTCCAAAAACTTTGTGAGTGTACAAGTGGTGGTTTTTGGACTTGCTATATTGTCTGCAAGACTTATAAGGACAATTCCAAAAACTTTGTGAGTGCACAACTGGTGGTTATGGACTTGCTATATTCTCCGCAAGACTCTTCGACGGTGATGGCTGTTGGCCGTCTCTGCAAGGACTACAGTGGTTCTGCATCTTTGATGACCCACCAATACCATTATTTCCACAAGGACTACAGTGGGTCTACACCTTTGCCGACTTACCAGTACCATTCTTTCTACAAGGACTGCAGTCGGTCTGCACCTCTGGTGGCCCACCAATACCACAATCTCTACCAGGACTACAGTGGGTCTGCACCTCTGGTGGCCCACCAATACCGTAATCTCCACCAGGACTACAGTGGGTCTACTCTGTGATGACCTACCTACCAATATTCTTCAAAACTTCTACTGACTCTGCTGTGGGTTTGCTCTGTTGTGGCCCATTACCTGTCTGCATGTCAAGAGTGATCACTGTCTTTCCGTTGGAAGGACAACACTACTTCTTCAAGACTGCATGGAAATCCACTACTTCCATGTGCATTCTCTTTTGCTGCTCAGACTTTGAGAATAACACTGCAATTTTATTGTGATGAATGATCAGGACTGTCTTTATGGACTGTGAGAAAATTTTAGCTGTTGACCAAGATTGTATCAATAAGTGTGTGCATTTGATATCTTTGTTATTGTAATTATGAAAAATATTATCAAATCATTATTGGCCACTGCCCAAAACAATTTGTAAAATTTTTTGTGGGGGGCGTGGGGGGTATGCAAGTAGGCTGTTTATGTTTTCTTATTGGCAACGTTCCGTAGCGCTCTGTATGAAAATCACTGGCTGTGCTGTGTGCAGTCTGTGGCTAGTTAGTATTGTTGTCTGCCATTGTAGTGTTGGGCAGCTGGATGTGAACAGCGCGTAGCGTTGCGCCGTTGGAGGTGAGCCGCCAGCAGTGGTGGACAGTGGTGGATGTGGGGAGAGAGATGGCGGTGTTTTGAAATTTGTAAGACTGGATGTCATGAACTGCTATGTATATTATGACTTTTGAACACTATTAAGGTAAATACATCGTTTGTTCTCTATCAAAATCTTTCATTTGCTATGCCTATCAGTAGTTAGTCCCTTCAGTAGTTTGAATCTTTTATTTAGCTGGCACTAGTGGCGCTCGCTGTATTGCAGTAGTTCGAGTAACGAAGATTTTTGGTGAGGTAAGTGATTTGTGAAAGGTATAGGTTAATGTTAGTCAGGAACATTCTTTTGTAGAGATTTTTGAAAGTCAGATTGCGTTACGCTAAAAAATATTGTGTGTCAGTTCAAGCACAGTCTTGTATAATTGTTCAAAGGGGACGTTTCAAACTACATAAACAATTTCTTGTTCAAATGGCTCTGAGCACTATGGGACTTAACTACAGAGATCATCAGTCGCCTACAACTTAGAACTACTTAAACCTAACTAACCTAAGGACATCACATACATCCATGCCCGAGGCAGGATTCGAACCTGCGACCGTAGCGGGCGCTCGGCTCCAGACTGTAATAATTTCTTGCATGAAACGAAATTTCAATAGTACTTCCTCTATAGGCAAATAACTCTTCCTTCATGAGAGTCCGATTACAGAGTGAATCCAACCATTTAAGGAGCTTTTTGGCACTAGTGACAGCCCCAATGGCGTTATTGTGATGAAACGTTTTCGTAAATAACCATATGAAAGATACTTTTCTGACATAGCTTTGTTAAAAGTCTTTCCATTTATGCACAGATGAAGCTAAGTAGGTTTCTTAAATGTGTTTCTTTTGTCAAGAGAAAAAAGACAAACAGTATTTGCTAAAGCTATACTTACACACAAACTGCATCATAGACGACATACATTTTGTCACGTTTCTGCCGTGTTTTTCGGTACTTTCCATTTACAGTAACCACCAACTCTGCGTCCACTTTGTATCCCCATATCGCCACGCCTTCTGACTACTGACTCACGATGAATACTAGTTCAACGATATCACCTGGGGAAAGCCACGAAAAATTCTTCAGACCATAACACTCCCTCCTCCGGCCTAGACCCTTTCGACAATTGTTACAGGGTGTTTCCTTTCAGACGTTTCACTTCCTACACGCCAAATGTCATCCGTCCGATGGAGCATAAAATGAGAATCGTTTGAGAAGGACACCCGTCGTGGCACAGAGGACTTCCAGTTTAGATACTGGCGTACAAATTCCAGCCTCCGCCGCCAAAGAGTCCATGAACCAGGCACCAGTTATGGAGGCCCACACGCAGCAACGTTCGCCGAACGGTCGTTGAGGAGACACTGTTGATAGCCCCTTGGTTCACCTGAACGGTCAGATGGCCAACAGTTGCAGGTCTATTCACTCTTACACATATCTGCCTTTCCATCTATGCCCTGTGGTGCACCACAGTTGCCTTGGTGCTGGTTTTGGGTAGCTACATTTTGCCACGTTTGATATACAAAGGTGGCAAGCGAACAGTTTGTAAACCTAGCCGCTTCGGAAGTGCTTCCACCTTTGGCCCGAAGGTCAGTGATCATGCTCTTTTGGGCGTCAGATAAAGAGCTCCATCTCCTCAGTACAACAACGACAGCATTGATTTTCGAGTCCACCCGACACGCTGTACAGTGTGTTACAAAAAGGTACGGCCAAACTTTCAGGAAACATTCCTCACACACAAGTAAAGAAAAGATTATATGTGGACATGTGTCAGGAAACGCTTAATTTCCATGTTAGAGCTCATTCTAGTTTCGTCAGTATGTACTGTACTTCCTCGATTCACCGCCAGTTGGCCCAATTGAAGGAAGGTAATGTTGACTTCGGTGCATGTGTTGACATGCGACTCATTGCCCTACAGTACTAGCATCAAACACATCCGTACGTACCATCAACAAGTTAGTGCTCATCACGAACGTGGTTTTGCAGTCAGTGCAATGTTTACAAATGTGGAGTTGGCAGATGCCCATTTGATGTATGGATTGGCACGGGGCAATAGCCGTGGCGTGTTACGTTTGTATCGAGACAGATTTCCAGAACGAAGGTGTCCCGACAGGAAGACGTTCGAAGCAATTGATCGGCGTCTTAGGAAGCACGGAACATTCCAACCTATGACTCGCGGCTGGAGAAGACCTAGAACGACGAGGACACCTGCAATGGACGAGGCAATTCTTCGTGCAGTTGACGATAACCCTAATGTCAGCGTCAGAGAAGTTGCAGCTGTACAAGGTGACGTTTAGCACGTCACAGTACGGTGAGTTCTACGGGAGAACCAGTTGTTTCCGTACCATGTACAATTGTACAGCGTGTGCAGGCACTATCAGCAGCTGATTGGCCTCCACGGGTACACTTCTGCGAATGGTTCATCCAACACTGTGTCAATCCTCATTTCAGTGCAAATGTTCTCTTTACGGGAGAGGCTTCATCCCAACGTGATCAAATTGTAAATTTTCACAATCAACATGTGTGGGCTGACGAGAATCCGCACGCAATTGTGCAATCACGTCATCAACACAGATTTTCTGTGAACGTTTGGGCAGGCATTGTTGGTGATGTCTTGATTGGACTCCATGTTCTTCCTCCTACGCTCAATGGAGCATGTTATCATGATTTCATGTGGGATACTCTACCTGTGCTGCTAGAATATGTGTGTACCTTTACAAGTGAATCACAATATGTGGTTTATGCACGATGGAGCTCCTGCACATTTCAGTCGAAGTGCTCGTACGCTTCTCAACAACAGATTCGGTGACCGATGGATTGGTAGAGGCGGACCAATTCCATGGCCTCCACGCTCTCCTGACCTCAACCCTCTTGACTTTCATTTATGGGGGCATTTGAACGCTCTTGTCTACGCAACCCCGGTACCAAATGTAGAGACTCTTCGTGCTCGTATTGTGGACGGCTGTGATACAATACGCCATTCTCCAGGGCTGCATCAGCGCATCAGGGATTCCATGCGACGGACGGTGGATGTATGTATCCTCGCTAACGGAGGACATTTTGAACATTTCCTGTAACAAAGTGAAGTCACGCTGGTACGTTCTGTTGCTGTGTGCTTCCATTCCATTGGTTCAAATGGCTCTGAGCCCTATGGGACTTAACATCTGTGGTCATCAGTCCCCTAGACCGTAGAACTACTTAAACCAAATTAACCTAAGGACATCACACACATCCATGCCCCAGGCAGGATTCGAACCTGCGACCGGAGCGGTCATGCGGTTCCAGACTGAAGTTTCCATTCCATGATTAATGTGATTTGAAGATAAGTAATAAAATGAACTCTAACATGAAAGTAAGCGTTTCCGGACACATGTCCACATAACATCTTTTCTTTCTTTGTGTGTGAGGAATGTTTCCTGAAAGTTTGGCCGTACCTTTTTGTAACACCCTGTATATACCCTCCACTGAAGTGCTTCCGCCTGCAGTATGTGAGTGTTTATTGCCCGTTGACTTATAACGTTAGGATTGCATATATCTGTGTATCGGGAAGAATGTGTTTACTTTTCTTGCCCACAGTGGGCAGCTGGAAAACCGCGTCCCTAAACGAATCGGTCGTGCGCGCCGAGTCAGTCGTTTTCTGGAGTGAGTTGTGACACTACAGCCGGTGGTGGGCTAAGCTTGCTAGACTGTCACATTACTCTCTACTTTGGGGAATGAGGAAGTTTCTCTTTGTGTCCTTTTGCTTTCAGTGATTTTTCTGGAGGACAGGTCTGGCTGTTAACTTGGTGAACCGCCTTGAGAAGGAAGGTACACTGAGTGGATTAAGTTTGGCACTCGACGTCGAAGGCTATGAACCCATGATAATCACGGAGGAAACATGCTGTGCAGTGAACGTTGATGAAACGCTCGAAATTATCCAGTGCTGAACAAATGCTGAACTGAGAGGTAAACATCAATGGAAATTCCTTAACAGTGGTTGGTAATACAAACTTGCAAGATATCAATGCATATTATTGTTAGAATAATCTCGTGCTGACACAATTCAGGAACACCTTTCCTATTTCTAGCCTCATTTTAGCATTTTCTGCCACAAGGTCTCTTACCTAACCAAGGTTTTAATAGTAAAAATACACAAAAGTGGCGATAAAATAAAACAGTTGACGAAAGTGATGCTATACGTACTTGTAGCATACTGTAAAGCGTACACGCAAGTAAATATGTAACTTTCGTTTTTTATTGGTTCTAAGTTGGTGGTAAATACTGTCAAATAGACCTTATTATGCCATAATGAGTATAACGCCGGGGTACACTCTTTGTAAAGAGAAGTAATCCCATCTAACTAGCAACTTCACTCTCCGGTAAACCATTTCCTGAAGTTAATCAGACCTAATTGGAAGAGCAAATACTGTTCACTTCTGTATGTGAACCAGGAACACACGCAGAAAATCGAAGTCTGCAAAAGTCCATACAACGTCCCCAACGACACGTGTTGCTAATACTGATAACCCATCTTCCGCAAATCCATGGGGAAGAAAGGGGGAAGCAACGCTTAGTCGTCTGATAACACTACATGTTACAATTGTAACTTGGACTAGGAATATGATACATAGAATCATACTGGAACACAATGGATACAGTGAAGTTTCAGTCTTCAGCGGTACCATAACAAATGTGAGAGTCTTGGATATGATTATGACACAAACGTTTAGATGCGTTGTATGTGCAGATTAATGTTTTTGTTTGAACAAAACACAGCATCTGGTTTCTCTTCCTGTATTCCGGTCAGTAATTGATTTACTTGCGTTGTCTTTTACTTTTATAAAGCTTTTTCCTTTTTCGTTATGTGGGATATATGCTGCTTTAGGCCAGAGGTGGCCAAGATTTCGGCTCGCAGTTTATGCCCGGGCCCAAGTGGCAAAGCATTCTACCTCGCCTCAAATTAGCTCCAACGCCACGCCGCATTTTCTGAGTGCGAGGTCAGGGTAGCAGGGGAAAACAGCAAACGCGCCGCAATTAGATGGCAGTACAGTCACACTGCATACAGCTTGGTTTTATATTTCACGTTTCTCATCAACATACATCACTGACAAAATTAAGCTTTCAGTATTAATGTATTAGTTTTGGCGTACTGCAGACATAATATAATTTCTATCTAATTTCTATTCATGGCTGTCAGGAGCTGTGAAGCACCTTCAATGAATAGAAATAAGCAATCATCAGCTGCACAAATTTTTATTACATTTTCTTCTTGACTAGTTTCGATAAATTAATTTGCCATCCTCAGAAGATTAATTAATCTTACATCAGAATGCAATCGTCAAGCAAACTCTAGATGATACAGTCCTACAAAAATGGGTATAGATTAAGAATTTAGAGATTACCAGGATTTTATAACAATTAACAGTAGATTAATAACAATAAGTGTACAGTAATAAACAGGTTATGAATATACATTCGTTAAAAATTTTACATAGTATTTTGAAGCAGTTACAAAGTAAAGTAAAAATCCGAAGATATGCTGACCAAGACAATTTTGCTATGAACGCTGTTAAGTTAGATAGGCGTGAACAAGCCAAAATAGTGTGCAAATTTAATGATCTCGTCACTAAAGAGATAAACAGTAGCAACTAGGTTAAGAATAATTCCCTTGCTACAGTTAAGCTAATTGATAAAAAGCTTAGAGATGATAATGCACCTTGCTACGGTTCACGCGGCTCTCCCCGTCGGAGCCTCGAGACCTCCCTCGGGCATGGGTCTGTGTGTTGTCCTTAGCCTAAGTTAGTTTGAGTTAGATTAAGTAGTGTGCAAGCCTAGGGACCGACGACTTGAGCAGTTTGGACGCATAGGAACTTCCCACAAATTTCCACTTTCCAAAATGCACTCATCATCAAGGTAGATAAACGGAACTCCTCAGTCATCTTGTATAGAAACTATCATGTTAACAAAAGCTTGCTTCCTTACTTGAGAATAATATTCATTTCATCAGCAGAAACCCAACGACTAATTTCCAGAAAGAACTCAAAGATGCCTTAGACACTTTTGATTCCCTCTTTTCTCCTAAGGACCGTACGAGCTTGTTATGTATGAACCTCAGGACTCCAACACTGCAATCACAAGTTAAGATACATAAAGAACTAAGGCTGATTAGTCCGACTGCCAATGGAATTGGAAGCCCTGGCTACTTCCTATCTAAAAACTGTTACTTCTTCTTAAAAAACTTTACACATTAGAAACTTCGTTTTCAGCTAAAATTATGAATGAACTGATTAACGCATTAAAAGATATTAAGGTTCGTTCTGTGCATTTGCTTGCATCACTTGACGTACATAATCTCTACACTAACATTCCAATAGAGGAGACAGTCACCTTTATCGGAAATAATCTCAACAAATATGAGCAATTACAGACTATAGAAATTTAAGAAAAGACCACACTTCTGAAAATTAACGGAGGCCTCGCCTTGGGGAACTGCCAAGCCGGGCTTTTTGATGACGTTTCTGTCAAGCATTTCGAGATCAGATTATTTACTATTACCCCGTTACGGCTAGTTACATTTTTTTCTATGGACGGTTCAAAGGTGATGTCAATGAGTTCATATCTCTTACCGACACACTAAAGCGCTTCCACCCGAAAATTAAATTCACGTATGAAATCGAGAATCTGTGCTATGAACTTAGTTTCCTTGACCTCAAATTGCGGCTATAAGAAGGGAAAATTAGCTTTGACACCTATAGAAAACGCACAACGACCTTAAATTGCGGCTGACAATTGGGAAAATTAACTCTGATAACAATAGAAAATCCACTACGACTCATAATATCATCCCTGCGTCTTCTTGCCATAGCCATACAGTTGCATTATTTTGTGTTCTGATTGACCGGATATTTGAGGTTCCTTTAACACCGTCTGCTGTTGTCACGCTACTTAATAGCCTCAAGTATATTGCTATCAGTAAGGACTATTAAGCAAATCTCACACAAGAACTTTACATGGCAAGAACTAATAAGGACTGTAATATATATTTACTTAGTAAACATGGCCCTACAGAAAAGAAATATTTTTAAATTCCGTTCTTAGGTGATATTTCCAATCGGATTACGGGTTATTTAAAAAAGTAAGACCTCAACATGGCGTTCACTACTAATAGTCTCACTAAGCTTCTCTTTATACATAACGAGAGACCTCCTATTGATTGATATCTAAAATCTGGGATACACAAAATTCAATGCAGCGTGTGCCCAGGCTGTTGTGTGTGTGAAATCTTATGGGAGTTAACTGCTAAGGTCATCAGTTCCTAAGCTTACACACTACTTAACCTAAATCATCCTAAGAACAAACACACGCACACATGCCCGAGGGAGGACTCGAACCTCCGCCGGGACCAGCCCCACAGTCTATGACTGCAGCGCCCTAGACCGCTCGGCTATTGCCGCGTGGCCCCCAGGCTATTGTTTAGAACAAACAGGTAGAGCATTTAAGACTCGGTTCCGTGAACATTTATTTAACAAATACGGCGAGAATGCTTATCGACGTCCACTGAACACCTTCAAGCAGAAAAGCAGTTACACCCACCATTTTCGTTACTTAGTATGGATATGTTGCACTTAATGGATAAATGATGCAAAATGAATCTTTTAGAAGAGAGAGAAAATTATAAGCATTTTCGTTCGGACTCATGATATCTGCTGAATGATCAGTTCTCGCCTAGAAACAGGCAGTTTTTTATTGTATTTCCGCTCTTTTCTAATGCTTTGTAACCAGTATATTTGGTAACCCAATGGTTTGTGTCATATAGTAAAACGGCAATTTGTCTCTCGATTCAATGTCCTATAACCACCCTATTTTCTTAATGCTTTTTACTGAATGTTTAGAACGATCATTTGCGTCTGTTGGTTACTCATTTTTCCCTCAGTTCTGTTATCTAATTAAAATATTTTGGTGATTTCTAACTTAATTTATTTTTCTGTATATTTTTTAAATACGTTTTCGCTCTAATGGCTAGTCAGAGCCTCGAATCACCTATTTCTATACTGGTCAGCGAGACTATTACATAATGCTACGTTACTCCGTTATCTGGCTCAGGTATTAAGTTACGTACGTTATGCTGTGCTGTAGCTAGTATTTATAAGAGCTTTAGGCAGAAGTCCTAAACGGAAAGACAACTTTTAAATACGCACTGGGACCTCGCGCTTACCATCGAATCGGATGTCTCAGCCAGGGCGTGGCCACTTACTTGAAACAATGAAAACTTGTGTTCAGCGGCCAGCCTCTATGTCAAGCTACTGGGAAGTTCAATGTAGCGCCGCTTCTCCAGCAGCCCACGGCGCCACCGTCAGATCATTATGAAATAAACCTGGTCTTTGTACCCATTCTTTAGCGCTTTTCGTAAGTTATGTCATATTTGTGGACCAATTTTTACGTTAGCACGTGACGTTAGGACTTAATCGCGTTCCATTTCTTTAAGACTGATGTTCAGTTTTGTTTGACTTACGCTATACACGGTTTCACCCCCATCGTGATTAGTCTCTGTTAGCTTTTAAACTAACAATCACTCGTTGCTTCTTATATAAGTGAAATTTTTTATAGTCAGTCTATCAGTCTGTCGGTGCTAATCATCATAAGTTTCGTGTTTTTTTTTTTTTTTAATTATTACTTTGATGCGGAATATTTCATTCACCACATCTTTGGATTTTCTTACGTCACTTTTGAACTGCTTGACAGCAACATGTAAAAAATAACAGCATGTTTGTTGTCTTTTTATTACTGTACACTTATTCTTATTAATCTGCTGTTAATGCTGATCCAAGCCTGGTAATCACAAAATTCTTATTCTACAACAATTTTTTGTAGGACTCTAACGTCCACAGTTTGCTTGACGATTGCTTTCCGATGTAAGCTTAATTGCATGATCTTCTGAGGATGGCCAATTAATTTGTCGAAACTAGTCAATAAGTTAATGTAATAAAAATTTGTGCAGCTGACGACTGATTATTTCTGTTCTTAAAAATTTTATCGGCGTAATGGGCAGATGCAGACAATTGCACAGTGTTTCACCCTCAGGTTGCCAAGTTTTCACGACTTATGTAGTCTTATACTCGAAAAATTGTCTTTCACAGAAACATATCGATGGAAATATTATAGCACTTTTGCAACCTGATTGTGGAGACTTGGAAAATCGACGTGAGTAAAGCAATGTAGACGTTCTGGACAGTTGTAACGCAAAATGATTTATAATTAAAACTTGAATTGCCTTGAAGGTCCATCAATTACATCTGCGCTTGCACAGGGGCACTTTCAACTGAAACGGCAAACGGTATCGAAAACTGCTCGAAATCAGATGTAGGACTGAAAATGTTTCAAAATCTTTATAAGACTATCGTTGAAATAATTGCAAGGCCACAATGAATTGTTCAAACCTTGCGCTTTCCTTAAGCCAATGTACTTAGGGAGCAGGATTGTCTTTGACAGATTTTCTTTTTACATGCATCTCCACCAGATCAGAAAGAAGTTGCCTAGCAGCGTCTCACTGCGGACAGTGTGCGGTCAAGTCCACCCCACGTTAAATGCGAAGTGTGCAATCCATTCCTAAAGTTTCAATTTTATATCCTGAATTCCTTTGTGCTTCATAAATTAAAGATAGTGAGATTTAAACCGGAAAAATGGTTTCAGGCATACCCCTTGACTTAACAAGGCGTACTCTGAACAAATACATGAAGTCTCCGTACTTTGCGTTCGTTTCCATTGATAAGTGTTGTAACTGAAAATGGAATAATGGTTGCGACTACAGAAATTTTACTACTTGTACTACCAATTTCTTCAGGTTCTCCAAGGCTGCAAATTTAGCACAAAGTGTTTCTAGACGTACAGAAGAATGAATCCCATCTGTCAATCGCTGTAAATTTTTGCTCGTTTATTGTCATCTAAAATTTTTAAGTCGTTCTGCATGGTAGTATAATGTCTTTTGTCACATATAAACAGTACGTGTCGCTTATGCAAATTGAGAGTACTCATCCATCTCTTCTGCCATTCCCATTCATTATACAGGGTTCTGACGATATATCGCTAGACTGCCTGTTCTCCTGCAAAAAGACACTGGAGCTCTGAACCTCCTTCATACCACGAACAAATAGCGAAGGGTAAACGGCGCTGACAACACGATTCTGCAGAACTCAGAGAGCTGTGCCGACCGCAGACTGCCGCAGAGCAGTGCTAAGTGTAATGTCGCGCTGTTACGGGTAGTTCCGAGAAGGACCGAACAAAGCTGAATGACATTCCAGGCGTTAGCCCGTCCGCAGCCCGCGTGAAGTTCGGCACGCCGTCGGCGACCTGTTTTAGGCCAAGTAAGATTATGTGGACCTTCCCGTTTAGGCCTTGTCACATTAATATGTTGGCATTATTAACACAATGTAGTGGATCACAATGTACACCCATCTCTGCATCCATGTTATTACGAAGCAATTCATAATAAAGTGCACTGCAGAAAGATCATCGAGCCAATTTTAAGCTTCTCCTCTACCGTGCCATCATCGAAAAGATCGCCGGAAAAACGAACACTTAAATCTTTCCGCGCATGCTTTCATTTCTCTTATTTTATTATAACGATCATTTCTCCCTATGTAAGTGGGTGCAAAAAAATATTTTCGCGCTCTGAGGAGAAAGTTGGTTACTGAAATTTCATGAGAAGGTATTACCGCAGCGAAAAATGCCTTTGTTTTAATAAATGTCACCACAATTCGTGTGTTATGTCGGTTGCGCTCTCTCCCCTGTTTCGCGTTAGTAATAAAGGAGCTAACCTTCCTTGAACTTATTCGAAGTTTCCATCAATACTATCTGATGCGGATCTCACATCGCACAGCATTACCCCAGAAAAAGATGCACGAGCTTAATGTAAGCAGAATCTTTAGTAGACCTCTTATATTTCCTAAATTTCCTGCCAATAAGTCCCACTCTTTAGACTGCTAGAAACAAAACATTCTCAGTGTGATCGTCCAGTTTAAGTTATTCGTAATTATATTCCCTAAGTATTTAGTTGAGTTAATAGCCTTTAGATTTTTGTGATTTGCCGTATAACTGAAATTTAGTGGATTCTTTTTAGTGCCCATGGAAATGACTTCACACTTTTCCTGATTTGGAATCAACTGCCACTATTCGCACCATAGAGATAGGCTGACTAAATCATTTTGTAATTCTTTTTGATCATCTGATGACTTTACATTTCGATAAACGACAGCATCAATTTAAACTGTTATAGGATAGCTCACAATGTCACCGAAATGATTTATGTGGATCAGTAACAACACAGAGCCTATAAAACTTCCTAGGGGAACGTCAGATATTATTTCTGATTCACTCGATGACTTTGCGTCAGTTATTACTAACTGTTACCTTCCTCACAGGAAATCACGAATCCGGTCGCACAGCTGAGGCGATATGCCGTAGGCACGCAAAAAATAATTAGAAGCTGCTTTTGAGGAACGGTGTCAACAGGCTTCGGGAAATCTAAAAATATGGAATCAGTATCAAGTGTGGTTTCGTGTGTCTTATGTTCTTGGCCTCACAGAATTGGGATACCATTCACGGAATTAGGATATCATTGTCACAGATTTAAGAATCTTGTCACACATTTTTAGCAATTGCCACAGCATTTGTTTCAACACTTTTTCGCTATATTAGTGACATTTAAGAACAGCCACTGATATAAAAAAATTCTATTGCGTACAGTCCGTCTTCCAAAATAGTTAAGCAAATGAGATGTTTTAATTTATCGTCGTTGCGCAACACTAGCTGAAATGTGTCACCCAATAAGGCTATCTTACCCTACACAACACAGTGATCAGTGGTTCAAATGGCCGATAATGTGGCCTCCAGGCACTACATTTGTGACGTGTTAAGATCTTTGGCTGTGTCTCGTCTTCGACGTCTCCGTGACGTAATTTTTTTGCGAGCTAACGCAAGAGTGCTAGTTCTGTTCTGATATATTCCGGTACACAGTGTTGCTGATCTGTTTGTGGCTAGCACGTTCTTCAGATTTCTTATGTACTGAAAGCATCTCGTCATGGATTGCCACCTCTCGATAAACAGTACGACTGATGAACTCTGGCTTTGACTTGAAACAGGGTGTAATGATGTACAGTCAACGGAACAATACCGTTCGCATGGAAAATGTCTAAGTCCCTTATGGGGCCTTCTCGGCGCGTAGAGCCAGTCACGAGTGTTGGCATCAATATGGCCCCGTTAATGCCCGTTCTGTGTTATAGCAGCAACAAATTATCGCACCAGCGTGACATACTATACACTACATTGGATATTAATATGAATTAAAAATTATACACGGAAGTAAGGATGTCGACAGGGCGGCGCGGAGTGGCCGCGTGGTTTGAGGCGCAATATCGCTGATTGCGCGGTCCCTCCCGCCGGAGGTTCGAGTCCTCCCTCTGGCATGGGTGTGTGTGTGTTGTTATTAGCATAACGTATTTTTATTTATTCTTGAGTTTCTCCCGGCGTATTTGATAATCAAAATATCCACGGGTGTACTGCCGGTCCACCGAAGTCATCTCAGACGCCCTCGCAATCTGTTACACCGCGCCACCGTGGCGCGGGGCTCGGACAGCGGAGGGAGCGCGCAGCGGGCGGAGGGTATTTTAATCGGGCGCCGCCGTGACCGAACCCAGTTCCCTCTGCGCAGCCATAGCGTACGGATCTCCGTGTCGGCACGTTCACAGGAGCTCAGTTCGTCAGTTCACCTGAAGATGGCGACATGTGTGATCGCCGAAATATTGTGCCCGTTGGACACTGTAGACCAACAGTAGACCCGTTGATATTTTGATTATCAAATACGCCGGGAGAAACTCAAGAATCACATCATACACCTTTACGGGGAGGAGATGTACCGCAGCATGAAGAAATGTGAAAAGTTGCGCCACCGTAGATGTCGTTTGCTAAGTACTCTTGCCTTTCAAAGGAGATGTCGTTCCGAGAATGTTGTTCCAAATTTTGCAAAGGTTATGCATCACATCGATTCTGCAGCAGCTAAGAGAATCAAGAAACGAGCCAGCCTCGCATTGGTACGTGAGAGAGTGCAATTCACCTGCCGGAGCCTTGAGTGTATCTCACAGGAATTACTCAAACTACATTGGAACTGGCTAGTAATCTCACTTCTTTTTCCTGGGATTGGATTGATGGTGTCACCTGGGTTGCAGCTGATTCCGCCCATAAGAAGGCAACGGGACGTCAAACAGCTAAGTTCTCACGTCTCCTTGACAAACCATCTCTGCAGGTTCCGTGCAAGACTGTCATCAATTTGAGTGGCATGGTGCTGAGTGATGATGCGGTCTCGGTTTTGCAGAAAGGTCTCAACTTCGCTCCCACCCCCAAGTTCACTCCGGTCGCAGAAATTGTTAGTGCTGTTGAACAGGTTGCAGCTCGACTTCCGCCTGAATCAGCTGAGGAAATACGTCGTGAAACTTGTCGTGCGTTGACGAAATCCAAGCCGATGAAGTCAAATATCACCAGTAAAGAGAGGGTGGCCATTCGTGATCTGAGGGAGCGCTCTGAAATTGTTGTCTTACCGGCTGACAAAGGCATTGCTACAGTTGTTGTCTCCCATAAAGACTACACTGATAAGATGTAGAGCCTGCTAAATGACGATTCCTACCGGAAGATCAGCGTTGACCCTACAAAGAAGGTGGAGAACAAGACGAGGTCGCTTCTCAAGGTTACAGATTTACCGGAGGGTGACGCTAAGAAATTGTTACCCCAAGGTCCGGTACCGCCTAGACTATATGGACCCCCGAAGGTTCACAAAGAGGAGGTACCATTACGCCCCATTGCCAGCAACATCAGGCCACCTACATATTAGTTGGCCAAATACCTGACGGGAATATTAAGTCCTTATGTGGGTAAATGCCCTCATCAAATCCGTAATTCCGTGGATTTTGTTAAACGCCTTGATAGCTTCAGGTTGGATGAGTCAGATATCATGGTGAGTTTTGACGTTGTTTCCTTGTTTACGAGGGTACCCGTGCGAGAGTCACTAGAATTAATTAGTCAGAAGTTCAACGAGAAGACCACTGAACTTTTTAGGCATGTCTTGACTTCGACGTATTTTCTTTTTAATGGAGAATACTACGAACAAACTGAGGGAGTCGCCATGGGTAGCCCACTCTCACCGGCGGTAGCGAATTTGTACATGGAGAACTTCGAGAAGGAAGCTCTGTCGTCATCCGAATGGAATCCTACTTGCTTTTTCCGTTACGTGGACGACACGTTCGTCATCTGGCCACATGGTATGGATAAACTCCTTGGCTTCCTTATACATCTAAACTCCATACACCCCAACATCAAATTCACTATGGAAACTGAAACGGAGCTTGGTCTTGGTTAAGAGAAGGGCTGACGGCACCCTGGGTCATGGGGTGTATCGGAAGACAACGCACACTGATCTGTATTTGCACGCAGACAGCTGCCACCACGCTTCACAGAGGAATGGGGTACTAGTACATAGGGCGTGCACTACCTCTGACGCAGAGAGTCTACTCCAGGAATTGGAGCATCTGAGAATATTTCGAAAAAATGGATACTCAGAGTGGCAGATTCAACGTGCTCTCCGCCCAACCACTACAGCACAACCTGTGGAGACGGATGAATTCACGAGGGAGGAGGTAGGCACTGCGTTCATATACAGGCGCACTCTCGGGGAAATTCGCCCGCGTTTTGAAGAAACACCGAGTTGGAACTGTGTTTTGTCCTCCGAATAAAACTCGTGCACTGGTGGGGAGCGCCAAAGATGACCTCGGTTTGAGGAAGGCCAGCGTGTACCAGATTCCGTGTCAATGTGGCAAGTCGTATATTGGTCAGACGATGCGTACCGTCGAGGATCGATGCCGTGAACACCAGAGGCACACTCGACTGATGTATCCGAGCAAGTCGGCGGTCGCTGAACATTGTTTGTCGGAAAATCACGCTATGGAGTATGAACACACGAGGATTCTGGTACAGACGTCGAGATACTTGGACAGCATTGTTAGAGAGGCCATCGAAATTCGCACCAATGACGACCTCATAAACCGTGACTGTGGCTATAATCTTGGCAAGGTTTGGGAACCGGCGGTTGGGTTAATCAAGAGTAAATCAAGCAAACGTATAGTTGTGACGACCACGGCGGACAGAGCCATCACATCGACGTCATCTCAAACGCCATTGCAATCTGTTCCACTGCGCCACCGTAGCGCGGGGCGCGGACAGCGGTGGGAGAGCGCCGCGGGCGGGGGGTATTTAAATCGGCCGCGCCGCGACCTAACCCAGTTCCCTCTGAGCAGCCATAGCGTACGGATCTCCGTACCGGCACGTTCACAGGAGCTCAGTCCGTCAGTTCACCTGATGATGGCGACATGTATGATCGCCAAAATATTGTGCCCGTTGGACACTGTAGACCGGCAGTACACTCGTGGATATTTTGATTATTTTTAGTTAGTTTAGGTTGTGTGTAGGTCTAGGGACCGACGACCTCAACAGTTTGGTCCCTTAGGAATTCACACATTTGTTGATGTCGAGAGCGATCGCTAGGTAGGTAGTAATTTGAATCGCTGCACTATATGCGGTCCGAAGACGTTGTTAGAGTCACAGTGCTGCTCGCTCGCAAAGTGCCTGGTTGTGACTTATTGGGTGAGAGCTCGATTCAGCCATATGGCCTGTATTTTCTTTGTCCCCATCGTGGCTGGCGCCAAAGGCCTTTCTGTGGTCCCTTCTCTTGTCTTGATGAGTACGACGCTGTTAGATATAAGTTGTAGCCTTTTAGAGAATTACAAACTGTATCACAAATCTCAGAAAATTTTCAACAATACCCAATCGAGTTATTTAAAGGGCTTTCGTTTCATACGAGTGAGGGAATATTTTTATTTAGAGTAGGAAGTCATTTTAGGCCAGTCAAACTTATAGTAAAATTTTATGTTTTAAGAAGTTCGTATTTGAAATATAGGAGAGAGTAACTAACCGAATCATTATTCAGTTCTTTCACACGAATGAAATTGATAATGACATACGTTTTCCATTTTTTTCATTTTTTTCAAACTACGCCTAACTCAACAGAAACACTTTAGCCCTTTTATTCGAGAACACTAAAACACTCTATCACTATGAATTTGAAAACAAAGAAAGACTGCTCCAAATGAAGTTTCCGAAGGCAAAGTTTTGTCTGTATGCAAGGAACTATTCACAGAAATAGCAGACAGGACGGGAAATTAGATCCCAGAGGAAAAGTCATTAAGAAGAAGTCCGGAGAAGAAATAGATAACGATGAGTTGATGAATTTCGATCTCGAACTTAAATTATATGTTTGCTTGTAAAAAAAAGTTCAAATGTTTCGTATAATGTAACTAAGTAAAAACGTTTAAATTATGCCAGACAACATTAGTTAAAACCGCTGTTGGAGGTGTATAACGATGTGAAGGAGATAACGAGGTACGAAGCAGCACGAATTTCCTATTGACAGAAGAAGTGTGGAATATAGTTTTCCAACGGAAATTTTGAGTCGTATCTAACTGATTTGTCAAGGCAGTCAGAATTTAGTTTCAGAAAACTATGTATGGTCTGATTTAACACTATTTTTAATACACCCACAAGATGGTGTCATTACTCTAATTGATTTTGGAAATAGAAAAACTGTGCCTGTTATGGGAGAGTCCCCTAATGCGAAACAGCTGTACTCAGACTAAAGCGTTCAGCTGGGACGCTCTCAAAGCGTCTGAGTCGTAGAGCATGACGATATATCATTATGGAGTTGTAAATTGTCTGAGTCGTCTATTTCAAAAGCGCTGAATTTCTTTTTTTGAATATAAGTGCTTGTATGGCTTTAGTATCTGAAGCTGAAAAACTGTTGCAACGATATTCATAAGATCATATTCTTCACAAACTACTGTTCCATTCATTGAAATGAATTCTTCTTCAAACCGAGCAGCGTAGCTGTGAGGCTAAGTTTCTAACGGAAGAAGGCTGATTCCTAATATGCGAAATCATGGGTATTCCAGTATTGCTTTGCTCCATTGTAGGATTTACCCTCTGTCGATTTCAGTCGCATTTAAGAACTATTGCAAACAGTCAGTTTTAGCTTAGTTGAATTTCTATGGATACTTAAAGCAAAAAATTTATTATTTTTATAGGTAGTTAATATCTTTCGCTGCTGTGAATTACTTCTTTTCAATTCCGGTTTTTATACTTGATATTCTTGGCTTTGTAATAGGTCTCGATGTTGTGTTAAGAATGCGCTTCCCATCTCTTTCTCTATATTTCCTGTTGATTATACTTGACCGTACATTTCACAGCTTCTAAACTTTCATTTCTCCCTTACAACTTATCGCTGACAATTGGTGTTTGAGGCGGGAGATTTATTGCGACTCATACACCGGCACATAATCTCTATTGCTTTCCTCGAGGACACAATTGGAAGCTGTTGAGGGATCTTCGTTTACTCACGGATATTTTCCTCTTACACATTTCAGTCCAAACATGACGCAGATTTTTTTTTTTTTTCACCAGAAGTCTCAGTTGCGTCGATGTGTGACTGTTCTATTGCTTCAGATGGTGAAACCGTAGAAGCTTCCACTTACTGATCGCGGTTCAAGTCTCCAGAGCACGTCAATCGCGTCACCCTAAACGATCTCCAATGCAGACATTTCTGATTTGTTTGTCGTAGGTTGTCTGATAACGAATGGAATTTTTCCTTAGCAGTCGAGTTGTCTACCTTTTGTTGCCTTGGCATTAATATTACCAGCAGTGCTATAATCTTCAACCGCGCTACTAGACTGGGCTGGAAACATATCAGCATTTCCCGTTCCTACATCGATCTCGTATTTCCATGTGCGCTGACAGACATAAACGCACGATCTTTTAAGACATTTGCAAACATCAATACCATGTTGAGGACTATTGTTTACAGTCTCTGTTCTATTAACATCAACTGAATTACTTTCAGCTGACGTGGCATCATTTGCTATGGTTCTCAGATTTCTCCTTTGTAAGGCAAGAAAATAGCGGTTTCCGTTTAGTCAGCTTGAGTTTAAGGCGGGTATCTAGCCTGGGGCAGCCTTCTTGTCGTGATCTGCTTCATTACATATGAAGCATGCTGTTAGTTGATCCCTGCGTGTAATGTATACTTGATAGCCCTCACTACACATTACGCACTGAATCAGTTTCTGAATGTCAATTTTGATAGATCTTCCTCAATTTGGGATGGGGAATGAATGATATTACGTATCTATACCACCCCACGGGCGTTAAAGTTGGCAATGCAACTGCATGTTTCCGTCAGATGCTGAAAGCGGTGGTGCGGGATCCGGCGATCACAGTGGAGCACACCCGCTGCGCCACGCCTCCAGCCACCAGTGGTATCATGAGCAGCCTCTGCAGCCGAAATACAGGATGGCCGGCGGCAGCGAGCCAGCTAGCATCGCACTTTGAGCATTTTCACTCCGTGATGGTACGCCGAGACTACCTAGTACGGCTGTGTTACCATCGATGCTGCTTTATCACGGAGAGCCTCACCCTTTTCGTATGTGGGCTCTATTTCTTGGTGAATTTTTTGTAATGCCTCTTAGTTTGTATGAATGCATGGTTTCGCGGCGATATGAATTTATAAAATTTTCTCGGGCTTCCAGCCGCGTCAGGTGGTTAAAAGCTCACGAGCTTTCGACCGAGCCTTCCTCAGTCATTGTCAATAATGACTGCTGTGTCGCCGTGGCCGCGTCATTATATAGCCGCACTGCTGGCTGTGACGTAACTAGTGCTCTCTTCCTCGCCATATATGCTCATATTTTCATCCCGCGTCCGTCGCGTCCGTTTTAACCCCGCTATGGCCGGGTCCCAGGCTGTGATGAGCTGCAAACCGCCGTCCTCGTTGATGGGGTTTTCAGAGCTTTTTATTTCAATAACTTCCTTTATGACGCTATCCCAAAATCCCATCGTCCTCATAACGACAGATGTTTCGTCGAATATAATTCGGTGTCCATTTTCTAAGGCGCGTTCTGCCACGGCTGATTTTTCTGGCTAGCATAGGCGTAAGCACCTCTTGTGCTAGCCGGCCGGTGTGGCCGTGCGGTTCTAAGCGCTTCAGTTTGGAACCGCGTGACCGCTACGGTCGCAGGTTCGAATCCTGCCTCGGGCATGGATGTGTGTGATGTCCTTAGGTTAGTTCGGTTTTAGTAGTACTAAGTTCTAGGGGACTGATGACCTCAGAAGTTAAGTCCCATAGTGCTCAGAGCCATTTGAACCATTTGAACCTCTTGTGTTCCGTCCGGCGTTGCTCCACAATGCGTACCGTTTGGCCGACGTAGTAACAGCTACACTGACATGGTATCTTGTACGCTCCAGGCTTTCTAAGCCCTAGATCGTCCATAACAGGCCTCATGAGCTGTCTAATTTTTGCTGGGGTTCTGAACACCGAAGAAATAATATATATCTTCAGGAGCCGGCTAATTTTTCCCGACACTGTACCACAGAAAGGCAAGAACACAAGTTTCTTGCTTTCTTCTTCCGTGGTATACTCTTCTCTGTTGGTGTGTTTCTTGCGTGTCACACCTGATATGGCCTGTGATATCTGTCCGTGTCTGTACCCGTTTTGGGATAGCGTCATAAAAGAAGCTATTGAAATAAAAACCTCTGAAAACACCATCAACAAAGACGGCGGTTTGCAGCTCAACACAGCCTGGGACCAGGCCATCGCGAGGTTAAAACAGGCGCGACTGACGCGGGATGAAAACATTACCGTATATGGAGAGGAAAAGAGCACTAGTTAAGTCACAGACAGCAGTGCGGCTATATAACGACGCGGCCACGGCGACACAGCAGTCATTCTTACCACTTGACAATGACTGAGGAGAGCTCGGTCGAAAGCTGCTGGGATTTTAACTACCTGACGCGGCTGGAAGCCCGAAAAAATTTTATTAGCGTCTTAGAATGTTCGAAGAAATACAAATTAAGTAAATCTTCTCTTTACTGTGCTATCTTGTTGATTAATCATTTCTGCTTCCGTCCAGCTTTCCTTCAACGACAGTTTCACACCACTCTGTAGTCTACCTCTGTAGTCTCTATCGTGCAGCGAGCGATCTATACGCTGAATGACACTGGAGACTGGAGAAGGACCATCGAGTCAGATGGCTAATAGTAAGTTTGATATAGTCAATGAATTTGGTCGGGAATTAATCACACACGCTACGGTCGCAGGTTCGAATCCTGCCTCGGGCATGGATGTGTGTTTTGTCCTTAGGTTAGTTAGGTTTAAGCAGTTCTAAGTTCTAAGGGACTGATGACCTCAGCAGTTCCACAGTGCTAAGAGCCGTTGGAACCATTTGAACCAATTAACCAAACAACGACAAGACTTGAATAACTACAATCTTAATTGCTCGTCTGAGCAAGAATTGGATAGCAACTTGAATAAAACTGCACTACTCCTAATTGCTATATTCCATGGAGCGAGGTATTCGGCTAGGTATGAGCACGAGCAGATTTAGTGCGAATTGTACAAGTCGAGGTCCTGGGACTGATCTACACAGACATCCCTCCTGGACCGCTGTCTGTACTGAACTCTCCTGCAGGCTACGCCACCTCCGCTTTTATACTGTGTTGTACGCCACGCCGCCCCTTCCACATTGGTGCTTATGGTCTCCACCCTGCAGCGTCTCGTATGACGGTATTTAGTAGTCGCCAACCCACTGCCACAGCTAGCACCTCTTCATCTGAGCTCACGTGATACCTCGTGAGTTTACACAACATTTCTGGCCAACGCTGAAGCTAACGCCCTTCCTGTGTCGTTTCCTTAGTACTGTGAGTACGTTAGAGAAAACTTATACATTCTGGCTGCTGTTCTGTTGCCTTCCAGGCGTTGCTTAATTTAATCATGCGACACGTTGTACGAAGTTGTACATAACATAACCGATAAAAATCTACCCTGACCTTATTCATGTTTGCATGAACATTTATATTATCTACACTTTTAGTGTTATTATTTTGCTATGAATTTCCATTGGGATGTTCAAGACACGCACATTTGTTACACTGCCCAACTGTACAGTGACCAGCACATTGCAGCAAAACGGTATCAAGAAAGCGTGACCCGCTCGCCAATGGAAAGAGCGGTCAGCGCTACACCATTGGAGGACAGAGCTCAGCGCCCACTTTTCAACGCTGGCATAACCAGCCGACCATCGCTGGTCAGCTCAGGTCGGTCGCAGACTTCGAAAGCATCAATACTGATAAATAGGAAGACAATACTTAGCTTGTATCCTGCGAGTAGCAATAGCGGATAAAAGTGGATAAGTACCTGCATGTAGGAGGCACAGGAAGCTACTTAAGCCATCCCTTCACAAGAAGTAAAATTTCCTTCCTTTTTAGATACAAATTCTATTACTTTTTAGGGTTTTGTGCAGATGATTTTTGGTTCCAGTCAACGGCCTTCGCAACTTCTCTCCTTCCTTGTTTGTGTTGGTGCTGACTTCCACAGTAGCCGACACAAGTTTCCTTTTCCTGGACCAACGGTTAACTTACAGACAGAGTCTGCTGCTGATGTTAGCCAAAGATATCAGTAAACTCACGGACTAATCCCTCGTACATTAGGTTAGAGCAATATCTGAAGTAGTAGCCGACTCGTCAACATTAAATTGCACACTGTCTGCTTGATAGCTTTTAGCTTCATTTAGGTAGTTACCCATTTCTGAATTTTGAGGCATATTGCTCGCTGATTGTCCGTGGCCAATTGCAGATTCAAAGCATTTTTCCATATTATCTTACCACACTTAAGAAGGTGCAAAGACAACGACTTTGGCATAATGAAGCTGTGTAATAGATGCTACATGAGTCAGCGCGAGTAGCACATAGCTAGTAAACACAGGCTACAGTGCGCTGTGTGACCGACGGCTGCGACCGCTGAAGAAGAACTGAGCTGCAAAGGCAGTCACGCAGCTGCGACGTGATGAAGAGATTTTTCATTTATTTGCTTACTCAAGGCGGAAGCATCTTGGCGTTTCTGATAAATAAAAGTAAGTCTTACAATCCATAATTATTATAAAAAGGATATACATATATATGTACGTATGTATGTACACTCTGTGATCAAAAGTATCCAGACACCTGGCTGAAAATGACTTACAAGTTCGTGGCGCCCTCCATCGGTAATACTGGAATTCAGTATGGTGTTGGCCCAACCTTAGCCTTGATGACAGCTTCCACTCTCGTACGCATACGTTCGATCAGATGCTGGAAGGTTTATTGGGAATGGCAGCCCATTCTTCACGGAGTGCTGCACTGAGGAGAGGTATCGATGATCGTTGTTGAGGCCTGGCGCGAAGTCGGCGACCCAAAACATCCCAAAGGTGTTCTGTAGGATTCAGGTCAGGACTCTGTGCAGGCCGGTCCATTACAGTGGTGTTATTGCCGTGTAACCACTCCGCCACAGGCCATGCATTGTGAACAGATGCTCGATCGTGTTGAAAGATGAAATCGCCATCCCAGAACTTCTCTTCAACAGTGGGAAGCAAGAAGTTGCTTAGAACATAAATGCAGGCCTGTGCTGTGATAGTGCCACGCAAAACAACAGCGGGTGCAAGCCCATCCAAGAAAAACACGACCAAACCTAAGCCCCGCGCCTCCGAATTTTACTGTTGGCACTACACACGCTGGCGGCTGACGTTCACCGGGCATTCGCCATACCCAAACCCTGCCTTCGAATCACCACATTGTGTACCGTGATTCGTCACTCCGCACTACGATTTCCACTGTTCAATCGTCCAATGTTTACGTTCCTTACACCAAGCGAGGCGTCGTTTGGCACTTACCGGCCTGATGTGTGGCTTATGAGCAGCTGCTCGACCATGAAATCCGTTTTCTCACCTCCTGCCTAACAGTGCTAGTACTTGCATTGGATCCTGATGCAGTTTGGATTTCCTGTATGATGGTCTGGATAAATGGCTGCCTATCACACATTACAACCCCCTTCAACTGTCGGCCGTCTCTGTCAGTCAGCAGACGAGGTCGGTCTGTACGCTATTGTGCTGTAAGTGTCCCTTCACGTTTCCACTTCACCATCGCATCGGAAACAGTGTACCTAGGGATGTATAGGAATGTGAAAATCTGGCGTACAGACGTATGACACAAGTGACGCCCCATCACCTGACCACTTTTGAAGTCCGTGAGTTCCCCGGAGCGCCCCATTCTGCTCTCTCATAATGTCTAATGGCTACTGAGGTCGCTGATATGGAGTACCTGGCACCGGGTGGCACCAAAACATATGTTTTTGGGGGTGTCCGGATACTTTTGATCACACAGGACACGTAGAATGGGGAAAATTTCGTTGCACGCAATCCTTCCTCGTGTTGCATTTTTTTATGTATAGCAGTGTAGCGGACCACAAAAATCAATTGTACACCCTAACCATTTTTAACCGAATGAGGTGCATTGGTTTGCTGTAGTCGTCTTCATAAAGATCTGTCGTCATTTACTCCCTTCCTGTACCCTGCATAGCGAGTGCTTTATGGCTCCACACACGTGGCGGGGTTCACAATCGCACCTGTCTGCCATTTGCGTTGAGTGGATGTCATACGCGGCCCTTGCCACGTGTTCCGAGACAGCTCTCACAGGGATGAGGCTAAAAGCATTAGCAGTTGTCGCATTCGCATTCCCGGAACCGAACCCGCGATTCGCAGAAATCCCACCGCTGCGGACGACCACTGTTGATTTAATGAACAGGACAATCTACTCAACCCTGCGCTCCAACTGTCCACTGTGGTTGCCGTGGGCGCTGACGTGTTAGCGTGTAAAATGAACCATCTCATGAATACTGGACTGCTCCAAATGGCTCTCCGGAAATGAACAGTCTTTCTCCTCTTGGCGTGACGGGCACGTGTCGATTTCTGTGGCGACGCTTCCAGCCGCCTCCTGTCCCGTCTTCGTGGTGTTGTGCCCATGTGGACAGTAGAGCTCTGTGTAGGCCAACACTCCGCGATTCATAGCTTCCGTGATAGGCTGGTTCCTGTTGAAACAATACTTTCAATTGTCTCTCATAAATGACTTGGCAGTTTAATTTTCGGCGTCTATTCTTTTCCTTCAGAGTTTCAACATCTCAACTGTATTATTTGCTGCCATGTACCGACATGCCTTGAAGTTTTCTGCCTATCTTAAAGCAGAGGATAGAATTACAATCGAATTTTATCGGAAATAGTAAAATATGTTTCTTGTTACATAATTTCTTTGCTGTCTGAGTGCAGTAAGCATGTATTCAAATTTTATACCATTTTCAGCAATTCTGAAGAAGAGTCTTCAGAATGATAGAAGTACACAAAACACCACACCAAAAAACTTTCTCCCTGTTTACAGTTCTACTAGAGATTGTAGCGTGTTCCACAGCAAGATGGCGAAAGAGCAGCTTGCTAATAATTTGTAATTTGCTTGTCGCTACCGCTGTGTCTTTCTTCAAAATTTATTAACTCACATTTAATCGACCTCAGGATACTTAATCCCATTCTCACCGGTAGCACCTACAGTGACACACTGCTCCGCACCATAATGCTACCATGCAAGGGTGACGGAACATAGCTAAAGTATAACTACAGATTATTACATCTTAAACAAAATTTTACGCTGACATTTTGTTTCATGTTGACCATTTAATGGCGTACCGACGCTATAGATTTTTAAGTAGTAATGGTAGATCCGTTTTCTTGTACCGTTTTCTGGTACTGACGCACTGCCTTATGAGCTCTTGGATAGGATTTAAGTGTCCTAAAATCATTGTGAGTTGACAAATTTGCAATAAGCACAGCTGAATGAGCAAGTCAAATAAAATAACGAAAGTCATATTACTATGTGAAATGATGTATCTAGACAAATGGCTACTAAAAGATTAGTACATACCCATAATGTGTGGTTAGTATCTGACACAGCCATATCATGCTAATACAGGAACAGAAAACACCTCCCCAAGAACACAAGGCACTGAATCCGATGTGAGGTAAATAGACCCCTTGGATTTCTGATTATGAAGCGATACTTGAAAGGAGAAAAGTGGAAAATGACTGGAAGATCAGTGAGCATCATAGCACAGCAGACAACTAGAAATAAGGTTTGAGGCAGGGACGGAGACATGAATTTAATAGTCATGCCGCCCAGTTGCAACTGTATGAAGGATATGAGTAAAAGGCTAGAATTAAAATTTACCTCAGGCTTTTAGGCCCCATGCAATGCGAAACTTTGTGCTAACCTTTCTCACCTTGTAGACGGCTTCTAGGAGCAACCAATTCTATTAGCCAGACCACGCATTTCCAGTGAGGGAGAAGCATAACGTCTGGCGAAGAGATGTACAGTCAGCAAAGCCCTTGGCAGAATTGCGAAGGCTGCCATCCCCCTCTCAGATCCCCCCCCCCCCCACCCCCACACCCGCCACTTTAAAACTAGCTGAGATTTCGCAGATATAAGTACGGGTAGTAAAACGAACCATTATCGGAGAATATTAATTACATTATTGATACTGATAAATAATCTCACATAAAAACCGAATGTTTCTTTGTAGTAAATGAACTATTTCAACTTGCATAAACTCAAAAAATTTGAAAATATTGAAAAATCTGTACCTTATAGTTTAGGTAAGCTACTCTACCGTGGCATTTAATTCAAAAATGTGTTTTTGTTTGCTGATTTTAAATAATTCATAGAGCATAAATTAAAAGTGACGGAAGAAAGGGCCTGTAATTTAGAGTAGAGAAAATACCCCTTTCCATAAATTACACATTTATTAAATTTTACTTCGCATTTCTTTGTTATGAGCAACGGCAACTCGTTGATTGAACCGTTGAAGCGACGTTTAACAAACAGCTAAATTCGAGAGTATGTTTCAATCATACCCACCGTAAGTGGTATTTTATTATATTTACTTTTCTGAAAACGTATTCATAGGCTTTATCATCTTCAGAGAAGTTTAGATGTTTGGGTAGACATCTCATAACCATATTTTGTGAATACCTTCAGAATATCCAGATGGGAAACTGTGGCAAAGCTCTTCGTCAGTTCTTTCACCTGAAACTTGAAAGCAACTATTTCGTTAACTAGTTCCACTGTATTAATTTTTCCGCTGCATTTGGCATCAAAATCAGGTGAACACTTTTCAATACGTTTACATCTATATCCACATCTACGTCATTAGTCTGCTACTTACAATGAAGTGCCTGGCAGAGGTTTCAATGAACCACTTTCAAGCTGTCTCTCTACCGTTCCACTCTCGAACGGCACGCGGGAAAAACGAGCACTTAATTTTTTCTGTGCGAGCCTTGATTCGTCTTATTTTATCGTGGTGATCACTTCTCCATATGTACCTGGATGCGAACAGATTGTTTTCGCAATCGGAGGAGAAAAGTGGTGATTGAAATTTCATGAGAAGATCCCGTGGCAACGAAAAACACCTTTGTTTTAATGATTGCCACTCCAATCCACGTATCATGTCTAAGGCACTGTCTCCTCTATTTCGAGATAATACAAAATGCACTACCCTTCTTAGAACTTTTTAAATGTCATCCATCAGTCCCACCTAATCCTCATCCCACAACACACAACAAAACTCCAGAATAGGGCGGACAAGCGTGGTGTAAGCAGTCCCTTTAGTAGACCTGTTGCACCTTCTAAGTGTTCTGGCAACGAATCGCAGTCTTCGGTTTGCTCTACTCTCAACATTATCTATGTGATCGTTCCAATTTAGGTAATTATTACAAATAATGCCCAGGTATTTAGTTGAATTTACAGCCCTCAGATTTGTGTGGCTTGTCGCGTAATAGAAATTTAGCGGATTTCTTTTAGTACTCATGTGAATAGCTTCACACTTTTCTTTATTCAGAGTGAATTGCCACTTTTCGCACCATACAGATATATTATCTAAATCATTTTGCAACTCTTTTGATCATCTGACGATTTTACAATACGGTAAATAACAGCATTATCTGCAACAATAGAAGACACAGAGCTTTAATTTAAGGTGTGATATATGTGAGGTTTCCCATTTCAAATATTAGTCTGTCAAATACTTATAATCTAGCTCCATCAGTCTCGCTCAAGTCCTCAGAAATCGGCAAATATCGGAATCCTTCAGTCAAATACTGTAGTTGCTTCAGTTCACTTTGCCAGCCGCTAAAATTCTACAATGTCTCCACAAAGTAGCAGCAAGTGCGCCATTGGAGAATATGAACGAGCAACATAGGCTGCAGCTGTATGAACAAAATGTTCTGGTGTAAGCAAAAGCATCGGAACGAAGGCGAAGAACAGAAAACCAGAGAAGGCGACGAGGAAATGTCAGCCAACAGTCCGATGACAAGGACCTAGCCGCGGCAGGAGCGCCCCCCTGCAAGAAGCGAATATAAGCGACCCTCCTGAAAGCCTCGGCTCGGTCTTCAGCAAGGTCCTGGAATCTATCCTCACCCGACGCATCCACCAGCATCTCCGCCAGCACCGCCTCCTTCCCGTTACCCAGTGTGGCTTTCGGCCGTCCTTCTCTTCCGACGACCTTCTCCTTCACCTCACTCATCTCCTTTCCGAACAGCTTAATTCCCGTCGCTCCGCAATCTTCCTCTCCCTGGACCTCGAACGTGCCTATGACCGCGTATGGCATTCCGGTCTCCTCTTCAAGCTCCAAACCTTCGCCCTTCCCATTAACTACGTCCGTCTGATCGGCTCCTTTCTCTCCCGTCGTCCGTCCTATGTCACCACCCATAACACATATTCCTACACCTTTTTCCCCTCTGCCGGTGTGCCCCAAGGCTCCGTCCTCTCCCCCCTTCTGTACCTTTTGTACACGGCGGACATGCCGCCGCCGTCAGCCCCCGTCCACCTTCTCCAGTTTGCCGATGACACCGCCTTCCTTGCCCTTGCCCCCACCCTACAGCGCTCCCAACGCCTTCTCCAATCCCATCTTGACCGGTTCACCGCTTGGTGCAACCAGTGGTTGCTCAAGGTCAATCCCTCCAAAACCCAGGCGATCATTGTAGGCAAAACCACCCCTTCCTTCCGCCTCCTTGATTTCTACATCACCATCTATGGCCGTCCTATCGCCCTCACTCCCACCCTTAAGTACCTTGGCGTCACCCTTGACCGTCGCCTCTCCTGGACTCCCCACCTCCGGACAATCCAAGCCAAGGCACGCTCCCGACTCAGTCTCCTCAAGCTCCTCTCTGGCCGTACGTGGGTTCTGGACCCCTCCACCATCCTCCACACCTATAAATCCCTCATACGCCCTATCCTTTGTTAAGCCCATCCGGCTTGGATCTCCGCCCCCCCTCTCTTTTATAAATCCCTCCAAATCTTTGAACGCCATGCTCTCCGCCTCGCCTATCGCATCCGTCTCCCCCCCCCCCCCCCACGCGGATCCTGTATGATCTCATCCCCTTCCCCCACCTCCTCCTTTTCCTTGAAAGGATACGGATCCTGTACACCTCCCGTAAACTCGACCCTCCTCACCCGCTCGTTTCCCCGATCCTCTCCCACCCCCGCCCACTGCCGCACCTGTATTCCCACGCCCCACCCGGTCTCCATCTCACAACCCTCCTTACCCTCTCCCAAGGTGGCTTGCGCCAGCTCCCCCTCCCTGATGATGTCCTCCTTCCCTGCATCTACCCCTCCTATCAACTTTGATCTTCCCCCCCCCCCACCTCCTGTGTCCTATCCTTTAGGCACCCTCTCTCCCTCCCTTCCCTTCCCTTCTCTTTCCTTTCCCCCCTCCCTCCTCCCCTCTCTCCCAGGCTTCCCCTCCCCCTTCCTCCCTCCCCCTCTCTCCTTTGCCCATGGCATCTCTGCTCTCCCCTCTCCCATTCCCCTTCCCCTTCCTCCTCCTCCACCTCCTCTCTTGGCAGGTCCCCGGACTCGTACACGCTGAGTGAACATTCGCGCGCCGGAGATCATCGCCGTCAGTGTTTCGTGTGTGTGCCTTCGTTTGTGTGTAGTGCTGTTCGCCGTCACGCCACCGCCGTTCACGTGCCGTCGCCATCATCCATGTTCTGTGCATCGTGTCGCCCAGTGTTAGTGATGTTTCTCGTCCAGCGTGAACGGCTCCATGTTTTTTCGATTTTTAGTGTCTACATTTCTTGCCCACCGTTTTTACTGTCTACTCTGTGCCACCTTTATGTACTACTTGTTGTCACACTCAAGACTGAAGAGCGGCGTATTGTGCTGCTGACAGCCCGCCTTTGTATAAGGTGTTAAAATCACAATAAAGAAAAAAAAAACAAAAGCCTCGGCCGCTCAGATCGCCTCAGTGTACTGACATTAGTGGAACGTATTTGCGGAGCGTGCTTCAAGGACCACTAGTTGTGATCCTTCTCAGTTACATGTCTGGAATTTGACTACAGCGAAGAATCTTACTGTTTGCATGTTTCTTGAGACAACGATGTAACTGCAAAGTTAAGTATTGTTAACTAATTTATAGACATAAAGCTACTAATGTTATTTGTTGGAATTGTTGTATAGCAGTCTGAGAACGCAGCATCGCTTAGGCACCCTATAAGATACGAGTGGGCTAGATTCCACACAAAGAGCACTGTTGCCACGTACACCATGTGGCTGATAGTGTCTTCTGTTCGGCAATAGTTGTTTCTTTACGATGGTACATGGACGAAATTAGACTGTGAGAACAATGTCCACTTGCAGTCGCGGGCTGCATTTATTCCGGTTAGCTCTTGGAATAAATAAATAAATAAATGAAATAAAAAAAGGTTCACATGGCTCTGAGCACTGTGGGACTTAACATCTGAGGTCATCAGTCCCCTAGAACTTAAAACTACTTAAACCTAACTAACCTAAGAACATCACACACCTCCATGCCTGAGGCGGGATTCGAAACTGCGACCGTAGCGGTCTCGCAGTTCCAGACTCAAGCGCCTAGAACCGCTCGTCCACACAGGCCGGCGCACCCAAAACCTTCTTCTTTTTTACTCGATCGACTTTTGAGCCCTCTGGGCGTCTGAGCTCTTGGTGGGAGCCTATTTCGCTACCCCTACTGTGCGGCGTTGAGAGCCAGATGTGTTGGACCACGATAAGTAGCGCAGTGGTTAGCTCACTGGTCTCACATCGGTGTAACAGCGGTTTAAATGCCATTCCGACCTTTATGAGAACCTTAGTATTGCCAGAATTGATTACGGCAAGATCTGCGATGGTTTGGCTGGGAGAAAAAGGAAAGAAAGAAAGCTCAATTGACGATCTCGTCATAGATGGGAGAGTACACCCCAATTTTATATCCTTACCTCCTTAACGTGACTTGTGCCCATTAACAGCGATTGCTCCCCGAAGTCTGTTGACATCTTGGATATTAGATAGTGCCCTCAATTATCGTACGTTAGTCAAATTGAGAAGTTAATTCAAGACAGGGGGAGGTATTGGTGGCGTTCGATAGAGCCCATGTTATATATGTTGATGCGATTGCAGAATCAAGAAGAACTTGTCGTAGGTTGGACGAGACGATAACGGGGAGGATCGAAAAGTTGTAGTTAGAGAATAAGCTGTGGTTACAATCCTGGACAATCTTTATTTTAAACTTTTCGGACAGTGCAACTTGCAGGAACATCTGGATAACTGCGATTGCAAACACAGCAAGAAAGACAAATTACAGCTTTGAAGGGTCCCACACATTAGTGATCAACTTCTTTGCGGTAAATCAGTGAAGTTCGTTTGTATTATTGAAAGAAAATTAAAGGAAGAGAGATCGGTTAGTTTAATCGCGCGCTTTAGTTTAGATTCGCGTCCGCTTTCGTTGGTAACTGCACAATGTGTGTGAGATTTGCAGATCCTCTTTGAATCCCTCCGGCTGCTGGGATTTGAAAAACGACAGAGTGGGAGAAAATGCTTTCGCGTTACTCGGTAGCCGTCGCAAAGATGCTTGCTCGTGGGACGCTGTGGTTTAGTGTTTGGACACTGTGAATTCAAATGTATCATGGTTTGTTGAGATCACGCCGATACAACTTAACTTATTCCTTACAAAATGTTTAATGTTTAACTTCCTATCTTTTACAGTTAAGGACCTCCTCCGATATGGTTCATAGTCTTTTAATTTATCTTGCAGCAGTACATGCTTGAATGAACTTGAAACGTGGGTTTCCCTCAGCGAACCATGTATCCGAACGAATAATTACATTTGGAGCCTTCTCAAGTTTTGATTAAAGCGAAATGTGCTAAAATATGTCCGCACTGCGGGAACTGAATGATGATGAAAATGTAACGCTTCTGACAAAATTCAACCTTGTAGCGGTGATAGTGAAAAAGATAACGCATCTGACAATGTTTAATGGGGAATATCGCATTAGAAGGTTCAAAAAATTCGACTTTTTAAAACTACGTAAGTCGTTAGCTTAACTATCCAAGAATACGCTGTTAAAATTTCAAAGTGAAATTCGCATTCGTTTAGATTGTATGAGCACAGAATATTCTTCCAATATATGAAGATTTATCAAGGATTACTGGAGAGATGTTAACGTGGCCACACACAAAATGCGAATGGAAGTTTTAATTACACTATTTGGCGATTAGCTCATAAACACTTGCACTCCGGAATAAAAGTCGTTCAACTGGCGTCGTATTTAGCTGCCGGCTTATTCAGTGAATGAAGTTCATCACTTCCGATGCTCATGAACGAGGCAGGAATTGTTGCAGGAACGCAAAGTTTCAGTTGTGCCGAACAAATGGATATCCAGCGCGTGAGCCGGCAGAATCGACGCAGTTCATTGGAACCAAAGGAAGGTCGGAAAGCTAGGAAAGCACTGCTGCAAACGCAAAATGAAGCCTGCAAGGAAGAAGAAGGATTACTATATCGTGCTGGAATCACAGATTAGTCGGTAAGCATTTTACATTATATACATTTCTAGTTTCCGAGAATTTATTTTTAAGCACGTTTATCTCGAAATGACTGTTTTTACATTTGCGTGCAGTCTAACTCAAAAAGTAGAGAACCCATAATTATGAAAATTGATAGTATGATTCTTTATAAAATTAGGAATTGTATTAACCAACGTGTGAGACGATACCATGATTTTAAGAGTATTTTTCCTTACATAATTAGAGAGAAAATCCTGAAAATCGAAGTAAATTGTTCCAACCCATGCAAAATTTTTAATTTTCATTATTTTCACCTGCATTGAGGTTCATATTCTTAGAAAACAAGTTATTCATGTAAAATCAAAAACTTTTTGATTTGACATGAAAATCGCAATGACTACACAGCACGCAATTGGAGAGCTTTAGTCACAACATTCATTGGACATCACAGCGTCTCTTTGTTATTTTTCGCTGAAATTGTTCAAATATATTCACAGAGACTCTTCGAAATATGAATGAAATGATGTCAAAGTCTGATTAAGTTCTAATTAATTCGTCCCACCGCAAAAATCAGTGTCAAACGGCCTCCCAATGTGGTTTCGTCCCTTAAACCCTGTAAAGAGCAAGCTAGAAATCATTTGCTTATGGTTATTAAACAAACTATTGAGTCCTAGAAAGGCTACACGCTCAATGAAATGGTGCATAGCCTATCTAATACCTATATTTCAGTTTCGAATTTTAAGTATTATTCTGATAAAGCATCCTCCTTTGGCAGTCGTTGTAAACATAGGTTCCTATTATGTGATGTGGAAACGCTCATTTAACTGGTCAAGTATCCTTCCTTCCGATCCTGGCAAATAAAAAGTTGTCCTAAGGAAGACTACAGCACTATAATCCATGTGATGTTGATTGCAATTTCCGGCAGTCGCATCACGCCAGTTAAAAAAGACAAGCATGTCAATATCGGCAATCGTCTCCGTTCTCACCGAGTAACACAATTGCCACAACTACTTTAACTGAACTAAACTGAGCTGAATAATCTTCATATTCTCTGATTATGACAAAAATACCGCAGCCTAGGAGGAAAATGGATAGTCTGAAGTAACATGAGGATTTATTCACATATCAAACCCATTTTAGACCTATTTTATCATCAAATTAAATATCTCTGAATCAACATGAAGATTTATTCCTATATTAGAACCATTTTTGACCAATTTTAGCAGAAAATGAGTATCTCGTATAGGTTGCATCCCAAATGCTACAATGAACTGTTGTTGAGAGTGGTCAATGAAGTCTTCTGTGTGATGTAGATATATTGGATATAAATAGAGGGTACAGATGCCAATCAGTATAAGTCAGTGCAGAATGAAAGTGAAGATAATTAGATGTTTTCAGAATGTAACACAGAAAAATACAGGTGATTCATACAATGATAAGATTTTTTTTATTGACACCTAATACAACAACTCATATATTAATCATCATGTGGTGTTGCAGTTCTTCTTGTTATGTCCACGCTTCCTACGAAAATAGGACGAAGAATTACCCCTTATGCAAGAAACCATTTTTCTGTTTTGTTTTCCCCAGACATGTTTCAGCACTTTTTGTGCTATCTTCAGTGGTTTTTATTTTCTACGTTACATGATGCTATTGGACATTTATTTTGGTTCCTATACAATCTGCTACTTCTCATGGTTTTGGTGTTGTGGTACTTTCTCATATGTTGTTGGTGAAGTGAATAGGCTGAATTCGTGACCTGTGGTCGCTTGACGCTGCACTTTGTCCGATTTTTCAAAGCATAGGCAGAGTTTTTGCCGCCATTACGTGATGTTGTCAATTACTGGGAGGATACAGAAGAACATATATAATTTAAAACATATCCATAATTTAACACAAAACCTGTGACTTATGGTAACTGCCCACTGCACTTTTTTGATGAATTTAATCTATATATTCATCATTATCGCTTCCATGCTCTGCAAGATTCTTGATTTCTATTGTTTTTGAGGATGATGCACGTGTTCTATCGTTTATTGAAAGTAACTATCAATAAAATGAGTGGTAATTTGAAGGAATAAATTGCAAAAGTTCCAACATATGCTTTCTTCAGCTCTTTAACATGACGACGATCTGGATACTGGAGATCTTGAACAATATTTATCAAATGATCACGCATTCCTTTTGAATTTGATTAATTTTGATCTCATAAAATGCAATATCTTCCAGAAATTTTTCCTTCAAGAAACTAGAATTTTCCTGGTCTTCGCAGTATCTTAGCTATTTCATTTTCAACCAGCTTACTTTACCCCCTTCAGTATAGGTTTTCCTGTTGGAAATTGGGGCTTACAAATTTTTGGTTGAAAGAAATTCTTCTCACTTCATTTCTGTTACCAGAAATGGATTTTTGTCAATGTCAGTTGTTACTAAATCAGTCTAGTCTCTTGGACAAAAAATAAATTCTATCTTTTTTGCTTTGGATTCGATAACGCTAAAATATGCATCATTTGGTAGGTAACTGTGTCCCGATAGTGTAAATTTGTGGTCAATGTAATCACCTGACATACCTGAATCTTGCAAAACTTTTTGCAATGGTAAGCTTAGTTTGATATTCTTGTTTTGACCTGTGCAAGAATCTGAATACATGACAATATGGCGATGAGCTGAGGCAAGTTTTTTAAGGTGTTTAACGGGACATGCTCCAACTTACTGTGATCCTCGAGACCCTTCTGTCTCATCACACATGTACGTGTAACACTTAGGGTCATTGACAGTGTGCATTCCTAGGTTATATACATAAATGTTTAGTTTATAATAGGCAACAGATTTGGGAAGTTTTGGGAAAAGTAAAGCTTTTTCCAGATCAAGAATAAAAACGTAAACATCTTCTCCTGCGAGCAACTTGTCTGAATTCAAAGAATCGCTTGCTTGATGTGCTCACCGAAGATGAAGTTCTCTCGTCATCTTTGCATCATCATTCTCAATAGTAAGAATGTTCAGCAGGGAATTGCATAGCTGACATGTATCTTTGGACGGGGGATTAAAATGTAAATCGAAATTAGTAAAAACACGTGATAATACATCGTTTCTTTGACAGATTCGGTATCATCCTGTGCACATTTCTCCACGTAAGGGTTGTACATCTTTGTCATATTCAGATCTGACTGCAAATATCTCGGATTTGGCGCATCAGGGAGGGTATAATGACTTTTGTCAGAGGGAAACGATTTGATGTGTTCTTTCACTTTTGTCACATCGATTTTATTTGTTTTCTTCCTATATCAGTATATGCGGATGGTTCTGTACTACCCGATATTTTGTAACGTCGAGAATCACTAACTTGAAATGTGTCCACATAAAACTGTTTTACACACACGAACTGATATCGCTTTGTTGTTGAATAATATGTCAGAGTTTTCGAGTTTGGTGCATTCGATGAGTTTCTTGGACGACTTTGATTCACCTTGGTGTTGTGAATCAGTCCGCAAAGATAGAATTTCGGAATTTGTATTTTCGCCCAATTTATAAAAGGATTCGAACAATGAACGCCGTTCTGCAGCATTTATTAAATCATAACACTTTTGTGAATATTTACGGTTCACATTTTTAAAGGATGTTGGAGGGATATTTTTCCCACGTCTGTTCACATAATCTTTCGTAGAACATCTTTTGGCAGAACTGACTACCCTTTTACATGAATATTGCTTACTCGTCCTTTTTCTTCCTTACTGTATCATCATATGTTCGTTTCCATTGCTTTTATCATGTTTGTCCAACTAGTGATCATCTTCTTCAGTTACATCTACAAATAAATAAAATATTTAAGAAGTCATTCAATGGAACTCACCAAACAGTTCACTATTAAAAAAAAATCCAAAACACGTGTTCAACAATGCTTGTAATGTAACGTTCCGGTTTGAAGGTTACAATATCAATAACGACATAATGAATACATTAGTTACCGGAAAGAAGCCTTTTCTGAGAGATCACATGAAATTACGACACATTTTAGAGGTTAGAATGTACACTCGACAGCACAAAAAGTGGGTCACGCCTGAATTCCAACATGTCAGCTGCACCTGAATGCATGCAACCAACATAGCATATCTGTGTTGCACATAGTCGCAACCCTCCACAGTAAAGCCGTTGTAAGAAATACAATGGGTACCGCTAGAGACTACTAGAAAACACCAGTCTTTATGAGAGTCCGTCCAGATGTAAAGTAACATCACGATAATACAGAAGAGATTAGACAGTTCTTAACATTTGTAAACTAAACTTCATTACAATAAGTGACATTTCAAACATTATGGGACAACCAATTTTGTCACATAAATCGTTCAGTAATCCTTAGGCACAATTAAATATTTAAGACAGTATATGGATTTATAAAGTTGTATGGCAATTGGAAACAAGTTCTTTACTGTATAAAAGGTTTACCTAACACATGCTGAACGTCGTTCAACGTTCAACGGGGAGTGGTTTCGCATCAAATTTATATAACACTAAGCAGTTAAAAAAAAACGTGATTAACGGCGGCAACCACTCTACAGAAATCCCAACATTAACAGCGAATCACAAGTAATATCACTGTTTACATTATTCATCAACAATTACTTGAACACAAAGTTGTACTTTAAATGTCATGACCAACGTTTTCGTTCTGGATCCGGATGCAAACCCAGAATGTAACGCCATTATTAACCAAGCAAAGCATTGTGCCTCATCGAGACTCGATCACTAGGCAGAAAGAGACGTCAAATATCGACGTTTGCACCAGTATCAGTTATCAATTCTCAGCTTTAACGTAAATGACGATAATGTTTGCACGAAACCAGGAAATTAAAATGACAATTATCTTCTTGGCAATTAACCTCTAAAGACGTTGTATATTGTTACATTGTCAAGGAACAAAGGATGGGCATGTTTAAAATTGAAATGCCGTCATGTAATGCTGCTAACGAGGATGCTAACCCAGCTCCTAATGGGATTGTTGAATAAGTACGTAAAATCAGAATGTAGATATCACAGTTTGTCATCAGTAGTGAGGTTGGAAACTTAAATGACGACTGAAGTTGTATTGCCTGACCGGGTTTTGAACCCGGCGCGTACCGCCGTCGTTGTCTAACTAGGAACAGACGAGAAATGTCCAATGTTGGTCCACCATTTGTGAGATGTGGGCACGTTTAACTAGAAATAAGGCGACGAAAACGTTTATGCTGACTGAGAGTCGAACGTCGCACACATAGCTATGAAGACACGTTAATAATCAAATTCTTACTCAGTAGTAGCTAGGAGTAGCATGTTTAGTTGCAAACCTTAAGGCCTTTCTCATCCGTAGTAACGTGTTGCCTAATATCTGCAATATCATAGTGCTGATTTACAAGTGGACTGACTGCCGTAAAGAGCAATGTTCTCTAGTAGTCGTGTGTCATTGAGTTGTAACTGAAGTGCCTCAGCAGAAAGTAATTTCCGTCGTGCAGCATGTATTGTTTCAGAGACACTGAGTACACGTTATAAGGGCACAAAACGTGTATTATATACTACGTATATACTATTATTTGGAGAAGCTGCCGCCAAACCTGTTCACTTTTTTCATTCCGCTTAGTTGTCGTGGTTGAATACACGTTTTCTTAAGGCTACATCTAATGCAGAGCGCTTACAAGAAAGAATAGTTTCCTGCGTCATGCTATTGCTAGCTAGGTGAAATATTTTGTGATAGCTATGTTTAAAATGAATGTATTTTTGAACGTATTGTTCGTCAAATACTTGATTTTATCGTCAACTATAGGTGTGCCGGAACGTGTTACAGCATAATAGCTGCAGCTGCGTTAGTTTATACTACAGACTTGGGTGGGTTAGGTGTAACTTTTGATCCTTCGAGGGGTGATCGTGGCTTTGCGGCCCGGGTCTGTACTAGCCGCGGCTCGCGAGCTACGGGCCAGCCAGGCTGGCCGAGGCGAGACGGAAGTGAGCGAGCTGGCGGTGGCGTTGGTGGGCCCACAGCCCGGGACGAGCCAGCACGGTTGCGCCGCATGCCTCTGCCTTTGCCGCTCCGTTTGACGTAAATATGTTTACCTCCTCTCCTGGCATCAAAATAAGAGCGGTAAGCAGAAATACACATCAGGCTGTCTGCCGTAATGGCTCGCTGGGAGAGGTCTATTCGAGATAGAGTCGTCGCTCTCATTGAAGAAGGAGGATGTTCCATCAGAAAAGCTGGCAGACGGTATGGCGTACCACGTACCACTGCAACGAGATGGTGGAGGATCTACCTTCAAAGAGGCACCACCAACAGGGCTCCTGGCTCAGGCAGGAAGAGAGTGAGCTAACATCAGGAAGACGGGGACCTAGTGTCTAGGAGTTGAGAAAATCCATTTCTGAACGCGAAGCAGTTGCGGCGGGAGACCAACTGCCCCGGCTCCAGTGACACGATTCGCCGAAGTCTGAGAGACGCTGTACTGCGTGCACGACGATCCGCCGTGAAACAAGAGCTCAGCGAAGACAACGTTTTATACCGGCTAGCATTTGCGGAGTTTCATCTGAGGGCGTCGTGGGACAACGTCATTTTCACTGATGAGAAGGTGTTTTCCACCAGTAACGATGGTCCACGAATCGTTTACAGGCCGCAAGGGACTCACCATCGACGCGAAGTGGCCGGCTATCTGTTACCTGCTGGGGTAAGATTTCTGCGAGAGAGGCGGGAATTCTTCGCAGGATACAAGGAACACTGGACAGCGTGCAAAAATGGCTCTGAGCACTATGAGACTTAACTTCTGATGTCATCAGTCCCCTAGAACTTAGAACTACTTAAACCTAAGTAACCTAAGGACATCACACACATCCATGCCCGAGGCAGGATTCGAACCTGCGACCGTAGCTGTCGTGCGGTTACAGACTGTAGCGCCTAGAACCACTCGGCCACCCGGCCGGCGACAGTATGCCCACATATTGGAAAATGTGATGCTTCCGTCAGTGCGAATGCTGTACGCAGAAGGGGACATCACATTGCAAGAGGACCATTCTCCCATTCACAAGCCTGCATTTGTTCAGCAGTGGCTCTCCACGCTTGGCGTCAACGTCATGGACCGGCCGCAACAGGTGGCTGATATGAACCCCATGGAAAACATGTGAGCTGACGTCGCCAGAACATTAACAGAGAACTGGCCACGAAGCTATCCAACTACTGCGGAAGCTCTTTGAGACTACGTCCTGGAAGCCTGGAAGGAAGTTGCTTCTTCAGGCTGTTACGTCCGACGGCTTATACATTCTATGCCAAGACGCATATAGAAGTACAAAATAATGGAGGATTCTGGATAAAATATTAGAGTCCTTCAAATGTTTTATTATGTCTTCTTTTTCGTCATTTTTCTTCATTGGGAGCTAGTGGAAGATCTCGTGGCAACATAAAAGATACAATATAGGTTAGTTTTCCTTTGAGTTGCATTTTTACTTCAAGTGGGTTTCTTTTGGATATACAGTTTGTTAAACATTCTATTTTGATTTCATTTATACCCTGTCTAGATACTTACAAACTAATCAGCGTAGGTGGACTCTGTCACAGTAGGTTTTGTTATTTCAAACACATCTCTCTCTTCCCCTCCATCCATGAATACACCCTCCGTCCTTCACACAATACGCAAACGATTTCATATTATGTTTACTCCTTGTTAATATCTCCTCTATTCTCTCTCACACACACACTCTCTCTCTCTCTGACACTATCGCCGCAATTGCCCTTCCATTCCATTCCCCCAAAACTTTATAAACAATTCTAACGGTTTCCATTCACGCTACATTTTCTGTTTTAACTGCTGCTGTCTTTACTCTCTATCATTCCTCTCAACACCTATGAAACCGTATTCTTTGATCTCCCCTTCCCTATAACCCATTCTTCGTTCTGAAAACAGTCCTTCCTTAGCCCTCGGTCCTAAGATAAAACGAATGCTTTGCAAGCATTTCACGCTTACATTTGGCACTTGTGCACTTCTATCCATTCCTAGATCCCGCCCTCCTTCCTGTTACCTATGCCTTGACATTTGCATCTACATCTAAATGAATACTCTGCAATTCAGAATTATGTGCTTTGGAGAGGATTCTGTGGTCTGGTGGGTTAATCTTGTATTGATGTGTACAACGTGTAGGTTCACATCTTACGTCAGGCGCATATTTTTATTACACACAAGTAACTCTCCTTCACCCCTAGTAATGCCAAGTGCAGAACGCCAGTAAGTCCAGTAGTTCAATATCCGCAGTAAAGATAACATCCCTTCTGTGCCGACTGGGGCAGAGCGGCATTCGTTTGAGCTGTGACAGATGGAGAAATCCCGGAAGGCAGAGACTCTGTCACCAGCAAGCCGTCGTAAACTAGAAAACGTATTTCATTTAATGAACCAATGGCCATGTAAGTTCACAGGGCTCTTACTTTATTTGAAACTGAGACGCTGAAAATTGTGGTGTTGGACTGGGATTCAAATTAGACTTTACTGTGTTCCCCCAGATTGCAAACTCTTCTAGGCCTCCTCGAAAGGCACCTATCTGGTTTCGAATCCTGATCAGCACAAAATATTCATTATTTCATTTCAATTCCTACCATGTGCACTCCGAACTACTAGTGAAAAATAGCTGCATTTTCAACGTCTCTTCGTTTGTTGTCAGCTGTAACGTGTTCGTTTCAACTCACAGCCACATGATGAGCTTTATATCACAACATTACAAGATCAAACGTTTCCTTACATCTTTTCAAGTTAAAACATTCCTCTCCATCCTACTGGCGAAATCGGATTTGGGTTTGACTTTGGGTTCGTTGTGATCACCAACGACGATATGTTGAGGATTCAAGTTCTAGCCAGCAGAATATTTTCCATCACATCATTGAAAGTATAAAAATGCCACTCATAGCTACCATTAGAAATGAATTTGATAGTTAAAGTGTCCTCATGACCACGTGTGATGGGTTTGAACTCCATTCAGCGCAGAACTTTTCGTCGCCTGACGTCTAGCTAAACATGCGCACATCCCGCTACTGGTGAACCAACAATAGCTGCTTATCATCTGTTCCTGGCTAGAAAACGACGGCCCTAGATACTGGATTCGAATCCGATTCAGGCAAAAACAATTCCATCGTAATTTAAGGTTCCAACATCTCGTTATTGGTAGAAACATTTGATATTTAACTTCTGATTTTACGCACCTCATTAACAATCTGATTGGGTGCTGGGTTCGCATCCCTGTCACAAGCTTTACATGATGGCATTTCAATTTTAAACATGAGCATACCTTGTTCCTTGTAAATGACACCATATTAAACGTCGTTGGGGGTAGTTCCCAGGAAAGTAACTGTTATGACAGGATTCCCAGTTCAGTACAAACATTCTCGTCATTTATTTTCAGGATCTGAATTGATAACTGATACTGGTGCCAACGTCTATACTTAAAGTCTCTTTATGCCTATTGACTGGGTCTCAATAAGGCGCAAACAAAACTTAGCTTAGTTAGCAATGGCTATAGGTGCTGGGTTTCAATCCCGGTCTGAAACCACGACGTTTGTCATGTCATTTAAAGTTCAAATTTGTGTGCACGTAGCTGTTGATGTGTTACGAGAACAATGATATTACTGGTGATTCGCTGTTAATGTTGAGATTTCCGTAGAGTGCTTGTTGCCGTTAATTGCGTTGAGCGACGTTCAGCACGTGGATGAAAAACGTTTTCGAGACCGAAACATTTTTTTCCAATTGCTGCACAGCTTTCTAACACCATATATTGTCTCAAGTATTTAATTTTGATTAAGGATTACTGTACAATATATGTAAAATAATCCGTTTTCTCAGAACTTTTGGCTCAAAATGGCTCTGAGCACTATGGGACTTAACGGCTGAGGTCATCAGTCCCCTAGAACTTAGAACTAATTAAGCCTAACTGACCTAAGGACATCACACACATCCATGCCCGAAGCAGGATTCCAACCTGCGACCGTAGCGGTCGCGCGGTTCCAGACTGTAGCGCCTAGAACCACACGGCCACCTCGGCCGGCAGAACTTTTGGAACGTCATTTGTTGTAATTAAGGTTAGTTTATGGGTGTTATGGGGTGTCTCATCGCTAAGAAGGTGTTTTGTAATATGTTTTGTGTGACGATATTAGTTGACGCATAGACAGACTGCCGTAAAGACCTTTGGTCTCTAGTAGTCTCTTGTGGTACCCATTCTGTGTAGTCAAACGACTGAACCCCACGGGGTTTTGGTGTTTAGAGGACCTGCAACACAGCTACGTTATGTTGGTTGTATTCGGCCGTCACCCACTTTTTTTGCTGTCAAGTGTACATACCTGACTCGGACGAATTATTATAATTCTCTGGTACATGTTCATAGCCGCTATCTGAAATCGGCGTATTTTCAATGAGTGGGGAGGACATCCTGATCTAAAATTCACGTATTGTGGAACAGTAGTAGATTACTATGTCTAACAGTATGCCAAGGCAAACAAACCGGTGTTGCAAACTGGCTCACACTAAATGACATCGCAACATTTCCCATCATTTACTCCGTGGTCAGTACATGTGCTGCTATCTAGCGTAAGAAATGTCAAATTGTGACTTACGTGCCTCGGCAACTGAAAGACTGAATACTCAGGAATCTGTTACGACATATAAGTCACTTGCAGACTGGCTTCCGAACCCTCCGTATAGATATTTGGGATATTGTTCTAGTAATTCTGCTGGCCTGGTGTCTATGTCTTCCCACTTAATGGTACCTCAAGGTGGTCCTGTATCAAAGCTACGTGATACACTTTGATAGTAGGCGCTGTTGTGCTCAGGAGAGTTGATGGTAAAGAAGAAATTGATGTCATCTCTGAATAAAACACTGCTTCATTCATCTCTTCAGCTAACTTTTGTGTTTCGTTGTAGGAGGCAGCCTGCAAAATGACGAGCGGTGAGAAGATTAGAGGTCAGCCCCGATCTTTGAAGCACACCATGTGGGAGCAAAATTAGTCTTGATGTGTGGTGTGGTCAGTGCAACGAGCAAGTGCTACTCGTCTGTTGCGGCGATTGAGGTATATCTGTAACAGGCAGCCATATGAACAATTATAATGACCATATGAGCCATCCTTCAATAGCCAGTATCGATACTAACTGATAGCAAATATCTACTGTCAAATGTAATCGATAATACTAATAAAATACGATTCGGGCTGGCAGAAAGATACTTTCTCACGCAACCAAAGGAGTAACTGTAATATTATCCTAAATTCATAATAGCTCTATTTCAACGGTGAATTGACAACATTTTGTTCCAGTAAGATTGACGTAGAGGAATTATGGGCAAATAAGCAGATTGTAAATCGTGGTGTGGAGAGTTACGTGCCTAGTTAGTGGGTTCAGGACGTAAAGGACCAACCATAGTTTAATAACGAGATTCGGAAAATGCTGAGGAAGCAGAGGATGTTACACTCTTGGTTCAAAGGAGAATACGTAAATGACGGCTTGCAAAGTTTAGTAGAAAGTCGTGCGTCTGCGAAAAGATCTATGCGTGAAGGATACAACTAGTGACACCGCCTTCCCCTGCAAAAAATCTGTAAGGGAATCCGAGATAATTTCGGTTCTTTGTAAAATCGCTAAGTGGGTCTAAGGCTTGCTTTAAGTCACTTTTTTTTAAATTTTAGGTTCAATAAATCGTTCATGCAGGGGAATCAAACATTCGTACCGTCGTTTGACCATCAAACGAACTCCTTTAGTAACAATCACCCTTGGCGTAGAGAAACAGCTGAAGGTGACTTATTTGTTGTAATAAGTCACCAGTTTCGGACGTAATCCCAATTTAGTTTTTCGAAGAGAACGTCAGTGGGCCCTTACATAACTTTCATTTATCGCGAATCTCTTGCCCAGCGCAAAGTTCCAAGCTACTGGAAGGAAGCACCGGTGTCTCTTGTGTATAAGAAGAGCAAACGAATGGACCCGCAGAATTACGGAGCAATATCCATAACATTGGTCTGCTGCAGAAATTTGAACATATTTTCAGTTCGAATATAATAAATTTTCTTGAGACTGAGGGCTTATGTGCACGTATCAACATAGTTTTAGAAAGAATACAACATGCGAAACTTAACTTGCCGTTTTGTCACATGATATACTGCGAACTATGGATAAAAAGGAAAAAGGCAGATTCAATATTTCTAGATTTCCTGAAAGTGTTTGACACGATGCTTCATTGCAGGCTATTAAAGAAGGTACGAGCATATGGAATAGGTTCACAGATATGTGAATGGCTCCAAGATTTCTGTGTTATAGACCCCAGTGTGTTGTCCTCGACGGCGAGTGTATCAGAGACAAGGGTCTCGTCAGGAGTGCCCTGGGAAAGTGTGATAGAACTTGTATTATTCTCTATACACATAAATGATTTGCGGTGAGAGTGGGCAGCAATCTGCGGTTGTTTGCTGATAAAACTGCAGTGTACGGCAAGGCGTCGAAGTTGAGTGACCTGGGAGCATTCGAGATGACTTCTCTTGAGTACTGCTCGAGTATTTGGGATCCGTAACAAGACAGATTAAAAGAGGACATCGAGGCAATTCAGAGGCGGGCTGCTAGATTTGTTACTGGTAGGATCTAACAATACACAAGTGTTACGGAGATGTTTCATGAACTCAAATGGGAATCCCTGGAGGGAAGGAAACGTTCTTTTCGGGGAACACTGTTGAGGAAATTCAGAAAACCCGCATTAGGAGCTGGCTACAGATCGGGTCAGCTGCCTGCAACATGGAGAACCACAAGGTACGAGAAATTAGGGCTCTTACGGAGGCATGAAGACAGTCGGTTTTCCCTCGTTCTATTTGTGAGTGGAACAGAGAATGGAATTAGTAGTATTGGTACAGGGTACCCTGCGACATTTGCCGTAAGATCAACTGCGAGTGTCGCCATAGATGTAGATGTTCGTAGTTTATTCACGTGGGTCGCACAAAAATACACAACGGTTTCTAGTGTCACTGAAGAAAGAAATGACTTTTTAATAGGCATTTATGGCTGTAGCAACTTCAACTTAGCCATTGTGCTGAGTGCTATACAACACGGTATCGTGTAGCAAGACCCAGAGGCGATTTATTTCTGATCAGTAGTCTAGTCGCCCCCATAATGCGCTTTTCAGTCGTTTTACTTACTAAGTTATCCTTACTCAGCTGTATAATATTGAGAGGTGGTAATACAATACTACAATATACAATGTAGTGACAATGCAATCAACAGCTCAGAAGTACTTTATTGACAGCACAAATGTTGTGTGCCACACATAAAGTTAATCTGTTATGGTAATTGTATTTATATTAAGGATTGTTACGTACAGCCACAGTAAGAGGCAGCGTCTTATTGTGTTATGTTAAACCTAGACTTCGAGCTATGCTGCATTCAATGGCCTCCTTTACTGTTAACACTTAATATGAGGTATATATAGTACACTTTATGAAATGGTAGCAACACGTATAACTTTTATTATTTGGCACATTCTATGAAATTAGTACTTTTATTGATATTAATGATATAATATGATTTGTAATATTTTATACGTACTGAACTCATGATTCTGCTACAAAATTACACGTGCTGCAATGGATTCGGACAGAGCCGACCAGCAAGTTTGTAGATAATAACAACATACCACCTACAGTGTTCTTATGGTTCTCTCTTGCAGACCTTCCCAGCTTTTTAATTTGAAATGGAGTTTGGTCGGAATTTTCTGTGTAATGACTCAGTATGTAACTGTTACTGCAACCTAGACCATGACTCTGATAACAGACTTAATAGATTCAACAATAACCCACACCTCGAGCATCTTAGCACACATCCACTGATCGTTGAAGATACATTATTATACGAACCTCTACACATGCTTGTAGTGAAGTCACACAACAACGTTTTCATAATGTGTAATGTCTAGATACCAAGAACTTACTATTGCAACGTTACTAGTTTATTACCTTATGTATGTGGTAAAATGACCACAACACTAATATGAGATAGGGTAATAATATTTTGGTAATAATTTTTAAGTATATATTTGGAAGAAAAATCATCTAACATTTATGGATATTTATGTACACAAAAATAAAAAAAATTAAAAATTCTTTACATTGCGAATCGAAGACATAATATTACGTTGTAAAAACTGTTCCCATCTGGTGGCGCACAAAGCACGATGCATTCCGTTGATTGCCTGATTACAGTTTCCTATCAGACGTCAACACGGAAACAAGAAAACGTTTCATATATGTCTTCTTTATATTATTTGCAATTATCGTGCACTGTTCGTACAGATATTTTCTTACTGTACGACGAGAAACTGTACTATGGAATGTCTTCTCTGTAAGATATGTTTACTTCGAATTATTTTGTTTTTTATGTTGGTTTCACGTTAGAATTTTCCATAACTGTACCTTTATGTACATTACAGCTGTGTTAATTAATGTGAACAGTCGACGAAATGGACTGGTCCTGTAAAAATTTTTATCCGTGCAAATGATCTGAGGATGGCAATTTGATTTCGTTAAAACTAGTAATCATTGTGCATTTTTGTGCAGATTGGGGGAATAATCTTCTGTAATAAGTAGAATACTAGTGGTTAGATTCTGATACCGCTTCCAGTACAGCTGACAATGTCAGGTAATCATCATAGTCTACACCTGTTTTGAATCAAAATTCAGTCGTCAGTCATACCCGCAATCGCTATGCGACAGAGGGCAGAATTTGCGAACAAGTTTCTCACAAGGGATGGTAATGTATTTGATATTAGCTGAATCTTGTTAGCATAAGATGTGCATTTCCACCTAAGTGGACTAATGAATATTACGTTTTGAAGTTTTGGAATAAGTTGCCGCCACACAGTAAGTGTGGAAGAATCGACCAGGCACCGAGTGGTCCATGCAAGATGGTTGGTGGTTCTGAGCACTATGGGACTCAACATCTGAGGTCATCAGTCACCTAGACTTAGAACTACTTAAACCTAAAGACATCACACACATCCGTGCCCGAGGCAGGATTCGAACCTGCGACAGTAGCAGGAGCGCGGTTCCGAACTGGACCGCCTAGAACCGCACGGCCACCGCCATGCAAGATGGTACCAGACCACATCACGCCGAAGAGTTGTTTCGATTTCTTGATGAATCCGTTGTTCCACCCATGAACAGAGAGACACAGAGAGACCAGGCAGCGGGCTCTCTGTGCGGGTATCGAGTGCCGCTGGAGTCGAGGTGCGATGACGCAAGATGCCGTCATGTATTGTCGTCAGCCGTGCACCATACCGTACCTTGAAATGGGAAGTCTTCTACACGCAATGTTTGCAAATCAACTGATGTTCTGCAATATCTTAAGAAATATTCCTCCTTCTAAAATAGAAATATGTTTCAGTTTCCCACACTGTTTATATCGAACTGTATTTAACTTGTAACTACACTACTGCTCATTAAAATTGCTACACCACGAAGATGACGTGCTGCAGACGCGAAATGTAACCGACAGGAAGAAGATGCTGTGATATGCAAATGATTAGCTTTTCAGAGCATTCACACAGGGTTGGCGCCGGTGGCGACACCTACAACGTGCTGACATGAGGAAAGTTTCCAATCGATTTCTCATTCACAAACAGCAGCTGACTGGCGTTGCCTTGTGAAACGTTGTTGTGATGCCTCGTGTAAGGAGGAGAAACGCGTACCATCACGTTGCCGACTTCGATAAAGGTGGGTTTGTAGTCTATCGCGACTGCAGATTATCGTATCGCGACATTTCCGCTCGCGTTGGTCGAGATCCAATGACTGTTAGCACAATATGGAATCGGTGGGTTCAGGATGGTAATACGGAACGCCGCGCTGGATCCCGACGGCCTCGTATCACTGGCAGTCGAGATGACAGGCATCTTACCCGCATGGCTGTAATGGATCGTGCAGCCACGTCTCGATCCCTGAGTCAACTGATGGGGACATTTGAAAGACAACAAACATCTCCGCGAACAGTTCGACGACGTTTGCAGCAGCATGGACTATCAGCTGGGAAACCATGGCTGCGGTTACCCTTGACGCTGCATCACAGACAGGAGCGCCTGTGGTGGTGTACTCGACGACGAACCTGGGTGCACGAACGGCAAAACGTCATTTTTTCGGATGAATCCAGGTTTTGTTTACAGCATCATGATGATCGTATCCGTGTTTGGCGACATCGCGGTGAATGCATATTGGAAGCGTGTATTTGTCATCGCCATACTGGCGGATCACCCGGCGTGATGGTATGGGGTGCCATTGGTTACACGTCTCGGTCAACTATTGTTCGCATTGACGGCACTTTGAACAGTGGACGTTCCATTTCATATGTGTTACGACCCGTGGCTCTACCCTACATTTCAGCAAGATAAAGCACGACCGCATGTGGCACGTCCTGTACGGTCCTTTCTGGAAACAGAAAATGTTCGACTGCTGCCCTGGCCAACACATTCTCCAGATCTCTCACCAATTAAAAACGTCTGGTCAATGGTGGCCGAACAACTGGCTCGTCGCAATAAGCCAGTCACAACTCCTAATGAACTGTGGTATCGTGTTAAAGTTGCATGGCCAGCTGTACCTGTACACTGCATCCAAGCTCTGTTTGACTCAATACCCAGGCGTATCAAGGCCGTTATTACGGCGAGAGGTGGTTGTTCTGGGTACTGGTTTCTCAGAATCTATGCACCCAAATTGCGTGAAAATGTAATCACATGTCAGTTCTAGTATAAGCGATTTAAAGGGCCAGTAGTGTAGATTTAGGTAATGCTCTCTAAGGTAAAAGAGGGAACCATCACGCAGGAATTACCAGAACAGGACGGAAATCAGTAGACGTGATTTACATATACAGACAAACAATGATCAGTTTCAGAAAAATTGAATGAGTAATTCAAGAGAAAAAGCTTCATCAGTTGAACAATTCAATGACGCGTTGGTCCATCTATGACCCATAAAGAAGCAGTTATTCGGCTTGTCATTGCTCGACAGGGTTGTTGGATTTCCTCCTGGGAGATGTGGTACCAAATTACGTCCGAATGACGCATTAGATCATCAAAATCAAGAGACTGATGGAGGACTCTGTCCGTAATGCGTCAAACGTTCTCAATTTTGAAGACATCGGGCGACTTCTATGGCCAAGCTAGGCACGAAGACAAACAGCGGAAAGTACGCATTGTGTGGGAAGGCTATAGTTTGCTGAAATGAAAGTCCAGGATGGCTTGCCATGAATGGCAACAAAACGGGGCAAAACGGGGCACAGAATATCGTTGGCGTACTGCTGTATTGTAAGAGAGCCGCGGAAAACAACCGAAGGGGTCCTGCTATGAAAATAAACGTCATCCCAGACTATCAGTCTTTGTCGGGCCATATGGCGGGCTACAGTCAACTGGTACCCCATTTCTGCTGGAGCTTCTCCAGACACATCTTCATGAGGCCACAATCCGAAACGGTACTCATTAATGATGACAATTATACTGCAGAAAATGAGATTACACGGCGAAGACGTGTGTGTAGGCGTCCCAGACAGCAGTGCGATACCAATCTGACTGTCTCCTGCCACACGGCCCGACAGGTAGGAGTTGCCGTCTGAGGTGTCATTCCATTTCGTAGCAGGACCCCTTTCGAGGTCATGCCCGATATCCTCATAGAGCAAATGTACGTCGACGATATACAGGTATTACTCCATGTTTTGTTGCCCCTTACGGCAAGGCATCCTTGGCTCACATTTGAGAGAGATAATGCCCACACGTACAAGTCGAGAATTTCTACAGTTTGCCTTCGTGATAGCCAAACCCTACCTTAGCCAGCCAGGCCACCGGATCTCTCCACAACTCAGAACTTTTGTGGCATTACGGGCAGGTTCTCCAACAATGTCGAGATTTTGACGATCGTAATGCGCCAATTGTACGTAAGCTGGCCATATATCACGCAGGAGGACATCCAAGACCTCTATCAATCAACGCCAAACTGAATAACTGCTTGGGTGAGGGCGAGACGTGGACAAACGTGTTACTGAATACTTCTGTTTGTGAAAATCTTTCTCTGGAAGGATCCTGTTTTTTTGAAACTGTAATCATCTGTTTGTCTGTACATGTGCATCACATCTACTTATAACTGTACCATTCGTATGATTCCTTCGTGGTTCGTCGCTTTCTTTTATTTTTGCATCACAGTGTACTTCTGATTAGGTTGATTTCATTTACTGTTTGTTGGTGGAAGGAGGGTTGTAATATAACACACTGACTATGAAACAAGATATTGTCGATTGAAAACCTTGTAAATTTGAATAAATTTTATGTTTCTAGGTGAGTGTCTATGTTCTACCTTGGAAGAAGTTTCCACATTTGGGGAAAGATTCATTTCTGGAATAATTTTCGTAACTTCAGAAAAGAACTGCAACGTGCAAAAAGCATGTGCTATAATTTCACAAAGGAAAAAGGATATCTATTTCTCGTATATAACAGGACTGGCTAGAGGCGAAAATCTAAAAAGGGTTCGGCGGCGCGGATCCTTCCGTCTCTTTACTACGTACCGGCACATACCTGTGAACATTGTCTCAGCATATGATAAGTAGGGAAGTCGCGTGAAACCTACTTTATTTCGACGTGAACCAGGCTGCAATTAAAGTCACTAATCTACGTTTCGGGAGAAAGTTTTCACACGAAATGAAAGGTTGTAAATTTTGTCCTCAATTAATATATTCTGAAACTTAGGTGAACAAGTATCACTGCCAAGCCCATGCTAGTTTTAACACAGTCACTCACAATCCCTCTCACTCACGTTAGCAAGTTTATGGTGTTGCATTTCTCGAAAACGTAATAGCTTCAAAAATACTGATGGTTTTTGATTGATAATGCTCGCCAAATATTAAGTCTGTTGGTACCAAATGCAGTTACAGTTTTAGCCACCGACCTGCTCAATACGCCACGCGGAGTATATGTCTTTTCTCGTCACAAAATTCACTCAAAAATTCCGAATTTTCTACAAGCCCATCGGAATAATTATGCCGTCACTTTACAACACTTTTGATGTATGAAACACTGCTAGATCGGGCAACTTATCGTTTCCATCGGAACTACTACTACACACGTCCGAACTGTTTCATGGCTAGGCTCCCACTTTTCTCTAGAATACTTTAAGTCTTCTCTACCAGCAGAGAGAGGCGCGCGAGGAATATTGCTTTACCATTGGTCAGTTTACGCAACAGCCAACAGCAAAACAACAACATTATCCCGCGTCAATCCGCGCTTTTCATGAATAACCAATCGCAAAATAGTAAACCTAACGACTGCACTTTTTACCGACGCAATTATCTAATATGCTGAAGTTTTGCTTGTGCATAAAGTTATTTAATATTGTTATTTATACCTCAATAAACTTTCCCTTTACCATAAACTTACCTTACAAATCTATTCAACAAAAATCCCCTTTGCCCATATCCATATATCTTCGAAATGTCCGCACACTAAATCCTACTACATAACTCGTTGAACAATTATCTTCGTATTAACCTTAAACCACACTCACGCATCATTCGTACTGGTAAAACACATTTATAACATTTTACATACACAAAAAAACGTAATAACACTTTATGAGAATACTAGAACAGTTTATGAAAAACATTCTATTACTTTAGTGGACTCTAGTGGGCACAATCGAAACTAAATCAGTTCCCTATCCAATAGTGCCCTCTGTCGGTTGATACATAAAGTAAGTGGGCGTCCAATCTCGCGTCACCATCTGTCACTATCCAGCTCTGAGACACATCTCCCACTTAACCGCCTCCAAGGCAGGATCGGTACAAAGCGCTACGCCTCAAGGGTTCCTAGGTAGAACCGATTCCCCTACCGTTTGCTGCTTACTTCTATCAGTTTTGTTTTCATGTTATTCAACTTCAAAAACAGAGTTTTTTTCTGCCCTGCACGTGTAAATTGTGTATTAAGTCATTATGGTGCTTCAAACAACAGGATACGTTTTGAGCAAGCCAAATGCAGCTGTTATGTGCTCAGGGTTACAACGTTGCTTGCCGGCTTCTAACCTTTCCGCAAATGACGCACCTTATTATCAGTGCCTCATTGAACTGTTTCCATGGTGTGTCTCTGAAAGCAGGTTTGTAGAGCGCAGCACTTTGTTTGACGTGCACAGCGTAAGATATGGTAATGGCTGTTGTGCAACCGTAGATCCTCGTCGAGTGAAAGAGATGCTCGCCTGTAGTTGCTCTTTGGGCCTCGCATTCAGCTGAATTCGAGCAATAGAAACCGCGGCGGTAAGCCTATTCTGAGCGGTGGTGCTACGGCGGCTCGTGGGCCGTCGCTGCAGCCGCCGCTGGGGTTAGTTCTCATTAACAGTAATGAACCTGTTGCGTCATTAGGTGCGGCGGCAACGGCAGTGCCGGCATCAGCGGCACAGTGGCGTCGGAGGCGGGCGGTGGCAAAGGGGGGCGGGGCGATACAGCGCCTGGCCGTGGCGCATCCCGGCTTCCGCGTGTCCCGGGGGAGCTGAGATGGGGCACGCAGAACCCGGCCGACGTGCGCCGACGCGCTCCCTGCAACCGAGCTCCGACAGCCGCTCACTCGCTGGCCGGTTGGACTCGCGGAACCAGAGGGCTCGTAGCTGGTCCCCTTGCTTAAGCCGTTGGCCACGGACCGTGCTGTCGAACGTTAACGTTGAGCTGAACGCTCAGGAACGATGCGACTTGTGCATTCGGTACGTGGGCCCCAACGCGGTACACGCGATCGCAACGCACTCCAGCGGCAGTTGAGGGATGTTTCTAGTTCGTAAATCCCACTGTTTACTCAAAGGGCGCGCGTAAAATTCCCACGTTAGCTCTATTAAAACGCACATTTCCTTCATCGTCCACGAAAAGGAAAGTACCAAGTCCAATCAATAAGGGCACAGTCTTATAAAGGTTCCATTACAAACAGTACGGCGCATATTTGGAATACTTCTCCGCATAAGGTAAAGATTATTTCATTATTTACACATTTCAAGTCTTACTTGATCAGTGTTCCTACCCAGTAGCAGAATCTTTGCAACATGTGATTTACGAAGCGTAAAAGAAAAAGGAGCAAAATATCTTAATACAAGTAGCGCAAGTTGTCCTGTAATTAAGCCAATCGAACAAAGTCACCTCTCAAAAAAGGTGAGCTTATATTTACATAATATCAAATAATATAGTATATACTTACATCAAACTAATAATAAAGTATCAGAACCCAATAAAAACGCGAATGTTGGGAAACAAAATTTGGAAGTTTCACGACGCGAACCACCGCCCCAACAAAAACTCAATACAGGACAGAGACGCTACTCTTTACGCTTTTTTTAATCTCATTTAGATCGTTTTCCTTTGTTGTATCTGCTCGAGACGGACGTCGGAAGACACCCGTTTAAGTTTGTTGTTGATCGATTAACTCAGTTTTTATAATTACAGAGGGCAGCTAACCCTCTGACCGAACACGCTGAGCTATCGTGCCGGCTGCTAAATCGACAACACGCTCTCTGTACTTAATCGTATTATCTTACCCGTTGCTAAAAACGTTAATGGCAGCTAATTATGTTAGTAGTTGATATTTAATTATAACAAATTATGCCAAGAACAATGTGTTTTGGGTGGATCTTCAGTGTGTCGCCGGTCGGAGGGGCCGTGCGGTTCTGGGCGCTACAATCTGGAGCTGAGCGACCGCTACGGTCGCAGGTTCGAATCCTGCCTCGGGCATGGATGTGTGTGATGTCCTTAGGTTAGTTAGGTTTAATTAGTTCTACGATCTAGGCGACTGATGACCTCTGAAGTTAAGTCGCATAGTGCTCAGAGCCATTTGAACCATTCAGTGTGTCGTTGCCTTCAAATAGCGTACTCTCATAATACGGAAGTTACAATAATTCTTTGGCTTTGAATATGATGTTTCTCATTATTTTACTGGAACGAATCACACAACCAACAACGGGTTTTCCAGTGATTCTCAATTTGCTGGTGCTCAGAAACGGCATATATACATATAGGCTTGAAATGAATATTAATAGCCGGCAGGAGTGGCCGTGCGGTTCTAGGCGCTACAGTCTGGAGCCGAGCGACCGCTACGGTCTCAGGTTCGAATCCTGCCTCTGGTGTGCGATGTCCTTGGGTTAGAAGGTTTAATTAGTTCTAAGTTCTAGGCCACTGATGATCTCAGAAGTTAAGTCGCATAGTGCTCAGAGCCATTTGAGCCATTTTTTTGAATATCAATATGCTTCCTCACAACTCTACACTGAAACGAGAGGGCGTGCGTTTGACGTAGATGGAGTTGTTCCATCTGACTGGTCAACGCTCAGACGCACGCTCACAATATCTGACATGCCAGATATTGCTCTGCACGTTCGGAAAGACCCCCGAACGTGCTATTCCACGCTATGGCGTCAGAAACTCGGCACACTCAACGCTCAACGTTCGGATCCACGGTCCGTGTGCATACGGCTTTACGTTCATCTCTGCAGCTAAAGCCATCGGCACAGGGGACGAGGCCGCTAACGTTGGCGTGCGTGCAGACGGGACATACAACTTCACGAGCAGCCCGGGATTAGCCGAGCGGTCTAGGGCGCTGCAGTCATGGACTGTGTGGCTGGTCCCGGCGGAGGTTTGAGTCCTCCCTCGGGCATGGGTGTGTGTGTGTTTGTCCTTAGGATAATTAGGTTAAGTAGTGTGTAAGCTTAGGGACTGATGACCTTAGCAGTTAAGTCCCATTAGATGTCACACACATTTGAACATTTTTCCAACTTCACGAGACAAGAACGACGTCAGCACAAGGGATTAGCTGGTTAACTTGATTTTTCGCTGTCAGCGCTCTCCAGCTGCAGTTTTCGGCTTTATCTGGCTCGCAAACAATACAGTTTACTCAAGAAAATAACTGTGTAGAATTCCTACGTTATCTCCACTGAAACGCGCATTTTCTCTGTTGACTATATCTAGTCATATTGTTCTGTCTGCGGTATACTCCTACGTATATAAAAACTTTAGTATCCGGGAACATGTAATAAGACGTAAATGAGACCTCTCATTTACGGACAGCTAAATCAGCTTAGAATAGTTCACCAAATACAGGGTGGGTTAGGAGGAAAGGTACATGCTTTGAGGGGTGATAGTATTAGTGATGGTGAACAAAAAACTTCATTCGGACGTATGCCCTGTTCCGAATTGTTTCCGAGATTTAATACCACTTTTTTACGTTTTTCTTGAATAACTCGAAAACCACACCCTCTAGGGAAAACGTGTGGCAGTACAAAATTAAATTATATTAAATTTCCTACAAAAATGGTTATATTCATTTTTTCTGGAACTAATGGTTTATGCAAAGACAGCGCGAGAATGATGAAAAACTCGCTCGACGCGCATGCGATGTAGCTTACGTAGTTTTTGTAGAAAGTTTCATACGCGACACTTGTGGTCTATCACGTCGGGAAGCTACCTCAAACTATCCTACAAAATCTACGTAAGCTACAGTTAATCAAGAAAAACGTACAAAATGATATTAAATGTGTTCTATCTTGGAAACTGTTCTGAATAGGGCATACGTCCATATGTAGTTTCTTTTTTTAGAATCATTAATAATATCACCCCTCAAAGTATGTACCTTTCTTCATGACTCATCCTGTATAACAAACTCACTCCTGACAGAGAGTGTACTAATACACTGAAGCGCCAAACAAACTGGTATACGCACGCCTATTCAAATACAAAGATATGTGCCGTGTGAGATTAGCCGAGCGGTCTAGGGCGCTGCAGTCATGGACTGTGCGGCTGATCCCGGCGGAGGTTCGAGTCCTCCCTCGGGCATGGGTGTGTCTGTTTGTCCTTAGGATAATTCAGGTTAAGTAGTGTGTAAGCTTAGGGACTGATGACCTTAGCAGTTAAGTCCCATAAGATTTCACACACATTTTACAAGGATATGTAAACAGGCAGAATACAGTGCAGCGGTCGGTAAGGCCTTCGTAAGATAACAAGTGTCTGGCTCAGTTGTTCGATCGGTTACTTCTGTTACAATAACAGGTTACCAAGACTTAAGAGATGAAGTGGGGATTTTCCCGTACGACCATTTCACTAGTGTACCGAAACCATCAGGATTCCGGTAAATGTCAAATCTCCGACATTGCTGTGATCGGAAAAAGATCCTGCAAGAACGGCATCAACGATGACTGAAGAGAATAGTTCAGTGTGAATGATTTGCAGTCCTTCTGCAGTTAGAATCTTAATAATTTTACCATTGTATAACAAAACACCATTCTGAGGTATCCAATTTTATCCTATCAATCAGATTCTATTCTGAATTACAGTAGTTGTTGTATGTTTGTTAACATGAATTGGTAAACGACCAGTTGAAGAACCTTACATCATAACAAGACAAATCGTAACAACTATCTACTTTACATACCCCTTAATTAATGCCCATCTTGCAAATGCCTTTACATTTCAATGCTCGACCATCAACAGGTGTCAGCGTGCGAACAACTCAACGAAAGGTCACCGATTTGGGCTTTCGGTGCCGGAGGCCCACTCGTGTACCCTTAATGACAGCATGACACAAAGCTGTACACCTCGCCTGGGCCCGTCAACACTGACATTTGACTGATGATGACCAGAAACATGTTACCTGGGCGGACGACTCTTGTGTCAAATTGTATCGAGTGAATGGACGTGAAGGGTATGGAGAGAACCTCATGAATCTACGAACCGTGCATGTCATCAGGGTACTGTTGAAGCTTGTGGAGGCTGTGTAATGGTGTGGGGCGTGTGCCGTTGGAGTTATATGGGACCCCTGATACGTCTAGATACGACTCTGACAAGGTGACACGTACGTAGGCATCCTGTCCGATCACCTGCATCCATTCATGTCCATTGTGCATCCTGACGGACGTGGGCAATTCCAACAGGACAATGCGAAACACCACACGTCCATAATTGCTACAGAGTGTCTCCAAGAACACTCTTCTGAGTTTAAACATTCCACTGGCCTCCAACCTTCCCACACATGAAAATTATTGAGCCTATCTGGGATGCCATGCAATGTGTTATTCAGAAAAGATCTTCCCCACTCGTACTCTTACGAATTTATCGACAGCCATGCAGGATTCATGGTGTCAATTCCCTCCAGCACTACTTGAGACATTAATCGAGTCCATGCCACGTCGTGTTGTGGCACGTTTACGTGCTTTCGTTGGCCCTATACCATATTAGGTAGATGCACCTCTTTTTTTGGCTCTTCAGTGTATATTGTCGTAAATACGCAATGATATTGTACAGGTGTAGTAGTTTGTTTGGCTCTTCAGTGTACTTATACCATCAAATATTAAAGAAACTGTTTCTATTAATTTCATGGAAAACGCGAAGGTGATATACGAGTAGGTTATATACAGCAGAACGCCAACCCTCTATCGACGAGCTTTTGGTTTCATAATGTGGCGCCTCAACCTACCACGCTACGTTGCCTCTCTGCTATTTTATGTTGCAGGTGTGCTAAAGGCTCTAATCGCTGAAATGTTACTAATTGATATTTAACTATAACAAATTGTAGATAGAACAAGTTTTCGTGAATTTTCAGTGCGTCATTGCCTTAAGACGGCTTACTCTTATACAAGGGAGTTACAGCGCGTAAATAACTAAACAGGAAAATTCTTTAAACACCAATATAGCGTTTCTCGTCATTTTGTTACAACGAATCGTAGCAATAACAAATCGTTCTCGTGACTTTCAGTATGCTGGCGCTTAGAAAAGGCATGTATGCTTAGATACATTGGAATCGCATTCGGGAGGGCGATGGGTGAAACCCGCTTCTGCCCACCTCATTTACGTATTCGGTCATTTCCCTATATCACTCCTGGCAAATTCTGGTAGGGATTTTTTGAAAGGGCATGATCCATTTCCTTCTCCATCCTTCAACAATCTGAGCTCGTGCTCCTTTACTGACCTCGATGACAGCGGAAAGTCAAACGCAAATACGCCCTCATCCCTTCCGTCAGGAACAGCGTACACTGCTGGCCATAAAATGTGCTACTTCATGAGGGTGACTTCCATCAACTGTCAGCGTGGGTTGAAATGCAGATGGCAATCATCCCATCACAACCTTATAATGTAGCAAGGAGTAACTGTACTTCACCGTGATTCTTGGAATTGTCCTGGTGTAAAGAGTACATCATGAAGTTTTAGCACTGCAGCTGGATAACGTCGACTTCTTACCACGATATTTCGCCTGCTAACGATTTAGCTATAATCAGGAGAGTGTTCTACTCTGGAGGTTACTAGTATTTTCCTCTATTGTAATTTCATTACCCTGTCCCACATGGGCAGGGGAGGGCTGGCAGTGGCACAGTCCACTGCTCTTCAGCCAAAGGGCTTTACAAAAAAAAAAAAAAAAAAAAAAAAAAAAAAATACAGAAAGGCAAACTCTTCCATAAAAGGGGGATACAGGTCGAGCACACAATTAAAACCACATCACTTGATGATACTGTATAATGGCACTGAACACAGCACTAACACAACACACTTGATAATGAATAGAAACCTGGGGGGATATGCTGGGGGGAGAGGGGGGGGGCGTGGATTGGACATGGGAGAAGGGAAAAGTAGGCGAGAAGGAAGGGAGATAAAGGGGAATGAGGTGGGGGGGGGCATACCAAAGGAGGGTTGGGGAGGGAAGGGACGGGAGTGGAAAAGAGCTGAGGAGGTTTCCGGTACTCAGGGGAAGGAGGGTTGGTTGTTTTGGGGAAGGAGACCAGACAGCGAGGTCATCGGTCTCATCGGATTAGGGAAGGAAGTTGGCCGTGCCATTTGAAAGGAACCATCCCAGCATTTGCCAGGAGCGATTTAGGGAAATCACGGAAAACCTAAATCAGGATGGCCGGATGTGGGATTGAACCGTCGTCCTCCCGAATGCGAGTTCAGTGTGGGAAGGAGGGAAATCCGCTCGAGGAGAAGGAGGGAAGAGGAAAAGGGGGGCCCTGTGGAGGGATGGGGAACCAGGCCAAGTTACAGTCTATGGGAAGGGTAGATATCATCGAAAAGCTAAACATCTGGGAGGAGGAGGTGCTGGAAATTGCTCTGATGAAGGAGATGGAGGATGTGGAGTTGGAGAGAGGGAGGGAGGTCCAGCAATGGGTGGGATGGAAAGGAAGGGGGAAACCAGGGGATGGTGGGGGTCAAGCCTGAAGACAGTGTAAGGGATGCAGAGATGTTCAAGGAAAAGGAGGAGGTAGGGGAAGGGGATGAGGTCATACAGGAGTCATGTGAGGGAAGGAAGGTGGACACGGAAGGCCAGGCAGAGCACATGGTTTTCTAGGATGTGGAGGGACTTATAAAAGCAGGGGGATGGGGTAGAGGTCGATGCAATGCTGGCATAACAGAGGATAAAGCGGATGCTGGTAGGCATCCCAGTTGGTGTGATGGTAGTCATTTACTACCTTGGGAGGGAATGCAGGGTGGGGAGCAGACATTATGGTGTGAAGGATAGGGAGGTGGTTGCTACCAGCAGGATCAAGGATGTCGATGGTGATACGTAGAAGGAGGGTGGCAGAGGCAAGGACAACATTGGGAGTGGTGTCACTTTTGTTACAGGTGTGCTGGAGAAGAGGAACAAGATCACCTTGGATTATGAGGAGGAACTGATGTCACCACCGAAGGGTGGCAGGGAGAGGCTGTGGATGTTGATGTCGGCAGCACTTACATAGGTGGAGAAGGCGCGGTCAATGTGGGAGATGAAGTCCTAGGAATAGTAGCAGTGGAGCGGACATAGATGGTGGTGCAGGTGATGGTGATGGAGGGGAAGAAGACACAGAAGATAAAGTGTTGGATGGGGTCATTGAGGGAGGGTTGTGGCCAGACAGGAATGTGCTTTAGGTGGCCAATGGTGACACCGCCCTGCACTTGGGGACCAGGAGCATCAGTTTGGTGGAGGATGTAAAGAAAGGTGCAGACAGTATGCAGGGGATGGAGAAAGATTCGTTCAGGAGGAAGGTGTCGACCCAGAAGTAGGAGAGGGTGTCCATGATTGGTGCAGAAGGAGCAGATGTTCTGGAAGAGGATGTGACTCTCATGCCATGCCATGACAGGAAGAGAGGAGGTTCAAGAGAGGGGAGGGAATAAGCTTGAACTAGGGTGTCAAGGTGAGTGAAGGTGGAGTGGTCTTTGTTGTGGGAGTAAGCAGCGAAGGTGTTAGGTGCAAGATGGAGTAGGTGGCAAGGCAGGTCTATTGGAGCGTTTGGAGGCGTTGTGAGCTGTGCTGGCCCTACCTTATGCGTTGGTTTAAACCTTGACTGTTACTCTGTGTTTGGTTTCCCACGGTTATTGCCGTTATGTCATGGTTATTCCCCTTTATATGTGTGGCAGCAGCAATATGTATCGATATTCACACCTTGTACTATCTTTTAGTCTGGTGCTGATAATTTCCAGCTAGCCCATGTGCAGCAGTCGGTCGTTTGGTGTGATCAACAAGGAAATCTCCATATGGTGCAGTGGGCTGGGCCTGCTGGTGGTCTCTAGGCAGTTTCGGAGTGTGTGGGAGTTGTTGGAATTGCTATGAGGTTCGTGGCTTACCGACCCAGGACATCAAAGCTGAGTGGTGATTTAACTACCGAAGCCAGTCTGTTCACATTGTGTCTAGTGTAACTGACAGACGCACATTTATGGCGCCTTTCCACAATTCCAACTACCTATTCTGTCCTGCAGATTTAACCAGCCGTTTGACGTTGGAAATCATAAATGTTTTGGAGGACTATGGTGGGGAAACAGATGATGTCTTCAGCTGTGGGGGTAGACAGAGGGAATTGTTGGGGTTGGTAGGGGGATTGTTGGGACGGACAGGGACAGTGACATCGGAGGTGGCTGGAGGGGTTTTAACTTTACACTTGTGGGAGTAGGTGGAATGGGGCCATTACAGGAGTTACAGGAAGGAGGAGTGGCGAGATTGGAGCAGTGTTTGAGAAAATGGGAGGCCTTGCCATGGGGACAGGTGGGTGGGGGTTAGCAATTGGGGGTTATCATTATACATGAGATGGCACTGGCAGCAGTAGGATTGGGGAGGTGATTTGGAGGATTAAGTAGGGTGGCGGCAGTGGAAAATCAGGGCACCCTGGATGAGGAGGTGGTTCATGGAGGGGTGGACTCTGAAAAGACCTGCATGAGATACGTGGGACCAGAGGCATTGTGGATATGGTGGGCAGAGCAGATTTCCAGGTTGGAGTGGGAATTCAGTTCACCCAACACCAGGCTGCGCTTGGTGATCATGGCGGTGTAGGTTGGGGGGCGACAGGGCGGCTGGAGCTGATGAGGAGCGGAAGAGGAGAGGAAGGGTGTGAGGGATGTGTGGTGGCCAAACATGATGTGAGGCAGTTCACAGAGGAGGTCCACATGAAAGGAGGGGGAGGGGATGAGGACTGAGTCCCTGTGGGAAATCAGTTGCGAGCACCAGTGAGAAACTTTCGTATCTCCATGGCATGGTACTGGCGTCCAGGTACTTTTGGTCTGGGGTTCACAGGACAAAGGCATGGAGGGTGGGGGCTAGGGTATGGGTGTCAGGAGGAGGGTTGGTGTCCATGGAGACATTGCGTGAGAGGGAGGAGGTGGTGACATTTTGTGGGAAGTGGCATGAGCGGAGTCGGCAATGATGCACATCTGGAGTAATTAGGAGAGTGTTGGCTAGGAGAAGGGGAGGGGAACAGGGAGGAGAAGGAGGTGGCAGGTGACAGATCTTGTAGGAGCGGTGGAGGTACTGGGAGATGTGGCAAGTTCAGTGGTGGTGATTGTGGCAAGGTGTGACGTGATGCCGGGAGGTGACGCACATGAGCACATGATGAAGTGATGGGGGGGGGGGGGGGGAGGGAAGTGAGAGAAGGGAAGCCAACCATCTGAGGGGTGCCAGCAGAGGCAGCTGCAGAGGCGTAAGTGAATGCGGGGGCAGGCGTGGGAGCTCTTGCGGGTGTGGACGCTGGCGGAACTGTGTAGATTTGGGAGTAAACAGCAGAGGAGGAGATGAGGGAATGGATGAGTGGGACGATGGGGAAGCGAGGTATACGTGGGGGAGGCCAAGTGTGGCACTACAGGTAGTGGAAGGAAGGGGGGTGGGAGGTATAGATGACAGTGGAGGCTCATGACGGACGGACGGCGACTGACGGATGGACGGAAGGACGGCGAAGATGGACGGCGGCGGACGACGGCAGACGGGCGGAAGCCGACGGACGGACAGCAAGTGGCGGCGACGGCGGCGGCGGCGGCGGCGAGCTCCAGACGAGCTAACAGACAGGCAGGCAGACAGGCTAACGGACGGACGGACGACAACAGCGGCAGGCGGCGGCGAGCACAAGGCGTCGGCGATGGCGGATGGACAACAGTGGCCGGCAGGCAGGAAGGCAGAAAGCAGGCAGACGAATGGACAGCAACAGCAAGAGGCCCTTCTAAACCGAAGACTGCACCCTGAGAAAAGCCCAGACAGTGCAACCTGTAGACTTCCAACCGTCGAGGCAGATTACTAGTCCACAAAGCTACCATTACACCAAAAACTGGCGCGAAGACGACGCATAAAAGCAGCAGCTACGAGAGCGATCTTTGTCGAGTTACGCGTCCTCATCGAATATTGCCTCATCTATGGCGTGCAAACGCATGCGCAGTGTGAGACCAAGCTGTCGGACAACGAAATCGCGGAGTTAAAATTCAGATGTTAAAATTAATAAAATTACTTTTCTCTAGACGTGTCACTGGTTATACAATTTCTTTCATAAGAAATTGAAGAAATCAGCGGGTTTCTCGCCTTATTCAATAGAAAACCGCCATCACGATTTCTTCAGATTTCTTAATAACTGAATCTCAAAAGGATTGGTCGAGGTCAAGGTTTTGTGGTAGAGTATCCCATAGAATTTCCAGTGAGGATACAATGCTCGGCTATGGTTTACTCACTGGGCAGCGAAAGGCAAGAGTGACGATCATTTTCAACGCATCTTGCACTCACCGTGCATATTGTCTGACCAATGTAGGCTTTGCCATACAGCTAAGTTATACTATAGATTCCAACCGTTCGCAATCCCACGTAATCCATGCCGAATAGAGAAAAACACACGTCTTTTTATGTGGGCGGAAGATTACTTTGACGTGTTTTTTTCTTAAGATCCTGCTTAATTTCTAACAAATATTGCCGATGCACGGGAGGAACGATCTGTACTTGAACGGCTTCTTCTCCTCTTGTTCTTGTGGATGGTCACTTTTTTCTTTTCTTAGAACTCTGCTGACCTAATGTGAAGTACATCCAGTGTCTTTTGTCACTGATTCCTTTCCTCTATCATTCACCTCTTCTCCGTTGTATTTTCTTGAAGCCCTGGCACAAATTAAATTCTTTCGTTGTTGTGACATCCTTTACCTTAAGAGCCTTGTAGATTATTTTGCGACTCCCTTCATGTAATGCTAGATTTTTCGGCTTATGCCGTACTCAGATTCACAATATTGAAAAGGGTCAAAACATTTAGTATGTAATGGAATAGGTACATGTAAAGCAAATTGTAAATTTCAACGTATTACCGTAGAATATAACCGATACATCGATTACATAGTTATACGTGTGAAAGAACGCCAAGAGGCAGATATCGCTGAGACAGAGTACGTGTAACAAAAAGCTTGTGTTAGGTCACGCGGAAGTAGGCTGTTCTGGGAAATGGAAATGGGTGTTTGGCGCCATTCGCCGGAAGGCCCATTACGGGGCAGGTCCGGCCGACTTCGTACCAATCTTGTTACGTTCGACGCCACATTGCGCGACCTGCGCGCCGGATGTACATGAAATGATGCTCAAGACAGCACTGCACCCAGTCCCTGAGCGGAGGGAATCTACGACCCAGCTGGGAATCCAACCCGGGCTCGTAGGGCGGCAATCCGTCACGCTGACCACTCAGCTATCAGGGGCGGACTAGGCTGTTGTTGCTCAGGAGCAGGAGTAGCGCGCCACAGGCTAGCAGTATTCGTTGCGATGCTTCGGTGTGGGCAGTCGCTTAGTATTAAATACTCAGTGTAATAATTTCAGTGTTGCGTATTAATGGTTTATGGAAGAAATAAGATTTGAGATAAAATAAATTATGGAAATGATATAAACATTATTACCAATTTTTCATGATGAATCTTTCTACCTTTCTACATCGGGCTACAATAAGGTAATCAATATTCGTGTATTTATGCGATTTTGCTGTAGAAAGAATTTGAATGAGACGAGCTTTTTATGTAAACTCAAATTTTATATTGTATATTTCGAAAGATCACTTGTTTGGGCAAATATAATGATTATGATGTGGCTCAACAATTGCATATCAGCTTCACAATATAGTAAGACTTTTCAAGTAAGACATTACAGTCATTCTCCTCAGTCACGTTCCGCCTCCCAACTCGAAGTAGTTCTTATCCAAACAACTTTGAATATCTATTAATACAGTTGCCCATATGGAAAATACTTAAGGTCATTGTTGCCAATTTGTCGGCAGTGTAACGTGTTTCTTTACACGCTTACCCATATATCGAATCAAAGTTTCTGAGGAGTGTTTCTATGTTTCAGAGTTATTGAAATGTTTTTGTGATTCGCGCAAAACGCTTTGATTGTGCCAGCGTCTTGGCGGGGAGTGAAATGTCATCAGAGGTCTAGGTCTGTCAGTGTTTAAGAACCTGGCCACTACAGGGAGTATTTTCACATACCGCCTTCAAATGTTTAGTATTTATCTTCCTTCCGCCACAGCAGATTAAGCTGGTAGATATATAATCATATATTGTATGTAACCTGTTCTTATACGATCCTGTTTCCTTAAATATTAGCGACTGGGAACTGGCTCAACTTTAAATTGCATAGCATCTGCTCAGTTCCTTGCGCAGCTCTTTCTAGCAGTCTCTTAGTAACACGTCTGAGCACGTGAACATTCGTTTTTAAAGATCAGTGTTTCTACTGTAGTTTTTTTATGTAAGTGGTTCTATCGTGTTATGTAATTGAATCTTAGCCTGGCACTAGTGCTGAAGTGTCATTACGTCATCCTTTATTTGTAACTCTTTTCATTATAAGTGTTTTGAGGGAAGTCCTATATGACAGTTTGAATTTTTGAAGCTTGTCAGTAATTCTGTTTTCTTAATATGGGAAATAAAGCGAGGGGTATTAGTCACGGCAACATTAAGTTTGCAATTGACCTTTTAACAAGTGCTTTTAAACCGATTGAAATAGTAGATTTATAAGGGTATGTTAGTGTAGAATGTTAAGTGTGACCATCTTAATGTAATAACTGGTTTTGAGGACATAAAAGTTTTCTGGGTATGATACCGCCTCATAATTTAAAAAGTACTGCTGCTGGAGAAAAACCAACGTTTCGGCCACGATTGCAGCGGCCTTCTTACATTATGACGCGGTACCATGCCCAGAAAACTTTTATGTCGACTGACTCTGGCCGCGGAAGCCTACGCAATTATATTGGTTTTAAGGGGTCTGATGGAGTGGATATGTGAAGTAATTGATAATTTTCTGCTTAAGGTTTCTATAAATGCCTGGCACATTAAGTTTTTTATAACTTTCTCTGAAGGGAGTGTTTATTAGAGTACTGGGTACGTTGGGTTCTAACTGAGTTGGCAAAGCTTTACCTAGTGGCTCGTCCACTGTTTGTAATTGTCAAATTCCTTAAAAGGCGTAATGTCAATAAACTGTCTTAATTTGTGGATGCCGACCATGATTGCATCCCGCTTTTTTTTTTTTTAATGGTATCAAAGATATGGTGGGTAAGTGTGGTACGAAAAGGGATCCACGTAGCACTTGTTGCAGTGACAGAAGGGGGTGGGATTTTTCTTTTCCAATCCTATGGTTGGTAGTCTTGCTTAGTAAGTTGTAAAATTGTCATTATTGTGTTTTGAAACTTGTCTGCCTGTTTCAGGAAGTTACGTAACATAGGTCACCGAGTTGCCTCGGCATAACTTATTTACGGAAAGAGCAGTTGATGTATCAACTCCGTGTGCGTGGGCTGTCGGCAGACGGGAAGGTGTCTGGTTTGGTGGCCAGGTTTCGTGCAGCGGTCGACACTCCCATTGCCCTAGGGACAGACATCGTTAGCGAGGCAGGCAACTTGTTGTCGAATATCGAAACAGCTTTAAGTGATGTAGGTCGGACAACTGAATTTGTGGCGTCTAGTCAACTGACGCATAAACAAATTTGTCACATGCACTCGCATTCAGCCCATTACTGTAATTGTTTACCGAATATCGCTTCAGTCGATCTTAATAATGCGATGGGTGCTCTCCATCATAAGGTGCTTGGTGTTGCCGGAGGTTTGCAGTGTGGTGTCACCGCCAGACACCACACTTGCTAGGTGGTAGCCTTTAAATCGGCCGCGGTGCGTTAGTATACGTCGGACCCGCGTGTCGCCACTGTCAGTGATTGCAGACCGAGCGCCGCCACACGGCAAGTATAGAGAGACTTCCTAGCACTCGCCCCAGTTGTACAGTCGACTTTGCTAGCGATGGTTCACTGACAAAATACGCTCTCATTTGCCGAGACTATAGTTAGCATAGCTTTCAGCTACGTCATTTGCTACGACCTAGCAAGGCGCCATTATCTGTTGCTATTGATCTTGTTAATCATGTACCGTCAGACCGACGTCCACCAGCTACGTCCGTTTTTCTATATTCTAATTTCCTTGTCCTGTTCCAGACCTCACCCCAGCCTGCGTGAGCTAAAACGCGTGCCTTTCGGCTATCTCATTGTGGCTTGGCTGTCTTGCCAAGTCACAACATGCAGTCACGCGCCGTTGCGCTAGCTTTAAGCGGGGGAGGTATAAGTACTAATTCTGTGCCTGTAAATGTGAGTGAGGTCACACGGGTTAAGTGTAGCGAATAATATTTGAGTCTACTTTCCAAGTTACCTAATCCAATTATGAATGTATTTTAGAGGTTTCGCTCGGATGTAGTGGCGTTGGATATGCGTGTGTCCAATCTTGATTGTATCGAACATATGTTGGAAGGCATGCGGGTACAGGATCACGCTAGGTTGAATCTTGTACAGCGCCCTTTCTCTATGGAACACTTTCAACATTTGGTTGCTTCTATTCGCGCTATTCCTTGGGCGGATGAACAGCGTTCCGCCGCACAAGGGAGAGTAATATCTTAGGCACCAATGTGTAGTAACTCTGTTAATACCAGCTCTAATTCAGTAGTTCGGCATTGCTACCGTTGCCATGCGGTTGATCATTTAGTACGGGATTGCCCTCGTTGAAATTGCTGTTGCCAGAGGATGGGAAAAGAGGTGAGTTTACTAATTGGTCAGTAAACTGTAAACCCATTCAGGCGACGCTTGTTCCGTCGCTCCCTTTCGTCTCTGCCAGGGTAGGACAGGAACCATTGTGTGCATTGCTGGATTCGGGTAGTTCCGTATCCTTAGTCGATTATGACTGGTACATAGAATACAGACATTTGTGCAGGTTTTCGTCCCTGGAGTCTCCGGCTCTGAGTGTCGGGTCGCCCATGGCCGAGAGTTACCTCTAGTAGGGGAGGTGCGGGGGTGGTCTCATAGATTTTTCCATAGCTAAGAATTCGAGGGTCCCTTTGTTGCTCGGGTGTGATTTCATCCAGCATGCCGGTTTGGTATTCGGTTATGCCGGGAGTGTATTTTATTTTAAGTTTTCGCCTCACCACCGTCTCTCTTTGTGATCGTGCCAGCGGTCTTGTGCTGAGAATGAGAGCTATGTATGCAATGTACAGGTTGATAGCGGTTGTCTTACGGCGCACCAAGTGCAGGCTCTCAACCAGGTCTTGGAGCGCTATCCTGAGGTCTTAATGGATAAGTTGGGGGAGTCAGAAATTCTTAAGTGTGACATCCAATTAACTGATAGTGTGCCCATCCGTCAGGCCCCTTATAAGCTGTCACCACCGAAGGTGAAGATTTTGAGAGCCAAAATCTATAAGATGCTGCAAGAGGGGATGATTTGACCATAAACATCGGCCTATGCTTCGCCTGCATTTCTAGTGCTCAAAGACCAGGGTAGCGATTTTCGTATGGTAGTTGATTACCGGAGGCTTAACAAAAAGGTTGCGTTGGGGTCAGTTCCATTGCCCGATTTGCAAAATTACTTTACCTGGTTTGCAGTTGCTAATGTGGTCACCATCTTAGTTCTCAATGTGGTATACTACCAGATCCCCCATGTCGAGTCATCCAAGCCTATGAGAGCGTTTTGCACAGATTGAAATTAATTGAGTTCAACCGGGTTCCATTTGGGTTGGCCACTGGTGCGGCTGTGTTGTCCCGTTTGTTGAAGGTGGTCTGTGTCTACAACTATTTAGATGACGTAGTTGTCTACAGTAGTACCTTTGAGGAACACCTTGTTCACCTGGAGCAGGTTTCCTAATGTTGCGTTCGGCTGGCCTCACCGTCAAACATCTAAGATCACCTTGTGTCAACAACAGATTTCTTTCTTAGGCAATCAAGTACCTGCAAAAGACGTAAGCTTCCAACAGGAGAGAACTAAGGCCTTAAAAGATTTTCCCCCTTCCCAGAATATGAAAGATGTCGCTCGCTTCATTGGTATGGCGAATTTCTTCCGTAAATTCATTGTCACATTCGCTCATCTTACAGCTCCCCTTAATGATCTGCGGAAGAACAATAGTGATTTCGTATGGGAAGAAAATCAGCAGCGAGCCTTCGCACAGATTAAGACTGAAATTACTAATCCTCCATTATTGGCTGTGCCGGACTATAATAGAACCTTTGTGGTACAGACCGACACATGTCATACATGTGTAGCGGCAGTTTTACATCAAGAACATGAAGGGGAGAGGCGACCTCTAGCTTATGCCTCACGGCAACTGAGTGCTCCTGTATTCAACTATTCTGTACATGAAGTAGAGGCTCTGGCAGTTGTTTTTGCCTTGGAAAAGTATTGTTTCTATTTGGAGCATAAACAATTTGTGTTATAGAAGGACAACCAAACATTGTCTTGGCTAGGCCGAGGAAGACTGGCCGAATTGCACGTTGGGCAGTCCGTATATCTGCCTTTCGTTTTCAAGTCAGGCATATTAAAGGCTCTGATAATGCATTTGCAATGCTCTGAGTCTTATGTTTACACCCGACTCCCAGGAAGGTCAGGAGGAAGATGAACAGGACATTAGTGTTGGGGAGAATTTGACCTTCCTAACCTGTTTGGTGGGCTTAAGAGAAGCAGGTGCAGGACCCGTGGTGAGGTCCGATTCGAGAAATGGTCATGACTGGGGTTTCGGTGCCGGGTTATTGCCTCCAACAAAGGGTAGTGTGTAAGCAGAATAGTGGCTATCAGCAGTGGAGGGTCTGTTTGCAAATTGAGTTAGTGCCGACGGTCTTCCGGTATTCTCACGATTCTGTTCTAGGCGGCCATTTGGGCCTGTATAAGACCTTGGCCAGTATACGCGAACATTTTGTGTGGCCCTCGCTTTATCGCGACGTTAGGCGAATAGTTCGGCAGTGTGATCTCTGCAAAAGGGCGAAGCCTGATCCCGGGGTCTCCCATGTGAATCTACACTCGCAAAGGGCACAGTATACTCTCTATAAAGTTTTTGTCGACTATATTGTACCGTTGCCCGGTCAAAGAAAAGCAATCGTTACATCTTGGTCGTGGTGGATGCTTTCTCCCGGTTTACATGGCTGCTTCCTACTCGGAGGCGTGTGTGTGTGTGTGTGGGGGGGGGGGGGGGGGGGTGTCACTGCGGATATCATCGCCCAGCAGTTGTCGAAGGCCATATCCTAGTTCGGATAAATCATTGGTAAGCGACAATGCACCCGCTTTTCTGTTTCATGTGTTTAAGGCCTTCTGTTTCAATCAGGGTATGAGACATATTACCAGCACGCCTTTTTATCCTAAGGCGTCATTTGCCGAAAGAGTTAACCGGAATTTGTAAACAGCCCTAAACATCTACCATGCCCGGTCACCTGGTAGATGGGACAACACCTTGCCCTGTCTCAATCGGGTGGGACCCTCTCGCTTAGGAGCTGTGGCGAGATGGCACCACTGTTATTTTGTTCATGTATCGTTGAAATATATTCTGGTTGAGCTTAGCAATCTTTGCTTTTCGCGTGTCTTATCTTCCGGGTTGGCGAGCGAAGAGATTGGGTTGTTAGCCTTCGACGGGTAACCCTCGAGATCTCGTGACTTCACAGGGAGACGAATGTCAACGGCTGCCGAACGAGCGTGATCACCTTTATGTGGTGTGAAACTGGTCGGGCGTTTTGGCGACCAGAGCAGCTTGGAGTTACAATTTCTGTGACTTCACTGGGAACAAAATTTGAAGTGAAGCGGTGAAGCTGTGGAACCTACTCCTTCGTATTGTGTGCGTGAGATGAAGTAAGTGGTCTTAATTGTATTTTGTTGACCGACGCACTCAGAGGCATGTAAATTTTATTATTAAGGTGAGACTTTCATAGTCTGACTTTAAGATGGTGTGGATGAGTTCAGTTGGCTTAGTTAAATGGTGGCCGTTATTTGAAAGTTTCCTAAGACGTTTTACTAGTGCTCTGTGTTTCTTGTAATCAAATGATTTTATGTTGGCGTTCTCAGAGCCTGCACTCTATTAATACGGTTGTCCACGTGTAAAATACTTAAGGTCAAAGTTGCGAATTTGTCGGTAGTGTAACGTGTTCCTCTACACGCTTACCCATACATCGTGTCAAAGATTCTGACGAGTGTTTCTATGTTTCACAGCTGTTGGAATATCTTTGTGATTCGCGCAAAAACCTTTGATTGTGCCAGCGTATTGGCGGGGAGTGAAATGTCATCCGAGGTCTAGGCCTGGCAGTGTTTAACAACCTGGTCACTACCGGAAGTTGTTCACATACCGCTTTCCTATGTTTAGTCTTTATCTTCCTTCCGCCAAGGCTGGTTAAGCTGGTAGATATACAAATATATATTGTATGTAACCAGTTCTTATACGAACTGGTTTCCTTAAATATTAGCGACTGGCAAGTGGCTAAACTTTAAATTCATAGCATCTGCTGAGTTCCTTGACCAGCTCTTTCTAGTAGCCCTTTTATTAACACGTCTGAGCACGTGAACATTCATTTTTAAAGATCAGCGTTTCTGCTGTAGTTTTTTATGTAAGTGGTTCTGTCATATTATGTAACTGGGACTTAGCCTGGCACTAGTGTTAAAGTGTCATTAAGTCATCATTTATTTGTAACTCTTTTCATTATATGTATTTTGAGGGAAATCGTATATGGGAGTTTGAATTTCTGAAGTTTGTCAGTAATTATGTTTTCTTAATATGGGAAAATAAAGCGATGGGTATTAGTGTCTGGCAACGTTAAGTTTGTAATTGACCTCTTAACAAGTGCTTTTTAACTGATTGAAATAGTAAGTTTATAAGGGTATTTTAGAGAAGAATGTTAAGTGTAACCATCTTAATGTAATAACTGGTTTTAAGGAGTTTGATGGAGTGGATATGTCAAGTAATTGATAATTCTCTGCTTAAGGTTTCCATAAATGCCTGGCACATTAAGTTTTTTATAACTTTCTCTTAAGGGACTGTTTATTTGAGTACTGAGTACGTTGGCTTCTAAATGAGTTTGCAATGCTTTATCTAGTGGCTCATCCTTAATTTGTAATTCTCAAATTCCTTAAATTGCGTAATGTCAATAAACTGTCTTAATTTGTGGATGTTAACCATGATCCCATCGAGCTTCCTTTTTTATAGTATCTAAGATTTGGTGGGTAAGTGTGGTACGAAAAAGGATCCACGTACCATAGATCTCATTGTACTTATCTCTGATTAGTCATTATAACGCACAGTTTGGGTTTATTGCTATTGCTTGCTTGCGAGTAGACATTGGGTCAGGTAAATATACACATACACGTATACAGATAAGGAGTCAGCACACCACTTTATATAACCGTTCTTTGTTAGACATAAATATTACACCTTACTGTAGACATAAACGTTACAGTAGAACTGTGTTGATTCGCCATGACGAAAGGGCTTGCTGTTGATTGTATTTGGTGTCTCGAGCCCTGACTAGCGGCTCTGGAAAACAGTGATGGACGTCTTATGGGCAGCTACCTGCCTGTAGGTATGGATCCCTTCTCGCTCCTGAACGTACGGATCCTACGGGCATGTACTATTTGTATATGTGTTACTGCCCGTGTGTGCGACGGCCTTTATGTTGCCTAATAGGAGCCGTGATTATGTAGATATCTTGTAGTAGCCAGCACCTCCACCAAACAATAAGATGTTCAAACGGCAATCAAGTCCAAATCCTGAAACAGGACCGTCGATCCGATAGAATCCTTACCATTAGAAGCACAGTTAGTACTAACACAATCTTGGCAGCAACAACAGAACTGACCTCCTCAATGGAGAGTGCAGCTATTACAAACGTCAAACGTTATTTATATAAAAATAGAATATTCGGGAATTTTTAAAAATTACCTACGTAAGACGTTTCAAGATCCTTCCAGAAATTATTAACACTAATTAACAAATAATTGTTGGTGATGGCTGGGTCTCAACAAGCGACCCGCAGCTTGCTAGGCAGAGACCATAAGCATTACAGACTATTCCATGCACCAGAGCGGCAATATTACTCAAAGTGCAACAAAAGAATACCTTTACAAATTCAGTTCCACATATTAAAAAATACAGATTCTACATTTCATATAAATAAATCATAAAAATAATACAACATTGAAAGCAAATAAAATTAGTAAAAAGAGGTAATAATTTTCGATCTGATCTACAGGAAGTTTCACAGTTACTTCTAGATGTTGCAGGGGGTAATTAGTAGGTAAAGATTTACATAGGAGCGTATGTCTGGAAACGTCATCCAACGACGCCACAGAGCGTCGAAGATACAGGCGCCGCCGGCTGTACATGTATGTGTGTACAGGGTGACTCCGTGATGATGTTAAAAACTTTGCAGGATGGGCGAGAAGGTTGAATATATTAATCTGAGGTAAGGGACCTTGCACTGCAAATGAACGAGATCAGAGCTATAAGCGGAAACAATTCAGACACCTCTGACAATGTAATACATGCACCGGTCTGTTGTTGCTACGATCGTAGGGTACGTAACTTCCAGGGGTGATAGTACGAACCAAAACAAGAAAAAATGTGGAGTAATCATGGGCTTTAAAATGCATAACTTAAGACCTACGAGATATAGTTATAGAGAAGATGTGTTCCGCAGTAGAGGAGATGAACAAATTTTCATGGCTCCTCAGGTATGCAATTTAGATACGGTGTTAACCTGACAGTTTTTCTTGTTTTGATATATACTACGGTCAGTACTACCACCCCTGAAAGTAGCCTACCCTACAGTCTTAGCAACAACAACACCGGTATGTGCATTCCACCGTCAGAGGTATCAGAACGGTTTTCGCTCATTATTTTCGACTCGTTCATTTCCGGTTGGGACAACCTTACGCCTAATTGATACATTCATTCTCCTCCATCATCCTAGAAAATCTGTAACAACATCAAGGAATCACCCTGTATAAACATATATTTACAGGCGCCGGCGCCTATAACGCTGACGTACTGCAGCATCTTGTCAAAGAGGGTGGTGGAGAGGACAGAGGTTCAACGCACTTTCTTACCCGTGGGCCGGGGAACGGCCCGTAAAGTCCGAAGAATCAGCAATGATCAACGGGGGGACGATGAAGAAGGCAATGGAAACCACTGCATTAGATACGTAATGTATATCCAAATGGACACATGGCCTGTGACTGAAAAAGTGTAATGATGGTCACTCCATTGGCAAAAAATATTCCGAAGTATTCCCCACCTCCCGGCGGAGGTTCGAATTGTCCCTCGGGCATGGGTGTGTGTCATGTCCTTAGCGCAATTTACTTTAAGTTATATTAAATAGTGTGTAAGCCTAGGGACCGAAGACCTCAGCAGATTGGTCCCATAGGAACTAACAAAAAATTTCCAAAATAGTCCCGAATTAAGATCTCCTGGAGGGACTGCCAAAGGAAGGTGACCATGAGAAAAAGATTGAATAACGAACGGAAAAATATCATTCTACAATGCGGGACTTGGAATATCTGAAGTTTGAATGAGGTAGGGATGCTAGAAAATATGAAAAGGGAAATGCAAAGTCTCAGTCTAGATATAGTGGGGGCAGTGAAGTGAAATGCAAAGAAGACAAGGAGTTCAGGTCGGATGAGTATATAGTGATATAAATAGCAGTAGAAAATGGTATAACGGGAGTATGATTAGTTATGGATTGAAAGTTAGGGCATAGAGTGCGTTACTGTGAACAATTCAGTGTCAGGTTTGTTCTCATCAGATTCGACAGAAAACCAACACCGACAGCGATAATTCACATATACATTTCGACGACGCAAGGTGCAGATGAATGGATGGATAAAATATATGAGGATATTGCACGGGTAATGCAGCACGTAAAGGGAGTGGAAAGGGAGATGAAGGACTAGTATACATCGGGTACTGGAACGCGGTTGTAGGGGAAGGCGCCAAATAAAGGGTGACGGGAAAATATGAGGTGGTGCTAAGAAGGAGAGACGAGGACGATTAATTGAGTTCTGTAACAAATTTCAGCTCAACTCTGTTCAAGAATCACAAGAGGATGAGGTATACTTGGAAAAAGCCGAACGATACTGGTAGATTTCAGTTAGATTACATCATGTTAAGAAAGAGATTCCGAAATCGGGTACGGGATTTTAAGGGATATCGGATTTTAAGGGGTATCCAGGAGCAGATACAGATTCAGATCACCATATAATAGTGATGAAGAAAAGCTAAAGCTTAAGAGATTAGTCAGGAAGAATCCGTAGGCAAAGAAGAGTGATACGGATGTACTAAACAGTGAAGAGATACGCTTGAACTTCTCTAAGGTTATAGAAACTGAATAAGAAATGGCTCATTAGGCAGCAGTAGAATTGGTCATCTCTAGAAAGGCTAACCCCAGAAGTTAGAGAGAAAAACATAGGTACAAAGAAGTTAACTGCGAAGGATCAGTGGGTAACACAAGAAATACTTCAGTTGAGCTGTGAAAGCCGGATGTACAAAAATGTTCAGGGAAATTCAGTAATACAGAATATACGTCGCTGACAAGTGAAATAAATAGGAACCGCAGTGAAGAAAAGACGATGTGGCTGCATGAAAAACGTGAAGGAATAGAAAAAGACATTATTGTCGGAGGGACTGACTAAGGATGTAGGAAAATCAGAACAACCTTCGGTGAAATTAGAAGGAGGGGTGGTAACATTAAGAGTGCAATGTGAGTTACGTTGATCAGTGCAGAGGAGAATAGGTGGAAAGAGTACACTGTAGGAAGCAATGAGGGGAAATACTTGTAAGATGTTACAAAAGAAAAAACAGGAGTCGATTTAGAAGTAGCGGTCCAGTATTAGAATGAGAGTTTAAGAGACCTTGGAGGACCTACGATCTATAAGGGATAGATAACATTAAAGCAGGATTCCTAAAACCATTGGAGACAATTGGCAACAAAACGACTGTTCATGTTGGTATGTAGAATGTATAAGTCTGGCGATATATCATCCACAATTCTGAAGACTGCAAGAGTGGCCAAGTGCAAGAATTAACGCACAATGAGCTTCACAGCCCATGCATCCAAGTTATAGACTAAAATGACATACAGAATAATGGCAAAGACAATTGAGGGTGTGCTATATGACGATCAGTTTGGCTTTAGGAAAGGTAAGGCACCAGAGTCGCAGTTCTATCCTTGCGGTTGACTATATAAGCAAGATTAAAGTAAAATGAAGTCACGTTCATAGGAATTGTCGAACTGGAAAAAGTGTACGACAATATAAGATGATGCAAGACGTTCGAAACTCTGAGGAGAGTAGGGATGAGCTACAGGGAGAGGCGTGTAATATACAACATGTACAAGAGATAAGAGGGGAGAATATGAGAGGAATACGAAGAAAGAAGTGCTCGCACTCAAATGGGTGTAAGACAGGGATTAGGTTTTTGCTCCTACTGTTCAATCTATACATCGAAGACGCAATGATGGATATCGAAAAAAGATTCAAGAGTGAAATTAATATTAAACTGAAAGGATGACAATGATATGATTCGCTTATGACATTGCTATCCTGAGTGAGAGTGAAGAAGGAATACATGATCTGCTAAGTGAAAAAAACGGTATGATGGGCACAGGCAATGGATTTCGAATAAATTTAAGATGGACGAAAGTAATGACAAGTGCAAAAATGAGAACAGAGAGAAACTTAACATCAGAATTGGTGGTCACGAAATAGATGAAGTTAAGAAATTCTGCTACCTAGGCAGCAAAATAACCAATGAAGGACGGAGCAAAGAGGACACCAAAATCAGACTAGGACTGGCCATATGTGTATTTCTCCTCACCTATTTGAATCTACTAGTATCAGACATATGCCTTAATTTGAGGAACAAATTTCTGAGACTGTGCGTTTGGAGGACAGCATGGTATGGTTGTGAAACATGGACTGTGAAGAAACCAGAACAGAGGAGAATCAAGGAATTCGATATGTGAGGCTGCAGACGAATGTTGAAGATTAGGAGGTTCTGAAAATGAGAAGGTTCAGGATTATAGGACATCTGTTAAGACATTAAGGAATGGCTCCATGGTACTAGAGGGAACTTCAGAGGGCAAAACTGTAGAGGAAGAGAGAGACTGGAATACATCCAGCAAATAAATGAGGACGTAGGTTCCAAGTGCAGTTCTGTGATGAAAATGTTGGCAAAGGAGAGGAATTCGTTGCGGGTCGCACCAAACCAACCAGGCAACTGATGCCCTCTCCCTCCAGAATAAAAGGGTCGTTGGAATCTTGGACTATGTAGTACTTGACGAACAAGGCCCATCGTACAATCACTGGAAGTGTTTAACACGTCTGTGAAACACCCTGAATGTTAACGACATAGGATAAAATCTCTGATACAACCACACTGAAATTCCGGCCCTTTAATGATGCAAGTACGTTATCACATCTCTAGATCGGCCCGGAAAAACGTTGAGTTTGTCAAAATATAAGACAATAGCCAACTCTGCACCAACAACCAACATATGCGACAGTGGTTAATAGACTCGGACACAGCTAGTGTGGGCAAAGTTCTAAATGAAGAAGTGGTAGACCACCTCTCCGTGAACATAACGGAATCGCTAGTGAACTCGAAGCCCTGATGTTCGAGGACTGGCGAATTACAGTTGAGTGTAGTTGTGGTAAATTTAAAAATGTATCATGGGACGGTTTTCAGTATCTTGCACGACATGTTGAACACACGGAAGCGTCGCCGCCCGCTGCGCTCTGCGACTGCACTCGTCCACTCAAAAAGCGCATCTAACTCAATGGAGAAAAGAACGAAGATGAAACCGAAGCATTCCACGAGACTGAAAATTACCAAGACCCAAACTGTATGATGCAAGACAATGCTGATTGTGTATTAGAGACCACCATGGTGTGGCGCTAACAGCTTATGCTCATTTGAGCCAAACTGTCGATGGAGGGCACTACAAAATTTCCTGAAATGATTGCAGTTGGGTGTCAAGACGAAGTGCCGTCAGGAGCTACACATAGGGGTGTTTCCGCTCCACAAAAGCACCTTGTCCTACTCTACACGGACACAGACACACAAAGTGGCCTACCAAATTTTACCTCTCTCCCCCCTTTAATCTACAGACATGTCACCCAGTGACTTATTCCTCTTTCTTAGGAGGAAGAATAAGGCATTTCCGGATGATGAGTTGTTTAGAGAGATGTAGGGTTTCCTGAGCAGTCCAAATACAGACTTCTACTGTGGTATCACGTATCGATACCACACGTGATCGTCGTTATGTTGGTTGTCGATTGCAAGTTTCCGTTCGGCACCGGTAAGGGTCGTGCCGAATCGGGCAGACCCAATTTTTGACCGAGCGAGGTGGCGCAATGGTTAGCACACTGGACTCACATTCGGGAGGACGACGGCTCAATCCCGCGTCCGGTCATTCTGATTTAGGTTTTCCGTGATTTCCCTAAACCTCTCCAGGCAACTGCCGTGATGGTTCCTTTGAAAGGGGACGGCCGATTTCCTTCCCCGTCGTTCCCTAATCCGATGAGACCGATGACCTCGCCGGTTGGCCTCTTCCCCCAAACAACCCAACCCACCCCAATTTTCGGGCGTCCGCTGAGCCACATTTCCAGCAGCTGTGTACCTCGAGCGCCCTCTGCCGGTGCATTATAGCATGGCCGGCAGCAGCGGCGCCCCCCGCCCCCCCCCCCCCGCCCCTCCCATTCGCTCTCGGAGCCATATCGCTGCGTGAAGCTTCGCACACGCTGCCGAGCCGCGACTCTGTCACCGTCACTGTTGGTGTTGTAATAGGTGGACCTTACTTCTAGCTGTCTTATTTATATTGAGTCTTCTTTCGTTCAGAGGAATATAGGTTAAGTAAATCATGTTTGTCGTGTTAAGTTGTTAACGAATCATTTCCTTCGACGACAGTTGCGGCAAAATTCGTAGCCCACAGCTAATTAACGTTGTGTACGAATCGTATTCAACATGTACTATTCTAACTCTTTCAGCATCAGGAAAAATGTGTGGCATGGTGGTTTCAGCACACGCAGAAAGACTAACACCATTAAGTTTCATGGTCACATCTTTGTTTTTTCGACGCGCTAACCAAAGCTTTATGACTACTTCCATGCTTGTTTGTGAAAGTCAGTGTTGTGATTAAATACTACATACTGTATTTTTTTCTCTTTTAAATTCAATGCGCTAGTTTCTCTACTCTTGGCACTGTCTGACTCTTGGAATTCACAGAACTGTTTTGCTCTGCCTCTGAGTAATATACACACTGGCAATAACTTTCAGTTAAACTTGTACTTTAAAATTTCACCTTTAAAAGACATCATATCTTCCTAACTAACATCTACATCTTCTCTAGAACGAGACTTGTAGCTGCCCGTTCGATGTGATCGTTGACACATAGCTATTCTGAATGTAGGATAATATTACAATTATTGCTATGGCTGGGTGAAAATCTTTCTGCTTATTTTAAACAATTAATTGCTTTCAGTTTTAATGTCGCTATCTATTATTAAAAGGAAATTATTTTTCTATTAGCACGTCATGCATTTTAACAGTATGCTCAGCCCCTCGCTAGAAACTGAAACTACCGCGGGATTCACTCGTTAAACTTAATGAATAAAAAATTGTCAGCGGTTACGTTCAATGTATTTCCATTGGCGTTGGTCGAATTTTTGGGACAGCTTTTGTTTAACTGCGAACATATACCTCGTCCCGACGGATATTTATGAAAACTTAAACGAGGCAACAGGGCGTTGTTTGTACATGAATAATGAATCTCCTAATTTCACGGTATGATATTATTATTTTATTATTTCAGTTATGTATTCAGAGAATATTCGTTGTGTTGGACCCGCATGGCAAGTTATTGATATACTCGCAACACGCAAGAAGTTCTAACACTGTGAAGTTCATAAACATATATACCTGTGTCTTATTGAAGATAAGTTACTAATTAACCAAGTGCATCTATCCAAAAGTGAATTTTAACACTTCTTGTCATTCTTATATTTTGGAAAGACTGCAAAGCGGGAGAAGCAGAGTGCCTAGACAGTTGGAGTTCTGTTAAAGGAGCTGAGGTCTTTCTGTGGAGAAATAGGTTCGCTGCACCATATTTGATGCTGGGATTATACATTTTGAGGAAATTAGGAAGTGGTTGTCTCGTCTCACGCACATACACCGGACCATTCGCGACCTCCCATTTAAAACTTGGTACACGATTAACCGAAACTCACATTTTGGGCACCATAACTGAAATGCAACTCAGTTGTACCAAGAACTGTCATTATCACCGAAGCCGGCCGGAGTGGCCAAGCGGTTCTAGGCGCTGCGGTCTGGAACCACGCGACTGCTACGGTCGCAGGTTTCAATCCTGCCTCGGGCATGGACGTGTGTGATGTCCTTAGGTTAGTTAGGTTTAAGTAGTTCTAAGTTGTAGGGGACTGATGACCTCAGAAGTTAAGTCCCATAGTGCTCAGAGCCATTTGAACCATTATCACCGAACACTTGCAACATTGGGTTGTTACGAAATTGTGCACGGACACATTTTATGCCGAGGAGTGACTTCGTAAAGTACTTTGATGTAGTTACTTGAGTTAATGCGTTCAGAATCAAAGTAATCACCATCCGTATAAAATTCTTTGTGGACGAGGCTGAATATAACATTTATTACTTTTACTTTCACAAGCTGCGACGAAGATTATCTTTTTCTGTCAGCGATTACCATCTTCTAATCTGGTCCAAAACATATCTCATTTTGATGAAACAATAGTGGCATTGTCAAAAAAAATTTTCCCGTGCCACTATGGCGTCATTATATTAGGACATGCATTTAAATAAATCTGAAGATGGTCATCGTTGACTGAAAACGATAGTGATCTTGGAAATAAAAGAAATTTATTCAAATTTTGCTTTCAATGTATTGTAACGAAATAGCAGTAACGATAAAATATTTCTTTACTAATAACCGGATTTATATATATCAGGAACTCTTCCTCAAATATTCATTGTTGAGCGATCACTAATATACCAAAATTTGATACAGGTAGACACTTCGATGCAAATTGAAATCATTCAATGTGTCTACTAACGTGCACGAGCGCGCGCGCTCGCCCACGCACACACACACACACACACACACACACACACACTCACTTTCAGAAAGATTCGCATGACCGAGCGAGGTGGCGCAGTGGTTCGACACTGGACTCGCATTCGTGAGGCCAACGTGAACCGTCGCGTCCGGCCATCCTGACTTAGGTTTTCCGTGATTTCGCTAAATCGCTCCAGGCAAATGCCGGGATGGTTCCTTTCAAAGGGCACGGCCGACTTCCTTCCCTGTCCTTCCCTAATCCGAGGAGACCGATGACCTCGCTGTCTGGTCTTCCCCAAATAACCAATTAGTGCATGTGTGTGAAATACCTTAAAATACAAGCCATTCCACATAGAGACATCATCATCATCATCATCATCATTATCTATAGTTATGGATGAGGTTCAAGGAAAGCGTTTCGGGTTCACCTTCTTAAGACGTCGATTTCTTCCGCGAATTTAAATATTTTGAATTTATTTCTAATATCTTGTTTTCCCAACCTATCTTCTAATTCACAATCTGAGGAACTTCATTTCAGACGTCAGTATTTTTCCTTGGTTTCTATACAAGCGTCAAGTCCATAAAGTAGCACTGGAAAAGCTAGAGTTTTATAGAATTTCAGTTGCGTTCGTTTAGTTGGTTTTAGTTTAATGTTCGTTTTATTGTTGTAGTGAACCTGAAATTTTTCTGTTTTGTTCTTTATATCTTTATCATGATGGAACGAAATTTCAAAGGCCAGGTAGTTAAAATGACATGTGTGCACCATTATTTTGTTTTCTGTAGTTATATTTGATCGCACAAGCCGTCTTCCTTGGAATGCCACAATATATTTCTTATCTACAGATATTTTAAAACTATAATTTTGATCAGTGTGTATTAATTTAAAAATATTTCTTCATATTTCTTCTTCTGAAGTGGTTATTATAGTCTTACCGTGAGCGTACGTTAAAGTATTTTACAATAAGTTTTATTTAGTTTTAGTCGTTCGTTGTTTTTTTTCCACATTCCACTTTTAATCATGTCACTTATATAGAAGCTGAGTATAATTGGGGAAAGACTGAATTCTTGTGTACCTCCTTGATTAACTGTAATGCCATTCCTACATTTTTGTTCCATGTTTTTATTACAAATTTTGTTTCACTGTATATGTTTTATATCGCCTGCATCAAATGTCGTTGAACTTCTGTTTTCTTGTAATGCTGACCAGAGTTTTGTCGGTGTGTAATCTGTCAAAGTTTTGATATAGTCGATAATAGCTTTATATGCATCATTATTAAATTACATTCTTTTACTTATCAATAACTTCAAAGTTAATTTTTATCCACCTTCATTTGTCGAAATGTAACTTCACTTTGATTTTTGGTTAAAACTGTTTTGGCTATTTGTGTTAGTTTTAGAGTTAAAATATTTGTATGTACTTCATATCCAGCAGATTTAACTGCCAGGCCGCAAGAGGGCGTATGAGCTCTGGCGAGTGATGATATAGTTGCGTGCGTGCAGTAACTTGCTGTCATCAGTGTGAAGAGTTGGAGGCTCAGCTTCACTTAGGGTGTGTTAGCGCTAGAATGGGCCGAACAGAAATGTAAAACCGGGACGTAGCCTATGGGGTGTTTTGGCGCCATCATCCTGGTTCGAGTTGGAGGAAGCGAGCCTTAATTTCCTATATTTTTTTTTATTTCAGAGTGAGACCTCTTCTGTAAAAGGCAGTAATTTTGTCCTTAGCTGACGTGTGACCCACTGCATGCTGAGTCCTTTTGGGTCTAGCTGATGTTTGTGGTTGTTCATGCTATATTTCGTTTGGAGCAAGGACACTCATCTGTATTTTTCTACTAGCCTTTGTTTAGCAGATTTTCTGGATGCGTATTCGCAGTTTGCAGCAGTGTGATATGCAATTTCTGTTTTCATTCATATTTTCCCCGATACAGGGTGGTGGTTGACTGTGAACGTATGCGCACGCTTACTGTTAAAAATTTTTATGAGATATCTGCCTGGCATATTGCCTATTCAGTGCTTACCAGATTTCTTTTGTTTACTGGTGTTCGTGGTTTTAGTAGAACAGTGTTTAATTTTGCTTACATGTTTGTGTAACTGGGCAGCTTATCTTTTACATAATATCTCGTTTATTAAATTCAATAACAAACCCAAAAAGGGGTCACACTGCAGGCCCTATGATTTAATTAGTGGCTTTCATCAGATCACATTGGGTACCACAAAGTGCATCTATGGAAAAGCTATGTACAATTGTAAGACAGCTGACTAACTGAAACTAGTAAATCCATATTACTTGATATTTTATGTTTGGCGAAGTGATTTGTTTGTTTGCCGTTCCTGCCCGCTGGGCTTAGCTAATTCCTTCTCTGCCTTTTATGACCTACTGTCATGGTTCGCTTGGCTGTAACCCTCTGTTCGCCTTACTTTGACGTCCTATGTTTCAGTTGTATGTTATACTGGCCAGGGGACCTTTATATTAATATTTAGTTTCCCTTACCATTTGCGAAGGTCGTCTCACGAACTTCGTCTTTCACCTGGTGTTTTGATCTGCTATCGCGCCGTAAATCTCACTGTGTTTCTAACCGTAAAACCTGCCAGCCTGCCGAGGCGTGTTGGGATATAAGCTTAAGCTTCCGTAAAATAACTACTAATGGGCATCTCGTACTCTCAATCAAATTTCATATTAATCCTAAACCACCTTCACCAACTGTGGCCTATAACTTGTCAGCAAAGCCATGGGCTGTTGGTTCTGTTATCTTATATCTGTCGTAACCATCATCAAAGTTTTTGAGTAGTGAATTGTTCTTGACTTGAAGTTGGTCAGCGTTGTCGTAAGCTGCTCTCTAGGGTCAAGGCATCTGGTTCCTTAGGGACATTTGCTTCTAAATATTGATTACCTTCAATGGTGACCGTGTTATTGGCATTTATCATTGGATCTTAAGCTGTTTGTACAGTTTCTTTGTTATTTGTATGATTATTTGAAGTTATAGACATGTAATGGTCTGTTAACTGACAACAGCATACGGCAATTAACTATTCTTGCGGCAACTGTTCAGTACTTTAAATTCTTTTTATAAGGAAAGACTTTACTGTTTTTAATTTATCACCTTGCGCATATAAATTTTAAAGATTCAATTTACTGTTTTGCTGAGTCTTGTTTTAAATTGCCCTAGTTACTATTTATCAGTGCTGCCACTGTTAAATTGTGTATTTTACTAATTGCAAAGCGTGCAGCTGCTTCTTGATAATAAATTAATGTTTTAGAATTTATTGTTTTGTTAACTAGCACCTCACCATTCCTCAGCTAAATCTCTAACACCTCTATGTTAAATGTATCTTTTTCTTGCGTACATTAATGTTTGACTAATTTATTGGCAGTTGCTTACTGTCCATGAATGCAGTTTTCTAGATTACTTATATCTTTGTCGCAATTAG